>NC_067118.1:16190652-16513867 GCF_021347895.1 Acanthochromis polyacanthus | reverse complement strand
AGCGGTGTGATTGAGAAAGTGAGCAGACCCAGTTTGATGTAAAACAACAACGACAATGCTGGATGCCACAATCTCAGCAATTATATAGTAAGTACAGTGTTCTCAAAATTTCTCAAACTAAAGGCTGTACCTCTGAGAATGAGATTGAGACATAAAGAGTTTATAATCTAATGTCTGCCAAATAATCTACATAGCTACTCTGTGCAGTTCTGTACTGTCATTCATCTATATGGAAATAACTAATGCTGTTGAAAATACGCCAAAGTGTCAAGACCAGATGTGTCTATTGCAAAAATGAAAGAAGTTAAAAATACCAAGAAGTAACAAGTTCTTCTGTGGTACATTAAAATAACCACAAAGTGCAAAGTCAGATGGTGCAGCAAAATACAGAACTGCTTGCCTAGCCGCGCTAGACAACCCACGGCAACGAATTTAATTCTCTGCCAGGGTGGGTCTAGTTACTCTCCATAAGGCTCAAGGCTGGATTCTCCTAAAACTGGCCGGACCAATCACCATGAAGTGTAGAGTCAGAAGGCGGGCGTAACGAAGTGACGACAGAGGCGTGACGATTCTGACAGAAACAACCAGCGCACAATAAACAGTTATCTTTCGACTCGGCTTTGGCCACAGCCCTTAAAGATTTGAAGCTAAAATTCAACTTGAAAGATAAACAAAGGACGGCACTGAAGTGTTTCATTGAGAAGAAAGACGTATTTGGACTTATGCCGACGGGATATGGCAAATCCTTAATATACCAGTTGGCTCTGCGGCTCCGCTGGTTGGGAAGCTAATGGGACTTAGCCACAATCCGCCGGTGCTCTCAGAACTACGTCAGCCTATTCGTTGCGTTGATTGGTTGTATACCTACCCAATTGCTGCAGAGGGATTTGATAGACAACCTTTTAGCCCGCCTCCCTCCCTGTCGAGCTTCCCTAGACCCTTGTGCCGTCAGAAACATGGGTGTAGCATGGCTAGGCTACAGAACTGCCTTAACAGCAAGTATTTCACTGTGAAAAATAAAAGTAAAAATAGGTTTTTGAGGGCAAAGATTTCTACTCTTTGTATAATAATTATTGCCCACTGTTGTCTGGTCTAAACAATTGGTCAGCTTTAATTAAATTACCAGATTGTCGACTGTCAGTTTTGTCTGAGCTCACTTTTTTTGTGTGGTCAGAGAGGACATACACAATGTTTGTAAAGCACCTAATTTAACTTTTATTTAAAAAAGTATCATTTATAAGTAATTATAATAAGAAAACTATAAATGTAGCTGCTGCTTTCAGCATCACAGAAAATGTGTTTTGTTTTGTTTGACAGTGATTGGTATGAGGAAAGTTTGTCCTATACTCTATCCTTTAAGTTAAAATGAGTAAAGTTTATGACATTTCGCTGCCACGCTTCACACTTGATGGCGATGGCAGGAATAGCATGTCGGCCAATATCTTGTGGTCATTCCCCCTCATACATGAGTCATACATCACTGACAGCCTAATTTCATGTGCAATCTCCCAAAATTTCACAAATCTTGTTTTCAGAGAAGCAAAAAGCTCCAGTGTAGTTTGAACACTGGTAGCATGTAAAACCTCACAAAGTGCTTTTCTCTGTCTCTCTGTCTCTCTGCAGTCTATTGTGAAGAATGGAAAACAAGCTATGGTTCTGTTTTCCTTGTCAGTCACCGGCATGAATCAGGGTGTGGTTATTTCTAACCGCCACGGGCGGGCCCAGCGCTCAGGCAGTGAAATCCCCGGTGAGGGTGGAACAGAAGAAGCCGAACCGAGAAGGAGAAGGTCCAAGCAGGCAGAGGAGAACGTGGAGGAGAAGAAATGCTGTTCCAAGTGTGCCTGCAAGCCCATTGATGCAGACACCATCGACATCTATGCCAGGGCTGTGTTCCCTTTCACTTTTGCTGTGGTGAACGTGATCTACTGGGTGGCATACACCATGTGAAGAGGAGGCAGCAGGTCTGTGTGAATGGCTGCCATCCAGATCTGTACATAAGAAACTGCTGGAGCTGTGCCACTTTAATACTGGCAGACTGGTGCAGCTGAAATATACTGCAGGCCACAGCTAAGATGAAAAAAAGAAAAAAACTTCAGTGGAAATAACAGCTTGTGAATAAGGAAAAATGGTAAATAATGGAAGTAGTTCTGAGTTTAGAAACTGCTAAGAGGACTTCAATATATTTAAATGCAGATAGTGTTGTATAAAGGCAAAGGACTGTGCTGCCTGTTGGAGGTTCACATCCACAATGAATAAAGCCTAACTAACAATCAAGATTTCCAGATGCCATCCTGTTGTATAAATTGAACACAGGACACTACAAGAAATCATCTCATTCAAACACTTGTACTGACCACAAGTTCTCATCTAAAAAAAAAAGTAAGACTAGAAGCCACGCTACAACCCCCCATTATCTCAAAAAACAAAAACACCACCCAGACAAGAGGATACCGAGACGAGGTGTTCTGCTATTCTGCATGGCTGATAATTCATTCACCCCGCTCCCTCTTTTTTTTTCTTTCCTTTGATCCCCCTTATTTTGAGTTCATTTTCACGTTAAGGACACCGTCTGGAGTGTCTTATCTCCTCCTGCAGTTCTGCCTGTTTCCTTGCCATTAAAGGACTTCCTCCACTACCTGTCTCTCTCTCTCTCTCTCTCTCTCTTTGGCTGCAAATGATCACTTGAACAATAAATCCACAGAGTGACTAAAAACGAACAAACAAAAAACCACAGCTGAAATCCCTTTTGACAGATGTAACTTTGCACATTCATGATCTTCAAAATCAACAATATTTTAAGGGATTATGAATAATTAACTTGTTGGTTATTATAGGTCAAGGACTATGCCCTATTAATAATTTCATGCTTTTGTCTGTCCTTTGTCTGAACTTGGAAATTGATTTCAGGAAATTTATGGATGAGAAAGCCCAGTAAAGAAAATGACATTGTTTTCTTTTGAGCTTTTACATTGCAGCGCTGGCTCTGTGACAATCACTGCATTCTGTGGTAATCATCTTAATTTTTTCCCGTACACAATATAATATGACTCACAGTTGGAGCACTCTAACAGCTTCAGCGTGAAACTCTCCCGGCCCAAACATCAGCACAAAAGATTAGGAATCTGTTGGAAAATGTCTGCTTTTTGTCAAATTTCCGAGGCACAAGCTTTTGTGCACAGAAACCCATAAAGCTGCATTTTGTCATCAGTTGTATCGATGAAGTGTTGTAAATTTGCTGCTGCTGTGATTTGCTCCTCTCACTGCCTTCTTCTCCATGGCAACAGCAGCCGAGGCTCTTGGATAAAACTGGAGTGCTGTGTTTCTGTGTTCAGTAACTTTGAGGACATAAAAAAAAGAGAAAACCTGCAATAGGGAAACATTCTCAGCTCTGTGGGGATTTAGAGACAGAGACAGATATTTATTATTGTATATTTATTCATGTGTTATTTATTTAAAGAGCAGGGGGAGACTAAAACAGAGCTTTGGCAGAGAATGGGTATTAATGATGGGAAGATGTGTGTGCTCGTGTTGCTCCATGCTTGCTGGATGCATAAATTCTAAGTACATTGTTGTTTCCACTGGCTCCAAATGGACAAACAGCATATGTAAAGCAGGTTTAAAAAGGCCTCTGCCATGTCCTCTCTATGATGATAAAATATCTTACCAGTGTTTAGAATTCAACCACTGACCAAATTATAAAAAGCATCTTTTCAGTCATCTGTCTCTGTTCCACTTTAGTGGATTGACGCTTCTGGACAGCATCAACCCACGCAGCATCCTCATTCTGATGCAATAGCAGTAACATACCCACACACTCCACTAGTGATCGCTCAGGGGGCCATCAGCAGCTCCTTTCCCTCTCGTCGCTCCATGTTTTTGTGTGCACAGAGGCCAGGGAGCAAGGCTGTTATCAGGGCAACAATACAGAGACAGTACAGGCATGGGTGGGAGCAGGGCAGGGCTGGCTGCTCTCTGAACAGGGAGCGCGGCTGGATAGTTTCTCCCAGGAAGATAACTTTGTTCTCGGCCAGAGAAGATGACATCATGACGGATGGCAATGAAGATGTGGGCTCAAGGGGCAGGAAACGTTATCTCCTACGGTGGCACCACGGGGACGGAGACACACACACATGGATCACACGACCGCTTACTGATACGCAACTCCAGTGAACAGTCACTCCCCATTGAACACAGTCAGGAACACACAACTCTGACACGTCTCGTCTTCCAGTCAGTCTAGGAGGTGTCTGTCATTTAAAAGGCAGAATCAGACAGAAAGAGGCCAGGTCATAGTGCGCTGCGGGATTGCCACTTTCCTCTACACACCAAATTGTGGGACATACACTGAAGAAACAGAGCTCAGCAAGGAGTCCAGCTTGTACTGCAGGTTTGTATTGCATGCCACTACATTATAGAGACTGTATGAATTCTGTTCAAAGTCTATTAATATGCACAGTAACACAGCACATTCTGTTTTTGATGCACAAGAACAGAGTTGAATAAATGTCTAATTCCATTAATATTATAGATTAGTTCTTATCAGCAGGAGTTCAGCCCAAAATAAAAGACATTTCAGTGCTGTTTTATAAGATTTTACACTTAAGCTTTAAAATATAGCTTCTACGGATAACACTTTTGCCATTGGTATTTGGTTTCTTCAACATAACACTCCTTAGAACTTTTCAGTGCACCAGTAAGATCAGGAACCTAAAAGCTGATCTTATTAAATCTGTTATAGAACAGATTTGTAAAGCATTAGTAAATCACCTATTAACCAATTCTAGACACAAATAAAAAATACAACTTTTTTAGAGGATGGTGATCTTTTGATCATTTGCATAATTAAAATATAGCAAAGGTGTAGATACTGACAAGTACTATTTAAAGAGAGAAGGGCATGACATGCAGCAAAAATCCCTAACCAGAATGGAACCAGTTAACACGATGAGCATTTTAATAACTAGACAGCCAGGGTGCCCACATTTTAACACCTCTTTCAAGTAATAAATCATTCTAATAATCCACAGAGACTCAGGGATCAAAAACAAGCAAACCCGAGCAAAACCCCAGGAGTGCTTTAAGATCAGTTTGTCTAACTCCTGCTTACTAATCATTGCTTGCTTTGAATTTCCCCAAAGCTCGGAAGCTTTTATCTGCTGTAAAACTGACACTCAGGACTGTTTGCACACTGAGACATCATGCAATAATAATTGATAACAAAGGCTGAGCTGGGTTTTGATGAGTGATTTTGCAGGTTACACAGGCTTTTACTCATTTTTCATGTTTGGTTTGGTTTCTGGAAGTCTAACAATTCTGCGTGGGTTTACACTTAATGCAAATTGTATTCAAATTGTTTACTTTGCAAATTCCATGTGCCAACAACACTTTATTAGGTTAACGGTATAGAATAGAATATGTAAAATATAATGTAAATATAATAGAAACATATACAAAATACATAATAAAGTGTAAAATATACTGTAAATACAATGCACTAAATTGAAAAATGCATCATAAAGTGTCAAATGCGAAAAATAAAATATACAGAAAATAATTAACAAGTGAATAAAGCAAACAGTAAAACTTTACTGTCATAAACTTTCAACCTTGTTAACAAAATTAGTTTTACTGGCAAATTTTAAACCAGTTTCATATTTAAATGTGTTCATTCCCAACTTTAAATGTATTGATAACCTTTTATGAACTATTCTGAACACTTTTGTACACTTTTTTGCCACAGTGCTGTATAAAAGTCAACTTTATTCAACTTTGTAGGATTGATTAAAATGCAAATACGGCAGACAAGTAGGATTATACTCGTCATTCCCTATTATGTCCCACAGTCTTTACCCCTTAAATTAGTCAAGGCCAATAATACGGTCACTGAAAAGAACAAGCAATCTAAACAAGCAAGTTTCTGGGACTAAACCCTAAGCGTTGCAACATTTCTTTTTGACTTTTAGGAACTAGTTTGCATCATTAAGTTAGAGTGATCCTCATTTAAACTGATACGAAACTATCTTCTACACAGGTTTTTGATGGTGCAGGATGTGTCGTCTCCTGAACGTCTTGCTGGCATTGCTGAGTCGCTTCCTGTTTGCGGTCCACGGGGTGCTGACGGTGTGGCGTGTGGTGGCTGTTAAAGGGGAGCCACTCTACTGGCTGCTGCTGACGGGTGTGGCTCTGCTGGGAGTGGAAATGGCTGTCACTCTGAAATGCACCCGTAACGCTGAATGGAAATGGTAACGCTGGTATATTACACTACACAAGACTGCATGTATGTATTTCTATATATTTTATCCATCAAATAGAACTTGTAGGAGCAGAGCAGATCAGGAGTAGCAGCACTAACAGCAGTAATGAGAGTAGTTATACTGTGTACATTAAAGAGAGGCATTAGTAGCGCTCTAGAAGATCTTTGTATGTCTATGCGGGAGGCACTCAGGGTCAATATTGAGTTGTCGGTGCTCTGTAGTACACCTCGATATTATGTCACTTAAATATTGTTTTTCAAAATTAAAACCTATAATTGCCTTATTCCTAAGTTGACAAATAGTCTCTGACACACAAGTTAGAAAACCTGCCATCATTGAAAACGACAATGAGTGCAGAACTGTGCGAATATCTGATTTTCATTATTTTTTCTCTGCTTTGGACATATGGGATGTACATATTTGCATCATGGCTCCAAATAACACAGAATTGTCAGAGGCACTGAAAAATCTGATCGTGAGACTTCCCAAAGATGGAAAAGGATGCAGGAAGATTGATGACCAAATAAAAATCTGTGGACACACAACTGCAGCAGTGATCAGGAAGTATCAGTACCACTTGTCAGAGCTGCAGTGGCCATTCTCGTGCAATGTACTACTTGATCAATCCAGCTCTGAAAAACAGACAGGCAGGTGCTTCAGACTTAGCAGAAGGGTTATCAGTTTAAATTAGCGTTTCTGTAGCAGCTCAGACAGTGAGAAAAACATTGCATAACATCAGAGTCTATGGATAGCATCCAGAAAACAAAGCCGTTGCCCTTAAAGGACATTTCTTGGCATGGACAGCGTTCAAGAAAAACAGGCTTGCTTGCTCTTCAGCACTAAAACTGCAAGATAAAACTTAGCTGAACAACATAAAAAGAAGCTTGATGAATATTGGGAGCACATTAAATCAAGCTGTCCTGGAGACAGCTGGACTGATTAAGATGGGAGCGTGTAGATGTAGTTTAATGTTGCGCTAAACAAGATAAATCAATCATCTACTGCATGCTAACCCTTTGAAACAGCTTCAATTATTAATGCTACAAATAAAAAATAAATACATTCTCTCCGTTCCTCTTTTTGCATTTTATCAAAAATGTAGAGTTGTGTAATACGTGTGCTTTGTGTAATTGCAATATTGATATTATACCAAGAGGAACTGTGCTCCTGTCACATCATTTTCCCAGCAAAAGAAGGTGTAATAGTAATAAGAGTCGCATCACTGTACTGATAGCAGCTGTAGCACGACATGGTCACGATCTTCGTCCCAGGTGTCGTGTTATAATGTTAGCTATTTTAGTTTACAGCATGCTAACATTGCTAATTAGCACTAAACACGCAGTACAACAGAGACCAATTAACATGTCTTCAGATTTGCATGCATGTGATCAAAAATGAAAAAAAAACCATCCTGATTGAGTCCTGTGTAAATAGAGGGAGTCCCTTTAGATCGACTAGTTATTAGATACTTTATTGATTCCTAAGGGAAATTGCAGTGTTGCAGCAATAATTTACATGTCACAAAACACACCTGCAGGCACTGAGTTGACATGAGGTAGACAAGAAAAACAGAGTTTTAAAAAAGGATTTAAAAACAAGATGAGATAGAACTCCCCAAGTGTAAATTAAAGTTGAATGTGCAAAGTTGCCCAGAAGTTAAGTCTCCTCTCTTTACACAGAGGGAACCATTGTACATTATTTATCTTGCTTGACTTGTTTCTTAATATAATTTGACTTTATTTTTTGATGATTAAATATAACATAACATCAATTTAAATAATTCTCTCATATCAGCGTGATTAACAAAATGTGGATTAAATTGGCAAGTTTAAGGGACTGTTTTTCTCCTTTTAAAGGGGTGACATGGGGATTGAGATGTAGCAGGAGGACTTTGTAAACCTGTTTTCTGTTGGGAGTAAATAACTTCTGAGCTTGTAACTGTGTGAACATTTTACAACCTATCTGCCCAGGGCTGTGAGAGGCAGCTTGTGTAAGGCCTATAATATTCTCTCTTATCTTTTGCAGCTCTTTCTCTCCTTCACTGTCTATCTAAAACAAATCTATTCCTTTGCTGTGTTATTGCCCTGTCTTTCACTGAGCTGATACTGTGAGCCTGCCATCACATCTCTGTCGCAGCCTCTCCTCTCAAGTCGTGGAGAAAATGTCTCCAGTGAGTAATTTCTGACCATCTAGCATTTTGTTTAAAAAAAAAAAACAAGGACAAAAAAAAACCCCAACTTGGCTTGAGTAAACATAAACTGATGTCAACCTTTATTACACAAGCCTCAAATGGATATGAGCATTTAGTGTCACACCTCATTCAACACCAAGCTATGTCTCATTGAAAAGCTGTAGCTCTCCGGCACACACAGACTGAACATCCTCAGACACAAGCTTTCTTCAAGCCTCTCTCTTTCTCACTGAGTCTTACTTTGAAGTTCTCTCCTCATGGAGAAGGCTTTGCACTGTCAAGTGGGATTTGCATATATGATGAGAATAATTGCCTGTCTGAAATTCGATGCTTCTTTTGGGAAAAAAAGGGACTCTTTCTTCTTTAGCGGGTGGCAAAGTAAAAAAGGCATGTCGCTAAAATAACCTACCCCACCTAACACCCCCTCCATCCCTCTCCGCTGGTGGTCCTCTTTTAGGTTCTCCCCCATGGTTTTTCTCTACCTCAGTAGTGTCATCCCGTCCATTTGGTTTCTGGAGCTGAGCCTGCTGCAGTCCAAGCTGCCCGTCAACAATTCCTCAGGCCATGAGCTTCATTTGCTGGCTCACATCCCAATCACAGCGGTAGGTGTCCCGCCACAAAACAGCCCTCCCCGCCTCACCCTCCACGCAGCCACATTAAAGCAACACCTGATATCAGATAAGATTTAAATCTAGCAAGGGGGTGGATAAACTATTAGCTGCAGAAGATGTCTAATAGACACATTGAGATGAGGTCCAGATAGGCTCCTGCTTGAAAACTCTCAGATCTCTCCCCTTCTGGGATCGTTTTAGTGCAATTTCTTTCATGTAGGATTTAGGAGAGTTTTGCCCCTTGGCTGTACTTGAGGCTGGGTGGCAGCTTTTAAAACTTGAAGACGTGCTGTTTCAGGACTGAAGTGAAACATTAAGCGGTGCTGTCAGGATAACCTGAATGAACCTTGTCACAATGTGGAGCTGAATCAAAAGACATTAAGTGTGATTATTTTCATTTATTGTAGTTTTATATTGTAGCATTTCTTTTTTTAAAAATGGTGGATCAAAAAAAGAAACCAAATGACTGATTTGACTGTGAATCTTTGCAAATGCATTCTCTGGGATTAGACTGTGCTGTTTCCTTCACCCAGGGCATTGTGGAGCTGGACCCAGAGAACTGGGTAGCTGGACTGGAGCAGACCATGCTCATAGTGCTGGTTCTGGGTCGCTGGCTAATGCCCAAAGGCGACATGTCACGTGACCAGCTCTCGCAGCTCCTCATGGTTTATGTAGGACTGGGTGCCGACATCCTGGACATCTTCGACACCTTCAAGGAACCTGAAGTCAAAACCAACCAGATGGTTGTCATCATCGGCCTAGCTCTCTTTTCTTGGGCTCTCATGCAGTTCCTCTGGTTCTCACTCAGACACAACCTGCAGAGGGTGAACCTCCTCAGGGGAGAAGGGGTGATCTCCTCTGCTGCCCTGAAGCTCCACCTTCATTTGCTTCCTGCTGCCTCCAGTGAAGTGTGGAGCTTGCTGCTCACGGTTGGACTCCAAGATGGCCCGTTCCTGCTTTACGCATCTACCTCATGGTACAAGAGCAAGTACTCAACCAGCTCATGATTTTCTTCACCTGCAAGAACATCCTTATTGTTGTTTTGGAGCTTTACAGAATCTTTGTGGTTCAGTGCGAGCAGAAGGTTCGAGAATCAGGGTTGAAGAGGTGTGCTGCTCTGCTGCCCCACTGTCAAAACCAGGAGGGCAATGAGGAGGAGGAGGAGGAGGAGGAGGAAGCAGGTAAAGAGGAGTGTTGTGGAGAGCAGAGCTGTCATATAGACATGAACAGGGGGACAGAGAGGGAGGAAGATCAAAGAGGTGTCCAGGTAAAGAGAAGCTCAAAATGCCATGAGGCATGACTTTGGCTCTGGAGGGGAGGAAATGGCTTTCACACACCAAGAAAAAAGTCAATTCCTATCTGAAATCTCTTGCATTTCAGACTTGTTCAGAGACAGCCTTGACTCTCTGGAGGTTCACTGACTGGAAATAGACCTCAAGAGAAGAGAAAAAGTCCCTACTGAAAAGATCAGAGATGAATTTATGCAACTCCCTTTGATAAACCTTTCATAAAAGTGGTGTTTCAGTCACAGGAGGTTCCTCCACTCAAGAAAATCAGTTCAACAAGTTTAACTCAAACTGTCACTCTTTGTAATATATGTAGGAGGTCACAAAGTCTCTGAAACCAGATGAATGCAGCTCCGTGCTTTACAGGGATATTAAAATGCCATTATGCTGTGTGTGTGTGTATTTCTTATGATGAATACTTGATTGTTTTTTACATTTTACAAAGACACATACGGAGGCAGAATGAAGGTCAACATACATCAATAAACACTGTAAGAGTTCAGCTTACAATATACCCGCATGCACACTCTATATGCATACACACAGTGTGTATTTTTAATTTAAAAAAAAGGGTGGTGATAATGGCATTGACCAGAGACAATATTAAATGAATTAAATGATTTAAGTGAATGACAACATGTTTTCTTAATTAATTCACCTTTTCTAATAAAGATATTTCAGAGAAGCACAGTGCTCTTTGTTTTACTCTGACCACCATGAGATGGCAGTGTTGCCAAGTCAACCAAGACACCATGATACCCGTCTGCAAAATGCATGCAAGTTACAGAGAAGGACTGTGAGACAGCAGCACAACAGCACAGCAGCAGTGATGAACTTCAGCATTTGTCGGGTTTAGGTATGAAAATCTCTTTCATTGTGTCTCTTTGTAAGGCCTGATGATACACCAAGGTAGCAGGAATCTCTGTGATAACTGAATGTGAAAGATTTTGTCACCTTCAGGCACTGATTATGTAATTAATAATCAGATGTAGTCAATCTAGAGACACCTCATAAAGTATAACAAGTAAGAGCAGACTGAAGAGGTTTACCTCACTTTCCAAGGTTCATTTTCCTCTTGAGCACAATCAGCCCATGGAAGCCTGTTTGAGAGCTCACTGCATTTTTATTATGTCTGAAAAAGCACACTCGTGATTATGTGGGAGTTGTTTAAGCTCGACATGATTGGCTCTCACTTTCTCTCTTTTGAGAGATGGAAGGTGCTTTTGAGATATTTCTCCTCAGCCCACAAAAGCAAGAGACTCTTTGAGAGCCTGCAAGGACAGAGAAATGTTCGAGCCGAAGCCCGGAGTCTCAAGGTTTCGAGCCACTTTACGGTGGGACAAACAGCTGCAGCACAGTCGCCCTCTCCCCATTCCATCCAGACAATACCTCTCATGTCAAATGAGGGCAAGGATGCAGGCCTCTTGCATTTATGGATGACCCTCTCTCTCTCTCTCTGCCTCATATACTGTGCTGGGCAGGTTGGGAATGAAGAGCAGCAATGGCAGCGAGTGGCAATTCAATCAGAGGCCGATTCAGCACGACAGTGTATCTGTGTTCATCAAATTGCTGCACTTCACCTGTCTTGCAAGACGATGAAGGAGCTGAGGCTCTGAATGAGTGGGCCCTCTTTGTTTCCAATGAGTTGCCAATGAAGCAAGATAGAAAGAGGGCAGAGAAGAGAGAGGAGAGCATTTGTGTGTTTTTCTCCCTTTGCTGTCTGTGCTTGGCTATAAAAATGCATAGATTATGAGCACGATTTCCTAAAACGATGACTGTAGGCTACCTCTGAAGGATTTGCTGAGAGCATTTACTGTATTTCCTCTGTGCAGTACTTTGGTCTAAATTATTGATGACAGAGCCAACTTTTAAGAGAAAGAAGAGAAAATAATAACGGAGTCCCCACTGAGATGTTATTTCTTCCAGATACAACGGCATCTATGCGGCTAGATAATTTCCAGTTTATAAAGGCAAATGACATCGGCAGAGCCAGTGTGAAGGTGCAGCTTCTCCTAAGCACCTGAGTTTTGAGAGAATCCAATATTCGTGTGACAATGTCATGTGGGCAATACAATGGGGGTGATGAAAGCGCTGCTTGCTTGTGAAGAGAGTCCTTTTCCTCTTCAGATTAACTGCATGCTTTAACAAGATTGTGTGGGTATGTGGGAGGATGGGGATGTCAGCTGATCCATGGGCTGCCCTACATAGATAGAGAGAGAGGAAGAGAGCGTGGAAACTCAAAGCCTGCAACTCCACTGCACATAGATATAAAAAAGTCAACCCTCACAAGCCCTCAACTGTAAAATATCTGTTCACATGGAAGAGTGATTCTGCAGCTCCATCAGGTGCTCCTTAAAATCTCCTCCATGAACATCCCTGATTACGTCACTTCATTAAGCCCTACAGAGAGGCTGGCATTGTGATATCATTTCACACTTAATCTTTCAGACTTGCTTATGTGATCGTGTTTCTGAAGACAAAGTGGAATGGCTGATCGCTGACAACATATCATTTGGTTGAGTGATGAGAGTATTAGTCATACTGAATGTACTGAACAAATAGCTTTGCCTCTGCTCGTTCAGGCTTGCCTCATATGTAAACATACACTAATGTTGAAAAATTTGGGGTCACTCAGGCCATTTCATATTTTCCATGAAAGCTCACACTTTTATTCATGTGCTAACATAACTGCACAAGAGTTTTCTCATCATCAGTTAGCCTTTCAACACCATTAGCTAACACAATGTAGCATTAGAACACAGGAGTGATGGTTGCTGGAAATGTTCCTCTGTACCCTATGTAGCTATTCCATTAAAAATCAGCTGCTTATAGCTAGAATAGTCATTTCCACATTATTAATGTCTATACATTGTCTATAAAAGCTGTAGGTTCACTCCAACTCTCACTTCTTTTATATCAAATCTCAGGACTTCTGCTTTCCTATTATAGCTTATTTCAACTTGTCTTAAATGCAAATTGCAATTTTATTTTTTAATGTATTTCTAATTTACCTTTTCTGTGTTTTATTTTATTTGCCATTTTAATTGTGCTCTTTTATGGTTGTCTGAATGGTCCATGCTTTTAATGTTTTTGATGTAAAGCACATTGAGTTGCCCTCGTGTATGAAATGTGATATACAAATAAAGCTGCCTTGCCTATACTGTATTTCTGATTAATTTGTCTCATTGAAAAAAAATGCCTTTCTTTCAAAATAAGGACATATCTAAGTGACCCCAAACTTTAGAACGGTAGTGTACTTCTGTGTTTATTTTTGTGGTGCCAATTTTGGTTTCAACAATCTGTGTTGAAGGCAAAAAAAAAAATCACATTTATTAACTGTATAATGTAAAAAACATAACATCAATACAACACTAAATACTAAGGTATAGAGTGTACAACAGAAGTGAGTACACCTTTGTGGAATATCACCCAAATGTTAAATGACCTTATAGTAATTGCATTTACCAACATGGTAGTTGCTCTTTGTGTAAGAGCATCCTCGGGGCAAGGCGCTGAACCCCTAGTAGCACCCTATGGGAGGCTGGCTGCAGCTCTGCCATTATTGCTGTGAGAGTGTGTGTGTGAACTGGTGAATGAGAAACACAGTTTGGAACCTAGGTAAAACAAAATAAAATAAAATGCTGTATAAATGTGGCCCATTTATTGTTCAACACAGTATTTCTAAAAGAACTGTTTATGATTGTCCATTAGAAATACTGCAGTTGTTGAGACTAGATTAAATTTTGTATAATTTGACATTTAAGTGATATTGCCGACTGTGGACTCACTAATAACTATCACGAAATCTGTTTTGCAATCAAACATTTAACTAACTGCATGAAAAAAACATAGGAAGTTAGTGATTGCCATATTGAAACATGTTTTCCAATGATTGTTTTTTTTTTATGCTTGGTAAGTCTGGTATTGATATTTCTAAGACAACCTGAAAGGTGTTAAAGTCAAAACGGGAACGTGGGAGAAAGAGAACAAGGGAGAGCAAGGCAGATCCAGAGAGAAATTCATTCAGCCTGAGCAGGTGCATTTCCCATGACAGTGTGGAGCGTTTTCACCACATGCCACAATTTCCCTATTTTGTGTCAACTAATCAGGAAGTCCAAACACGCCAAGGTGCGCCTCATCCAGCTTCCACTCCTACAGATAAACCCGTCAACATGCCACTGAATTGTTGCAGCAAGAGAGGAAGAGTGAAAACAAAAGGCAAACTTCAAATGAACGCCACAACTTTCTGACAGGCGGCTGAGGATCCAGCTCACATCGTCTCATGTACCACCATGGATGGAAGCTAATGAGCCGTACTTCACTGTTTGCGGATCAGAGATGTTGTGTAGTTGTCTTGTTCTTGTTTTGATTGAATGAGAGGTGATGGGTGGATATGCCATATAGATCTAAGTGATGTCAAATCACATTATATGTAAATATCTTTAAAAAAAAAAAGAATTTTAAACAATCTTTTAGATAATGTAATCATTCCTTCTCACACAGAGGAGACCAACATATCCAAGGTCTGCTCTGTGTAGCTTCTGTAAGTGAAGAGCAGCAGTGCTCCTCTAGGATCTCTGAGATCCTACCTTTATTTGACATTGAAGCAATATTTGTACACTTACTTCTGTTGTATACTGTAATGCCGTCACGATTTCATGGTTTTTCAGTTCTCCTCCCCCTCTAATTTACTATGACATTTTCTATTTACTGAATCTAAGTAATTTTCTTACTTCTTAGTTTTTCTTACTTACAGTATACCTTACATTGCTTTTCTGGTTCTTCTGTTGCATATCTTAAGAATCCTCTGCATAGGGGCATTTTTCTTTCAACATAAATTTGGAAAACTTTTGGAGATCCACATTTTGCCGTCATAGTTATACCCGTCACTGTGTCCCTTTAAGGTGGATTTTTTCCCCATACAGTTCTATCACAAAAATGTCAGATTCCTGCAGCCACGATGTATTTCATCCATTTTTTTTGGGCCAAGATAATGTTTGTGAATTCCTCTAAAGCAATGAAAGAGATGAGGCATTAGGTTCAAAGAATTCAGTCATCTGGCTGTGGTATCCAACCTGCTTGACAGGACTGTGTTTTTTCCAAGTCTCTTCACACTCGCTTCAGTGCACACTGGAGATCAGGGTCGACAGCAGTGGTCTTCACAGTTTTTCCACAGAAGCCATATTGTCAGGATACAGGGAATAAGAGAGTCCCTTTTGCCTAAAAACACGCAAAACAAACAGCGATGGCCATAGTCATATGTGCTGGTATTATCCCAGTTATGGCTCGCCCCTCATTAGTTTGCTATCTGCACAGGTTCATTTCATTTACAGTCAACCACATTCAAATGATTAACTTCATAAAGTTTGATTTTTGAATCTGTGTATTTGCTTTCAACATTACATTGTTTAAATTAGATCGTTGCTTATAGAACAAGTAATCAGATTATTGGTCTATGCAGTTCTCTGGGAGGGGGGGGTTAGCTTGCTATACAACTAAAGATACAAGCATATGGATAAAACAACAAGAAAATAAGACTTTGAAATAGGAAATGCAGATGCTTGGGATAAGAGTCTCTCTGTGTCTTTCATTGCAGTGACAGTTCGTGTCCTGTGCGTGTTCATCCTCCACAAACACTTCAGATATGATGTGTTCTTCTTGATGCTGGTCCTGATAACCTGGTGTCATAGGCTGAGTGGGGATCATCTCTCCAGTAATGCTGAATTTCCTTGATTTTGAGGATTTAAAACTGTTCAGTTCATTGCTGTAAAAAAAAAAAAAAAAAAAAAAAAAGGTGTTAGGAGAAGAGGGTCACGAAATCATAGAGAAGACTGCAATCTCGTCTTCTCCAGAGGTGTGGTTATCTTCACAATAGACACTTTGTGACTATTACCAGGTTCTGGTGGAGGCAGGAGACGTCCTGTTGTCTCTAAAAGAGCTGTGAGTGGTCATTCTGAAGTAGACATCTGACTTACATGTTCCATTTGGGTGGAAGTTTTAGGCTTGCTGTTTCTGAAATAGTTTCTGTCCAAATTTACAGCTGTGAGAAAGGGTCTGTTGCTTTGGTATGTTCTGCTCCTTTGTCTGCTACAGTGTGCGGATCTATGAAAGCTTTGACTCTCTTTTGAGGCACTGGTGAAACCTTTTCTCTAATAGGTGCATGTACCGTATATTGCCTTTGTTTATTGATGCATCCAGCAGTGGTCCTAATAAAATTAAAATGGTCTGCACTTAGGTTGCAATTTCAAAACCAATTGGTGCCAAAGCACTTTGCAATGTGTTTCTTATTTGCAGATTTGTACACACAGACACATATACCAAATGGACAGCTTAGAGTTTAATGCCTTATCCAAGAAGACTTCTGCATGTGGATCTAAGGGAATGGGGACTGCATCAACCCAGCAGTTTGTGGACAGCCTGCTCTACCACCTCAGTCTTCTGCTCTATTCCAAACTCCATCTATTCATGTCAAGTTATTTCCCCAAAAGCCAGAATGTCACTCTCATGGTGGCATTCATTTAAGTCAGTAGATATAGAAGCTGGAGCACCCAAAGATGCATGTAAACTCCACTCAGAAAGGGCTAGCTGACCAGCAGCCTCATCTTTGCTGTGGGGTGAAGTGCTGCACCACCATGCTGCCACAGGTTGTACTCATAGTCTTAATAGAAATTTAGGGCATCACCTCCTATTCTGAATTAGTTTCTTCAGTTTGACTTCTTGCTAATTCATGGCCCAAACACAAAGCAACTTTGGGAAATATCATTAGCTTTTCAGGTGTGTGATAACTTCAACTTGTTGTCTCTCAGCCTTATTTGTATTCATTTCATTTTTTTCTCCAGAGTTAATTGTCTCTGTAACCAATTTTTATGCAGAAGGCAAAAGAAAGCAATGAATATGAAATCCGTTTCTAAACAGAGCATTCTGAATTCCTACCCACATGGCAGTTTGGAGATAACTGCTCTGACAGCTAGCAGTTTAGTCAGTCAATCTCAGGCCACAGAGGATGTATTGTTGAAATATTAATTGGCCGCCTCCTTTGCCATCCCCCAGTTCGTCTGAGCTGGGAGAGCTGCCACTTTACCCATTTCCACTCTACAACATGGCCTCTGGTCATAGAGGCTGAGGCCACGTCGGGACACCAGTTCTAATAAGGAAATACAGTCGATTGTCTGACTGGACAACATAATTAGGACAGTTGAGAGCACTCGATGAACAAACACATTTTTGACTTCAGCTCAAGTGTTGTGTGAGCCATATGCCTTGTGATACCCCCACAGTGTGATGCTGATGTCCTAATTCTGTCCTCCACAAAAGAGACTGGCTACTCCTGACTCATTTGCACTATATTTTACCAATGCAGCAACTCCTTGCTGGATAAAGAGTGGCGCCTTCATGGAGGAACCTAGTGAGAAAAGCACAGAATGAAGCAGTGATTCTCAGTTTCACTGGAACAGAAGTAGAGAATGTTTAAGAATGTACTTAAATCTAATTTACTATCACTACTGTTATTGCCAATAAGTATAAACATAGCTTTCAAACAAACAAAAAAGTCAGTCCATTAAGACTGAACCTTCAAATGGACACAGGTGGGATTTGGGGGTTGAGGAATATTAATCAGGCAACCACACTCTAACTGCAATGTTTCATATCTTCTGTGACTGTGAAAACAGTCCTTCATTCCACATTCATTCATTGCATTTAATCCCACTGGTGTTTTTTTTTTTGCTTTTAGTTTTGGCTGATTAAAAATCTGTATGAAGTTGAGCAAAACGATTCCATGTACATCACAAGGTCATTGACTTTCTTGAACTAATTAAATCCAACAGAGCAAACAGGAGAGTCAGGGGGATGTCAATCAAAGAGTCTGTGCACTCACACAGACCTGGTGAAAGATCTGATCTGCAAGTTAAATCACTTTGACCTGTTAGATATATTTTATATGCTAATTCAATGGACTACTAACATGGATGAAAGGTTTAGGGTGTAGGTATCATTCAATAATCTGTGATTCATGCTAATTCAAAACCAAAAACAGAAAAAAAAAAAAGCATTTTAGTTGTCAGAATGAAAAACTAATCCAAAAAAATCTACTTTAGTGTTTGGGGAACTCCTTTTTCATTATTTGTTTGGAAACCAAAAACATTAAAAACATGGACTTTTGTTCTTTCATTTAAAAGCCTCTATCCCTACATACAGTGCTGTAAAAAAGTATTTACAGAAATCTTCTATTTTTGCATATTTGTAAAACTTGAAAGTTTCAGGTCAGCAAACTAATTTTAATGAGACATAGATAACCCAAGAAAACACAAAATGCGGTTTTTCAATGATGATTTCCTTCATTGAAGGAAAGACGCTGTCCAGACCCATTTTGCCCTCTGTGAAAAAGTAATTGCCCCCTTAGCTACTACTGTATCAAATGACCAAATTAATTTAGCAGTTGGATTCAATTTCACCAGCCACACCCTCATATGATTACTGCCAGGCTTGTGGAATCTAAACATCACTAAATAGAACCTGTCTGTTGTTTTGAAGCTGTCACACTCTCCACTTCTGACACCAGGTAGTAGTAGACTTTCTCCATTGTCCCTCCGTACTTCCCTCTCCAGGTGAGTGTGAAGTTGGTGTGTGGTATTCGGGCACATGCTACCAATCTGTGATCTCCTGAGGAGTCGGACGAGCAGGTTCTCAGAGTTCAGCCTTAGTTAGGTAGATTGGTAATTGTATTTCATTTGAATGTTAATTCTAGTATCCTGTTCACTGTTTTGGATTTAGTTATTGTTATGTTCTGTGGTGTGTTTTAAAAAGGAAAGAAAGATTGTGTTTTTCTTCTCTCTTTTCCCTGTTCCCAGGTTACACCTGGTGGGAGTGGCTAGATGCACCTGTGGGTCCTTACAATCAGCAGAGATGGTTACATGATGAGCCAAACCTGATTGTCGTTGCCTGTGGGCCAGAACAACTGCCAGAGTGTGGTGTCGGTGTTGATTTCTCGTGTTCTGTTTAAGACCAAGGGTCTAATTGTTGAAGGGCTGCGTGATAGGGCGCCCAACTTTGTATTTACGAAGCCTGTTTTGTTCATGGATTCAAGGATATTTATTGTCAATACATTTCTGCAATGAAACTTTGTTGGCACCTCCAAGGACAAAAACAAAAACAACATAGTGTAATAAAACAATGAACAGCTGTACAAAAAGTATTAAATATATATACAAATAAATAAAACAAGTATTTTAAAAAAGTTAAAAGTGTAATAGTGCAATGAGGTGCAACGTCTGCTTTAACGTGTCTGATGCAAGTGAAATGCTTGATATGAAATGGTTGTTGCACATGAAGATGATTATTGTCCATCAGTGAGTCTCTGTTTGAGAGGGGGGCAACAGCTCTGGGGCAGAAGCTGTTCCTCAGCCTGGTAGTGTGTGTTTTGATTGGCCTGTACCTCCTCCCTGATGGCAGGGGGACAAACACGGAGTGTTCTGGGTGGCTGACGTCCATGCAGATGGCCTGTGCTCTTCTCTGCATGCGCTTAGTGTACACAGAGTCCAGGTCAGGGAGCTCAGCTCCCACGATCCTCTGTGCCACCTTTACCACCCATGACAGATCCTGTCTGTCTTTTGTTGTGCAGGAACTGTACCACACTGTACAGCTCTGACAGAGGATGCTCTTGATGGTGCTTCTGTAGAAGTTTCTGAGCACTTGTGGGACCAGATCAGCCTGCTTCAGCTTCCTCAGGAAGAACATCCTTTGCTGGTCTTTTTTCACCAGTGTGGAGGTGTTTAGTGTCCATGTCAGATCCTTGGTACTGTGCATGCCAAGGAATCTGGCTGAGTTCACCCTCTCTACCTCTTCTCCTCTGATATGGAGTGGGGACTGCATGACTCTCCTGGTCCTCCTGAAGTCTATGATGACTTCCTTCGTCTTGGTGGTGTTGAGGACCAGGTTGTTGTCTGCACACCACCCTACCAGATCTTGGACCTCCTGCCTCTACTAGGTCTTGTTGTTGTCCCTGATAAGGCCTACTACTGTGGTATCATCAGCAAACTTTATCAGGATGTTGGAGGAGTGGGTGGGGACACAGTCCATGGTGAAGAAGGTGGAGAGTGCTGGACTAAGAACACACCCCTGTGGTGTGCATGTGTTCATGATTATGGTGCTGGATGTCAGGTTCCCCATCCTGACATTCTGAGGCCTGTTGGTCAGAAAGTCCATAATCCGTGAGCATAGTGTGGTGGAGAGTCCAAAGTTGGTGAGTTTATGCACCAGTTTATGGGGGATTACAGTACTGAAGGCACTGCTAAAATCCACAAAGAGCATCCTGATGTAGGTATCCAGCTCCTCCAGGTGGTTAGGACTGTATGAAGTGCAACTGAGACAGCATCCTCTGTAGATCTGTTAGGCCGGTATGCAAACTGATGGCTGTCCAGATCTGTAGGGATGCTTCTTCTGATGTGTGCCAGCGCCATCCTTTTGAAGCACTTCATACTGACCGGGGTGAGGGTGACTGGGCGGTAGTCATTGAGGGTTGTGATGATAGACTTTTTGGGCAGGGGGACGATGGTGGTGGATTTGAGGCAGGTGGGGACTGCAGTTTGTTGTAGGGAGAGGTTGAAGATTGCCATGAACACCTCAGCCAGTTGCTCAGCACAGGTCCTCAGTAGGCGGCCTGTCACTCCATCCGGTCCTGCTGTTTTTGAGGGGTTAATCCGTTTCAGAGTGGATCTCACCTGGTGCAGCTGGAAGGTGAGTGTAGGCTCCCCGGTTTTTATGGGTTCTTTCAGCAGGCTGGGCTCTTCCCTGCTGCTTGTCAAAGCGAGCAAAGAAGAGGTTCAGGGTGTCTGGGAAATCTCTGTCCTGACTGACCTGTATGTTGTTGCTTTTGTAATCATTCAGGGATTTAATACCCTGTCACATGCTGCGGGGGGCTGTTGGAATCTTTTTCCTTTTGGTAAATAAATTCCTCTTTGTTGAGGTCACAACCATTTTTTCTGCCGCTGTATGTGTTCCTTCACTCTATTTGTTACTCCCCTCATCCCCTAGTTCTTGGGGACATAACATATTCGGGGGTTTGTCCGAGATGCAAAAGTTGCAGCAATGTTGTCCTACCCAGTTCCCACAACCAGACATTACCTGAGACAGTTTCTGGGTGTGACGGGATATTACCGGTGTTTTTGCAAAAAAATTCTCTGTGGCTGTTTGTAAAATTACAAATCAATTATGGGTTATACCCAGACCAAGAGTTTGACATGCTTGACTAAAACAGCACCCCTTTCCAATACTTTTGAATTTGAAATCAACTCTAAGTCAAAATGTGATGCTAAGTATTAAAAACATACCACAAGATGTCCTCTGATTGTTATCTCTCTTGATTACAGCATCTCTCTAGAATGGTCATCAGACGGACAGTTGCATTACCCTTCTTATGAGTCTCTGCGCTAATTTGCTTCAAATGCTACATGTGTTGATTTATTGTGCTAATTTCTCTGATGGAATATAAAGGTCTAAAAACATGCAATTGTCAGAATTCTGCCAAAATATTTTCCAGAACTTATTTTTTGGTACCAGAGAGTGTTTCCTGATTTCTGTCTGAATTGACACGACTGACCCAGAGCAGTAACATCTGAGTGACATCAGGCCTGTGGTGATAAGTCATTTTTTGTACAGTTTAAAGCTTACAGCATTGCATTCTGAGAACCAACCATCAGCAAAAGCAATATCCTGCAAAATGAAATTCAAGTTTTAAAATTGACAATATACACCAGAGGGAGTGACATTTGGCTGCTGAGAACCAAGTCTGAGACATTTTCTCTCAGCTTTCTTGGAAACAGCGGGCATTAGAGGAGCTGTGAAGAATCATAGGCTAAATAAACTTTATGAAATAAAGATCTGGTCTTAATGGTGATTCTAAGCACCACTCTGGGCTGGAGATTGTTTGGTATAAAAGACACAGTAAAGCACAGAGTATTATCATTTGGATCTCATCCTACATCCTGTGAAAAATACCAAAAAGCATTTCGAAAAGACGTGAGATTCTCGCATGGTCTGTTATGCGACCATTTAATGTGTCAGAAAGAGGGCTTGAGAAAATGCTTTCACTTCACTTTATGTGTGTCTTTATTGACCTGACAGGCTTAGCGAAGGAAAATGCTCCTAGGTTTAATGGCACAGATCACTAAAAAGCTGGAGTCGTAGGTGTGTGCGTGTGTATGTGTCTGTAATCTAACACTTTTTAAAACCACAACAACAACAACAATTAAAAACGGAGGAAAATGAGTGCTGTACCCACTCACAGATTGAACCACGCTGTAATGGCACAAGTGGTTCCCAAGTGAGTCAATATAATCAATGGAGGCATCACAGATGTGAAAGAGGAGAGCCTGTTTCTTTTAATGGCTCATCCAATGAGCTGTGTTACAGACATGCTGCAATACAGATAAGACATGCAAAGCTGCTCATCCGCCCCAAACCACTATTATGTTTTGCTTTCCTTAAGAAAGCTTTGCTCATCTCAGCTTCTCTCATCCTCTATCCATATTCAGATCTTAACTAGAATTTAAAATGAGTGAAGTGCTCTATGAAACATGTATGTGGCAACTGTACTGCTTGGCCTGCAGTATGCAGAACATCAGTGGGATGTGTGTGTGAGTGAGAATATTATGGCAGCAGTCCACTGCCTACCACAGAATGATGAGCAAGCCTTTCAAGGGGCATTTCAGAAAGAGTCGAGCACCAAACGGTTTGCATGAACGGACAGAAAATAGCTGTTGTTTGGGTCTCAAGAAAGCAATCTGCTGTCAGAGAAGGCACAGGGGAGGGCTCTCTTACATGATCCTCTCAGCACTTAGAGAACGCTGGGACACTTTTATCCATAGAAAAACGTTTTGATCCATATTAAAGAAACACTCACATAGGCGATTCAGCCCTGAGTGCGCTGTGCTTCAATACATTCCTGTGCATTTAAAGCTGTCTCACTGATTATCTGCCATTGATTGCGTGGTAGATTGTGTGGTGTGCGGGTTCTTTCTCTTGGTTTGGTTTACATAATTACATTATGTAGGACATGGGCAGCCAGAAGCGCTTTTTCTCTTTGGAACACTTCAGAGAGTGAATGGAGCAGATCTATTTCAGGAAGTGGGTTAGTGGTGAGGGGAAGAGGTTTGATTCAGAGAATAAACACATAATTTACACATTAAGATATTTGTTATTGCACCATGCAGCCCCTGGTGTCCATGAGTCTGTGGATGGTGGGATAAACACTTTAGCTGGAAGTATTTCATTGCTTAGACTGTATGTTTGCTGATGGGTTCCATTGCCAGCTTTACATGATTAGCTTAGTCTAGCCTAGCTTAAAACTTCTAAAAGGAAAAATCATACAGTGTATTTAAAAAAATGACATAGGCCCTGAAAAATGAAGCTTAGAACTGCATTCTATCTAATGGTCAGAGGATAATGATGCCACTTCACACCTGATTTATTACCTCAATAAACATTTTCCTCATGAGTTTATGGTCTCAATCACTAGTTTCAAGACTCTTTCAATCAAGCATGCTGTTCATTTGGAAAATTATGGCCCAGTTTAGAGTAGAGTAGACTTCTATTAGAAGAGTATGCTTTAGGGTGTGGCTAATTTGCAATTGAGAGGTTACTGTTGCATGGCCAAGCGAGTATCCAAAAATCTGAAGTCAGCTACCTCACTCATCATGTCGGGTATCAAAAACTATAGTGGTGACAAGCAAATGTCAAACTCAAGGATGAAAAATTATAATCCACGAACCAATAAATAATAACACGGTGGCAACGTCTATCTTTTACATACAGCCAATAGAAGTATACCACTTAAAATCCTACCTAAATAAATGTACAAAATTCTCAAAAGGAAAAATATTCATTCATTAAAACTTGCTCTGATGTTACATTGAAATTAATATATCACTTATCATATGTTAATATTGTCGTATTATTAAGGAAGACTTTTACTGTTACTTCTACAACATATTCATTCACTTCAGTCCAGCGGCTCCCAACTGAATGTGATTCCCCCCAAAGGCTTGCAAGTTATATCTGAGGCACTGTGAAATCATTAAAGTTCTTATTTCAAAGCATTTTCTAATCTTTGTTGTTTTCTGAAATAACAAAAGCTTTTGCCTCTTCAGGCTTTAAACTTATGAGCAGTTTGAAGAATCTCTTTGGTAGAACTGCAAAAAAACTGAAACATCTGAAATGTGACACTGAGGCCCTACTTTGTTGTGTTACCAGTAAGTACATCTGACAAATGTTGCAGTGAAGTGTACAAGTGCAATATCTCTTTCTGGATTGTAGCAAATGTATAAAATAGCTTCGAATTAATTTCCTCGGGCTAAGCACAAGCACCTCATGGTTAAGTTACACTTAAACCCATAGCGTGGTGGCAGTAATTACACGATCACTGTTGGCTCATGCTTATGATGGATGCCCTGTCATTGATCGCTATGCTATATGTCATAGTTCTCCCACATTTGCTCCCCTCTTCAGCTCTGAGAAACTATATCCTGGTTTTCAAAAAATGCCTCACTACTGGTCCACGAGTATAAGATTATCATAGCTCCAGCTGTAAGGACACTACTGCAACAAATATGCTTTCCACCACTGTGTACAGACATCGTGCTTTCATTTGGAATTATGTCCTGGAACAATCCTGAATCCCAGTGAGGCTGCAGGTTACACCACTGTTCTGGCGTGAAGAACAAAACCAAAACCTGTTTTTATCGACTATAATTGGTGACTTGGGTCATATGTGCTGCACAAGAGTACCGGATGCATGGACAAACTGCTCTTCTTCGAGAATAAAGATCCAATGCATGACTCCTTCAAATCACATGTTGCCTGCTTACATTTCATTGCCATACAAGTGAAACCAACAATAAACATGATACATACTACGCATGCAGAATCTTTAGAGGTGCTGGTAGGCATATATTTTTTTTCCTTTTCACTGAGCCGTAAAAACTGTTTCCCTCTGGTTCCAATCTATTTCCCAAATGGTTGAGCTGTTCTTGCTATATCCAGTGCAGGCACTTCACTACAAACAAGAAAACGTGCATTGCTGTTTAATCATGCCAAACAAGCATCAAAGTGAGCTGCAACTGTGTGAAGATTGAACTCTTTGTCATGTGAAACCCAAATAATCTGCCTGCATTAATTCAGTCATAGCATTCTTAATGTGCCGCTGAAGTATTATTGGACTTGTCCTTGAAACCCACTTACTGTGAATTGATAAAGTCTTTTCTTTTTTATGCACCACTCAAAGAGCCTCCCATGCAATTGTAGTGTGGGCTAAGACCTGATTTCCATTTCCATCACATGATAACAGGCTCGCCTCACTCTTACCAAGCGACAGATGAGGATAAAAGCAAAATCAAAGCCCGTTGAAAGCAATTTGACAAGCTAATGGTTTTGAGGGACTCATGTTCTAAGCCAAGATTTCTTTAATATGACATCATGTGTAGCTGTACTCAAAATCTGTGCTTAACCAACGGTGTGCTAGTGTAGTCTTCTGCACTGGTTAAAGCTTATTAATATGTGTTACTTCAATTGTAACTGATGGACTCACTTTGATGTAGCATTGTGCAGGTACATGCTAAACAAAATCCTTTGAAGGCAGACTCTGCAACATTCCCCCAGTGTGCTTGCCAGGAGCGGAGAGCAGAAACACAGAGGAAGGGAGTGGCTATATCACAGACTCAGTAATGTGGCTCATCTCCTCATATATTCCTGCACCGGCTCTGGCTCGCCTCAAAAAAGCCAACCCGGTCTCATATGTCACTGTCAGTGCTGGGCCACATGAATCCAATATGTACACCAATGAGAGACTTTGTTCAAACACATTATTTGGCATTGGATAACAAGCAAAGAGGCCCAAAGTGCATCTGTGTACGAATGAGTCACTGCTCCTCTGTGCGGGGAATAAACCTGCATAGAACAATACATTCAGAAGAATATACAACCGGCATGAGCAAAACAACGTCTAAGCTTCTCTTACAAAGTGAATTGTTTCCTTACAGGACATGCTGTGATTTGTGCCCCACAGCAAACTAAAAGATTGCTTAATCCAGAACAGAATCCCTTTTGCTGATCCTTTGTTTTTGAACAAATAATTGCATTCGCCTACCTCAAGCCTCAGGGATGGAGGGAAGAAAGGAAGATGGAGAAGTGGGGGAGCCATATCAATATAATTGGGACTATTAAAGGATATAGTTAAATCATCAGCGTTGCTAGTTCTGTCCCAGTCAGACTCATAAGCAGTAGCAGACACGGGAGGAGAGACAGACAAAAGCACTGAGCAGGGATTACTATTAACATTTCCATTAATCGAATCTCAGTCTAATCGGGAACCCCACTGAACCTCAAGTAATATGAAACTCAACTCACAAACTAAATTCAATATCTCAAGCACAGGCAGTAAGTATTAGGACAGTGATGCAGTAGATTTTTCATTGTTCTGACTTCGCACAGTGGATTGGAAATGAAACAATGGCTATGAGGTTAAAGTACTAACTTTTTGCTTTAAAGGAGCTCACATCCATGATGACTTTAAGATTTTCATAAAACGCTCTACAACTTTTTCACAGTTCATCAGATGTCGGTGTAAGCACCATCAAATTAAAGCTGAAAGACAATACTTTATCCTCAATGCTCTTTTTTTCTTTGACATTTTATGGAATTAAAAAGCGTGTGATTTGTTCACATTGTTGTATATTATTATAGAGACTTGACCCTCATAAGTTGGCATTTGTAATGTTTGTTTTTTGGCAGCATGGATGAGTTATTAAATGAAAGTAAAACAGAGATATTCCCATAGCCACACATCCCTATTTGCTGAGCAGTCTCCAGAAAATGAGAACTTAAAGGGGAACTTCGGGGTTTTTCAACCTGGGGTCTGTTTTCATATGTCATTTCATACATGTGAGTGATGAAGAAATTAATTTTCGACATAGCTCCAGTATTTAGCCAGGCAGTCAGCTTAGCAGCTCAGCTAGCAGCTCAGCTAGCGAAAAGTATGGGGCAACTTGCCCCCCCTCGTCAAAGTCCGCCCTAACGTGCTTTTTTCCCCACACTGACCGGCTCGGATAGTCTCGATAAGTGTCCCACAACATACTAGAGATGAGAAGTGAACGAAAACCTCCACATTACCTGGCAATCGCTCTTTGTTGTGGTCTGTATCCAAATCTCAGGACGCTAGAAAGCAAATCTCGTTCCAAAATCGTGCGATAGCAAAAACCGGTGTTTTGGCGCGAGCTATCGCACGATTTTGGAACGAGATTTGCTTTCTAGCGTCTTGAGATTTGGATACAGACCAGATCCCCGTTCTGTATCCCCACCTTCCCTGAAACTTTTTGCATGGAATTTGCATGTTCTCCCTGTGGATGTGGGTTTTCTCCGGGTACTCCGACTTTCTCCTACAGTCCAAAAACATACTGAGGTTATTAATGATTCTACATTGTCCATAGGTGTGAGTGGGAGGGTGATCGTTTGTCTCTATGTACAGACCTGTTTTAGACTGGTTGCTTGTCCAGAGTGTCCCCTGCCTTCACCTTAGGTGAGCAGGGAAAGACTCTACCTCCTGGAAACCTCATGAGGATTAAGCAGTGTATAGACAATGGATGGATGGATAATCAAGCAATACTTAAACCTCTCCAAACAGCAAGTGAAAATGACAGTTAAGTCTAAAAATAAATGCCCCACATGAGACCCAAACCCCAGGCTCCTGGGACAAAGTCTTGTGTCAGACCACTACCACCCCCCAAACCCCCGATGTGGATTTTGTGTCTCTTTGAAAGTGGAACTGCTTCCTGTAGCATCATACTGTTAGTTGTAGAAGACTCTAAGTATTGGGAGACAGGGTTGCATTTGCTCTGAAGTGAATCTTTAACTTTGTTGGAAAAGTTTGCCCCAGTTTGGTGCTTTGGAACTTATTCTCCACTAGAGAGTGACTTCTTGCAAACCACTCATTTGCTATTTATGAACAGAAATTCCATATGGTGGACTTAGATCTCTTTGCCTTCATTTAGTCCTATGCGTTTTTAGGCTGCACATAGGAAAATATGTAAGGTGACTGTTCATGTGGCTGCTTCTTTTGTGCTTATAAATACAGCATATATGGTGTTTTCATCTCCATTTCAATCCCACCTCTCAACAGGAGCAGAATCATCCAATCTGCCTGCTTAATGTGCCGATCTGCATCAAGTAACTATACTCATCTGCTCCCTGCAACCCAAGGTTTTTGTCTGTGTAGCCGTCTGATCTGGGGCAGGAGGCTCTTCTCATTTTTTAGGAGGGGAGTCACCTTCATGGGTCACAGCCTTTAGAGGATCTGGATCTTGTATTGAGGCACAGCTGGACTCCTGAGGTGCAGGTTTGCATGTGACAGCCTTATAAAGTACTTTCTGCACAATGCCTTGAGCAGAGCACAGTGCAATAACTACTTTGAAAATATTTTCATGCCGTCTTTAATATTTTGCCAGCACTCATCTTTACTAAGTGGAACCCGCAGACCTGCTGCTAATTGCGTGACCAGGTGCAACAATTCCCAGATGTAGTGGTTCATTGTTTTCCACATAGTGTTAGACTGAAAGCGAAAGAAGAGGAAATCATTGTTTCATTTTTCATTTTTTTGTTGTTTTAAAAAATTTTTTCAATCTATGTGAATGTCAAGCTATGTACGCAACAACTTAAAAAAATCCTCTCAAATGCTCAGATTAAAGTGTTTTGAAAGCACTCAGTATAAAAAGAATATTTAATTAATTCATACTCCTCTTCTTTTCCTTTCGGCTTTTCCCTTCAGGGGTCACCACAGCGAATCAATTGCCTCCATCTAACCCTGTCTGCTGCATCCTCTTCTCTCACACCAACTACCTTCATGTCCTCTTTAACCACATCCATAAACCTCCACTTTGGTCTTCCTCTAGGCCTCCTGCTTGGCAGTGGGAAACTCAGCATCCTTCTACCAATATATTCACTCTCTCTCCTCTGGACATGTCCGAACCATCTCAGTCTGCCCTCTCTGACTTTATCTCCAAAGCCTCTAACATGTGCTGTCCCTCTGATGTACTCATTCCTGATCCTATCCATCCTGGTCACTCCCAAAGAGAACCTCAGCATCTTCAGTTCTGCTACCTCTAGCTCTGCCTCCTGTCTTTTCCTCAGGGACACTGTCTCCAGACCAAACAACATGGCTGGTCTCACCACAGTTTTGTAAACCTTTTCTTTCATTTTAGCTGAAACTCTTCTATCACACCTGACACTTTTCTCCAGCCATTCTAGCCTGCCTGTACACGCTTCTTCACCTCTTTTCCACACTCTCCATTGCTCTGGACTGTTGACCCTAAGTACTTAAAATCCTCCACCTTCTTGATCTCTTCTCCCTGTAACCTCACTCTTCCACTTGGGTCCCTCTCATTCACACACAGATACTCCGTCTTACTGCGGCTAACCTTCATTCCTCTCCTTTCCAGGGCAAACCTCCACGCCTCTAGCTTCTCCTCCACCTGTTCCCTGCTCTCACCACAGATCACAATGTCATTTGCAAACATCATAGTCCATGGAGACTCCTGTCTAACCTCGTCTGTCATCCTGTCCATCACCATAGCAAACAAGAAGGGGCTCAGAGCTGATCCCTGATGTAGTCCCACCTCCACCTTAAACTCCTCTGTCACACCTACAACACACCTCACCACTGTCTTACAGTCCTCATATATGTCCTGCACCACTCTAACATACTTCTCTGCCCCTCCAGACTTCCTCATACAAAACCACAGTTCCTCTCTGGGCACCCTGTCATAAGCTTTCTCCAGATCTACAAAGACACAATGCAGCTCCTTCTGACCTTCTCTGTACTTCTCTATTAACATCCTCAAAGCAAATATTGTATCTGTTGTACTCTTTCTTGGCATGAAACCATAATGCTGCTCACAGATGTTCACCTCTGCCCTTAGTCTAGCTTCAACTATTCTTTCCCATAGCTTCATCGTGTGGCTCATCAGCTTTATTCCTCTGTAGTTGCCACAACTCTGCACATCTCCCTTGTTCTTAAAGATGGGCACCAGCACACTTCTCCTCCATTCCTCGGGCATCTTCTCACTATCTAAAGGCCCTGTCACACTCTAGCGTATAGAGCCAGCGTATGAGGAACGTATCGACTTTTTGGGAATACACCGACATATGCTGATACACGCTAGGGGTACGCTGGAATACGTTTCTAGTACACTGGGGTACGTCGGTATATGCTGATGTATGCTGATGGCCCCAAAATTTTTTGAACATGCACAAAAATTTTCAGCGTATGCCGACGTATGAATTTTACGCTCCTCATATATTCCTCATACGCTAAACACGCTAGAGGTACAGTGGAGGTACGTTACTCATACGTCGAGTACACTTCTCATACGTTGAAATTGAGTGGGTCAGGAAACCTAGCGTTAGAGGAGCGTATAATGAACGTGTGTCTGACATGTGTCTAACGAATGGCTAACGTTATGATGGTAGTTCTAACGGCAGTCTAACGTACTCAACTTATGCCTAACGTGTTCTGAGCGTACAGCCAACCTATCCCATGCGTATTTCCAGCGTATGGGGGGTATATAAAGTCTCACATTTCCAAATCTGTATCAGTTTGTACCAGCAGTTCAGAGATGGAGGTTGCTGTGCTGGAACATCACCAAGATTTGATACAGTTGGCAGTTGAGTATGCTAGACACAGAAGAAGAAGGCATAGAATGAGACGTGCAATCTGGGTGAAACCTTGGATTGGAAGGCGGCGTCAATTTGGCCTTTATGACCAGCTTATGGTTGGATTGAGAAATGAAGATCAGAGAGCCTTCAGGAACTTCCTACGCATGCCTCCAGAAATGTATGATGAACTGCTGGACAATGTTGGTCCCAACATCACCAGCTGAGTACGCTCATCATACGTTAGGAAGACGTTCCGCATACGTTTCTCATACGTCGAAGGTACGCTGATATACGTTACTCATACGTCGATATACGTTGAACTCAAATACACATCACATCACATACGCTCACATACGCTGACATACGCTATGCAGACGCTACTCATACGCTGACGGTACGCTAGGCTTTAACGGTCATTAACCGAAAATCAACCCCATACCCTGAAAAGTTGTGCATATATTTTTCAAAATATTCGATACGTTCCTCAGACCCTGACTCGATACGCTAGAGTGTGACAGTGCCCTAAGATCCCGTTGAACAACCCAGTGAGAACCTCTACTGCTATCTCTCCAAGACACTTCCATACCTCCACAGGTATATCATCAGGACCTTCCACTCTTCATCCTCTTCAATGCCCTCCTCACTTCATCCTTACTAGTCTTTGCTACTTCCTGGTCCACAACAGTCACCTCTTCTACTCTTCCTTCTCTCTCATTTTCCTCATTCATCAACTCTTCAAAGTACTCTTTCCATCTTCCCATTACACTATTGGCACCTGTCAACACACTTCCATCCTTATCCTTTATCACCCTAACCTGCTGCACATCCTTCCCATCTCTGTCTCTCTGCCTTGCCAACCTGTACAGGTCAGTCTCTCCCTCCTTACTGTCCAACCAAGCATACAAGTCATCATAAGCCTCTTGTTTGGCCTTTGCCACTGCTACTTTCATCTTACGCTGTATCTCCCTGTACTCCTGTCTACTCTCTTCCGTACTGTCAGTGTCCCACTTCTTCTTAGCTAACCTCTTTCTCTGGATCCACTCCTGCACCTCCTCATTCCACCACCAAGTCTCCTTATCTCCTTTCCTTCCAGATGACACACCAAGTACTCTCCGACCTGTCTCCCTGATCACATTTGCTGTAGTTGTCCAGTCATCTGGAAGCACCTCCTGACCATCCAAAGCCTGTCTCAACTCTTTCCTGAAAGTCATACAACACTCTTCCTTTTTCAGTTTCCACCATTTGGTCCTCTGCTTTGCCTTTGCCCTCTTCATCTTCTTCACCACCAGGGTCATCCTACACACCACCATCCTATGCTGTCTGGCTACACTCTCACCTACCACTACTTTGCAGTCACTGATCACCTTCAGATTACACCTTTTACACAAGATGTAGTCTACCTGTGTGCTCCTACCTCCACTCTTATAGGTCACTCTATGTTCCTGCCTCTTCTGGAAGAAAGTATTCACTACAGCCATTTCCATCCTTTTTGCAAAGTCAACCACCATCTGTCCTTCTGCGTTCCTCTCCTGGATACCAAACCTGCCCATGACCTCCTCACATTACCGTATAATATAGGAATACAGCAATGGCATCTGAGATGATAGCACTAATGTTTTATGAAGAACCCTCCATCGAAATTTTAAGGAATGATAACAGAAGAACTCTGGATCTATGTATTTGTTGTTGCAATTGTGCATGGAAGCCTTTGAAAATTATTTAATATCGTTAGTCAAAACCATCAGATGCTTCTAAAAATTGGATCTGTTTACTAAGTTGTCATGCCAATTGTTTACTTAGAATGTGAAAAAGATTTTTCCAGTTCAGTTTCATGACAGCAGTGACATTATTGTGTGCTTGAATAATTCCTACAACTACATAGAGATTGTGACCTCTGTAATCATTACAGTAAGTCGCTGTAGATAGATAAGTTATGAGTCATTACAGAATTGGAGGACATTTGGGCTTCAGAATTTTTGAAAAATAAACCGTCTCTTTTACAATTTCTGCTACATATTCATTAACAATAGGCAATAAACTATCAAAGGCTTGATTGGCTCAGCTTATACATCAATGGTACGATTTTTATTCCATGTTTAATTTGTTATTTACTAACCCTACTCTAATCACAGTGACAGGGTTGCTAATCCATGTTAATGTCAGCTTTCTCTCAGGAGTAGAAGTTAGATATTTAGCTGTTACTGCTGACCAGGAGGACAAACTTACTGATAGAGAAAAAGTCAAGAAAGAAGCAAAAAGAATTTGTCTTATTCTGACAATATGAGATAGAGAGAGACATTCAGTCAAGACTGACAATGTTATGAAAATATGAAAAATAGAAGAGTGGACATAGCTTTGATCTACCCATTCTTTTGGATAATTATTCCAGCATATCATGTGATTTGCTGTTTTCTTCTTCTTCCACCAGCTAAAAAGGTTATGCTAACAGGGTTGTTGTGGGACACACATCCATGCATAATAATTCATATTTAAAATATTATGTTGATTAAAAAATTTTCCACAATTGCAAGAGACTTCAATGAAAAAAAATAATAAAAAAGGAGATTTAAATTTGATTTTAACAGTTTTATTTGTGATTCAATTTGGTCATCAGGGGAGTGGGACAAGAGAAAATTGTCATTTTAGGGGGAACTCCAGACTTATTGGGTATTTTAAAAAATCTTTTCAAACATTCTTTTCTCCTAGGTTTTTTTTTTTTTGGTCTCAGGACAAGTAAATTTACACAACAACTGCATGTTTTAGTATGTTGTACATGGATTATTTGAAATTTGATAAATGGGACGTAAAATGTGTTTCAATTATGGAATGACCCTTATCATTAGGTTATGGATAGAATTATTAATATTTTGTCAGTTACACGGTCAGCAGATTTGATCTGATCATTATCAGTTATTTATTGGGGTATTGTGGTAACTATGTCTCTTCTCCTGAACTATTAAAAAAATGAGTCACCCAAATCACTGTTAAATAACATTTCTGAAGATAAGTACTTCCAAAGCACACGTTTATAGCTATGTAAATCTCACTAACTACTTCCTGTGATGTTAATGTTTAAAAGCATAGAAAGAAAGTAGGATGTTCTTACTTCACCTAGAGCACTGTGTCTCAAATTTGTACTCATTTTACTCTGAAATAGCTTGAAAATGATGCAATTATCAGATTAAAATTTAAAAATTTCTAGGCTGGGCTAAACCCCAAATGTGTTAAGATCGTTAAATCACCTCTGCTTTCCAGGGTGCCTTCAGCCTGTCCTACCCTGCATGGATCTCTGGAAATGGATCCACTGGAAACAAGCTACAATTGTGATACATGCAATATCATCATAATTAATGTAGTAAAGGTATTAACCAAAAATGTGTAGGTCTGTTTTTCGTCTCCACCAACTCCTGGCTCTTTCATTGTTAAATGCTCTTTGCTAGGCAGTCTGGAACTCTGGCTGTGCCCTGTTCTGGTGTTATGTACAGACAGATTTTGGAGTTTTGTTACTGAAATCAGCTGTCCGCTCCAGTTGAAAATAACTCTGCATGAATGAATGCATGCATGAATCTTTATTTTCAGCATATTAATGTGAGTTGTAGTGCACAAGCTCCTTTAGTTTCAGTTTTCAAAGTGTACCACGGTCTCAAAATTTACTTCCCTGCCTCGGCTTTGTACGCTTATTCACATTTTGCAGCCATGTGGCAAAATGTGTGGAACAGGACATGTACAGCTACAGGTCAGCCACTGTTAGCATCAAGCTCAGTGGTGGATAAAACAGGGGCAACGCAAGAGTACTCAATTAAAACTCAACTGAATGCTAAATTAAACACAAAGAATCAAGAATCTTTATTGTCATTGTGTTTCCACACAGCAAAACGAATACTACAAACAGAATACATAGAAGTAAGCACAGACAGTCGCAAATGTACACCCCCTGTCAAAAGTTTTAGGACACTTTCTCATTCAAATAAAATAGAACCTGTCCTACAACTTTTGACAGGGGGTATATATGGAGTAATCTGACAGTCCAAGTGAGCTGAATTTGACAAAGTGACTATCTGAAACCTTGTACAGAGACCAAGGAGTTCTATTCAGAGAGGGCCATGATACCATCATGTGTACAAGAACACGGTAAAGACTAGCTCGACTAACACTATGCTAATATCGGTCTCATGTGGCCGACATGGTGGGAGTTTATTGACAGTCCATTAAAACATGAGTGCTGGAATCCAGTGCAGTTCAAAGAAAAATGCATGTGTTTGTTTCCTTTGGGGTTTTGTTTGTGATAGCATAAAGGTTATTGTCTGTTGTTGAGGATTCTTGCTTTAGCATGTGCTGGAAAATGAGTTTTAAAGCTAAAATCTAGGCTTCAAGTCAAGTAATCTCTGAGGCACTGGGAAAGAGTGATCAACCCCTCACAAATATATCAGCACCATTTTGCGTCATGGGACAGTAAAATCCTTACTTATTGCTCCTCTAAAATGAAAATACCACTTAAATCTCTAATGTAGAATGAGCAGCAGTGCAGTTTCAGTGTATGATGGACGGCTCATATTACCTTAGCAGCACGACATTTCAGAGGCAGCGTTAAGGATATTTCAGAGCTGGGTCAGACGACAGAAGCACTTTTCTTTTGTCAAGTGAGAGTACATTGAAGTTTGATGAGAGATTTGTTTCGTAGTTCCCACTTCTCAGAGTTCCCAGTTCTGTGTCGCTTCAGTGCACATGGTGGAGCTCCCTTAGCACATGATCTAGTGTAACACTTAAAAGTCAGCCCACTGGTTTTATAAGCACATTAATCACTGTTGCTCCCATACGCTGGGCCAACATCCTCAGCCACTTGTGGAAGAAAGAACCCAGTGAGACTTTTCATGAATTAAGACCCAAGCAAACCGAAGGACAGCCAATGGTACATCCCACTGCCTCACATGATTTCTCTCCAACACCTTGCTATAAAGCTTTCTTAGTAAATTGACGTGCTTGTTTAAACTTCCCTTTTCTTTTTTCTGGAATTAGCACTGGATAACAGGACAAAAAAATACTGGGTTCGTAGAGGTAGTCATTGCGAAGTATCTGTAGCAAATCAGTTACTGTCTGTCCACAGAGACGTTTGTAGTTAATGTGTCTGCCATGTTTCCTGACAAAGGAGTCGAGCCAACGAATAGGGAGACAGAGGAAACTCAGGAGTGATAACGCTGTCTCCATACGACACAGCACAACAGAGACAAGTCCAATCAGAAAGGTGTCTTCTGTTTATGTCTCTGGCCTGACATGATATACATTTCCACTGACTATATAAGATGGATGGACCCTCTGTGACATCACCCACAGATTTTCTCAACAGCAGTTTAAAGCCCAATGTGGCTCCTTCTGTCACCATCTTGGCAGTACTTGACTCCTCCTAACTCCCAGCCAATAATAACAATGAGCAAAGATGTGGAGTGTGAGTACAGTGGAAGCCTATGCCTCAAACATCTCTTAACCATGGACTGTCCTGCACTCTAAATAAAACAAGTTTGCATCAGTCCTTTTTGAATTCAGACAACTTGAAATGAAGTTACGTTGAACCAACAAACCACATTCTTCCGCCTTATTTAAAAGAAAAGATTGTGTAGTACGTGCTTAATGACCATGAACACAAGTTTTTAGGTTAGCAAATACTGAACAGCTTAACTGGCTCCAACTAAATTTTCTTCAGCAGTTTTTGGATTAGCCATATTTTTTTCACGTAAGAAATGTACTAATTCAGCCACAAAATTGTTTGGTAATTAACATAAAAACTTAAAAGAAAGAAACAAACTATCAACACACATTGCACTATATTTAAGTATTGAAAGCAAAAACCACACAGACTCAAATTTCCCCACAAATTCTAAATACAAATGAAAATCCCTCTTCAGCTGGGCTTTGTGAAATAAATCTTTGTTATTGTTACGTACTAGTTTGCTGAACTGAAGGGTAGTCATTTTTCTTAATGCAGTAGTATATTTCCCATCATCTATATTGGCAAATGTGGCCTAAATTCTACAGTCATAGCACAACTGAGAATATTCCCAAATTCATTGTTTCAGTAGATTTTATTGTGTAAAAGACACAGTACTCACCATGAAATGTTCTTTGCATCATATTTGCGCAGCATACATGACCTCTATAACACACCATTTCATTTAGACACTATGTAGTTTCAAATCAACTAGCACAGCATTTTTTAAATAACAATAATAAATATTAAGGTAGTGCAACATTATTATGTCAACACAACTTCAAACTTTATTTGTATGGCACTTTTCATGCAGAACAACACAAAGTGCTTTACAAGAATTAAAAACAAAGAAGGCAATAAATAAATACAATTAAAAATAGAAGTAAAAAAAACAACTCTCCACCCTCCCTACATATAGACAGCCATTCACATGCACACACCCACGCAATCACACACATACACAGACCCACACACCCACACAACATGACATCATCAAGACAACTTATCAGAACAATGTTTGCAACTTAAAACCAGGCTGTAGAAATGTTTATTTCGACTGTAAAACTGGACGTTGTAAAATAAGGGTCTGTTTGGATTGACTTACTTTTGGCACCAGTCAGAAGGTTTATACTTTTCCACATTGGCTTGGTTTTTTGCCACTTGGTTTTTTCTCAGTGAGAGAAAGAACCAAGTGACAAACCTCTCTGGACTTCTCTTGAAATTTGTATTACTCTTAGAAACTCTGACAGCCATCTTTAAATAGCTTAATGCTGATTTTCTTTTTGTCTAAACTATACTACATTATAACTACAAGGTTGGCCATCTGGAAACCACTGAATTTTGAATATTTTTTGAAAGACAATGACAAATGACTGTGCTGTCAATAAGGTGTTCAGGTTGGAGCCATTCTTTTTTCCCATAATGGTGTGAAGCAAGTCAGAAAAAAATCAGTACCCATTGTTTTCTTTGTTAGTCCCCCTATTGGCAGGGTCCCTCTAGAAAAAAAGCATTTTTTTAAATCACATCCTGACAACTTGTTCAGCATGCATGACAGACCTGGCGTGTGTTTTAACCATCGACAGACACTCACTCAAATGACACGATGCTATGTGATGCTACGTGATGCTACGGATGTGTGTTGTATTGACGCCAGCTCCTCAACCTTAACATGTCCAACACTTCCAAGTCAATTTAGACAATATTTGAGGAGACAAATGAAATGTTTTTGCATTCACGCTTACTGGCCAAGAAGAACATTGCATCCTTTCTGTGGGACATGTGCTTATTGATAACCTTTTTCTCCCATTTTCTCTCCCAATTCTCTTCTCTTTTTACCTGCCACTCTAAGTTTTGCAGCCCTCTCACCCTGAAAATAACCAGAGACACCCAAATCCCCGCCTGTAACAACTGTGAGTGCCTCTGTTTGTTGCTCCCGCAATGCATTAAGTGTGAAGTGAATCCCCCTGCCTGCTTCCAGCACCATTTCACCATAACCAGCTCGCAGACAGAGGCACTTACTGTGCTGCGTGTAGAGTCAAAACCTCAACTGTCTGATTGGCACCTCATTTATTCCGCCTAATGGAAGGAGGTGGGCCCTTGGGTGAAAGGAGCCACACAGACACACAGAGTGAGTGACAGGTTTGTTACATTGTTAGAGACAGTCCCCTGGCCTTGACTTTGTTGTACACCAGACGCCTGCTCAAACAAGGCAGAATTAAAAAGAATCAGACTTAACAGCTTCTTCGTTGGGTGGAGTTACTTTATGTGAGGTGTCATGTTGCCCTTCTTTTGTTGTCGGCACTAAGCTCTTTGAAAGTGGGTCAAAGAGTAGGTTAAATGAAACAAGTCTACTGGGAGCTGTTAAGGATGTGAGCTAAAGTGTGTACGGCCCATTCTGGAATCAATTTGGAGGAGCAGATATGTCTAAACTGTAGAACTTTAAATATTACAGCTCTGTATGTGGAGCATCCACCTCCTTTGCTATCTTTGATTTGGTGCGTTTGGAAACACAAAGAGAAAGTTGTCACTATCTGAGAGGAAAAAAAATCTTTGACCACTCGACAGAGATAACAGACTGCTTTCTACAGCAAAGTTGAACTGTGTCCAATTAAAAAGGAAAGTTTCCACAACAGAAGCAAACATGGAGCTGTAGAGCTACAACAAAAAAAGAAAAACCTACACATTGACGCTGACATGGAATTGTATTTACACACACATACACAAAGCTGTTTCCTGGTTCCTGAAAGAAAAGCACTTCCTCTTACCTTGATCTTTTCCAGTGCTCACATGTTTGAGCAGCAGTTCTTTTCTAGCGGAGCTGTATAGGTTCAGTATGAGGAGTTTGAAGCACAAATAACCTTTAGCGGTGTACATCACTGACATTGAACAGGTTTGGTTACAGCTTGGCAGTGAAACTTATCTTTTACGTATATCCAAAGCTCTAAAAATCCTTTCAAATATTACTCTGGGAATTGTGAAAGCAGGTTTTATATTTTGAACAAAACTCAAATTGCCTTGTCATACCTGAATCAGTGACTTTACATACAGCTATATCGTCTTGAATGCTACCGTTAACATCCTATCAAATGCAATTTGTGCGGTTGTCAAAGAAACACGCCAAACTCAAAGAATATATTTGCGGTTCTCTCTGTTGCGAAAGGCTCGATCTGTCATTTCACGATTGCTCTGCCTAAACAGGCCATACTGTTGAAGAAGCTTTTCTGACAGTGCATGCTTTATGTTAAAATTACCTCCTGCTTTCATCCTCCTGTGTAATTTCAATTCTGTGGCTTCAGTGCCACACACACACACACACACACACACACACACACACACACACACACACACACACACACACACACACACACACACACACACACACACACACACACACACACACACACACACACACACAGAATTTATGTATTTATTCATTTCCTCCGCAGCTTGTTCAAAGCGATGTACACATCACCCGCTCTTGACGTGTGAAGCTCAGGTTTTTAATTATTCATTTGGCAATATCTAAAGCAGATATATTCCAGCACTTTTCTGCTGACAACCTGGGCTTAAAGCAGAGTAAAACAGAGCACAGTTTGAGTGTGCAAACAACTCCTGCGGGGTAGTAATATCATTTCAGCGCCGGGGTCTCTTCACTCTTCATCATCTCACTTCATCATGATTTTGAGCTCACGGTGACATGGTGGAATAAATCACTTTGCTACAAGATAAACTCGCTTTGACTCACAGAACATCCCAAATGCAGCAAGTTTTCATGAGTTCGTGGGTGATAAGTTTGTTCCACACAAGACGCGGCACAGATACGCCTCCACAGCCCTCTGTGCATTTTGATAATGTGTGTGTGTGCGCCGTGATGCAGACCCGTTCAATTTAGGAACTGAGGTCAAAGTCTCCTCAGGCTGAGTTACGTACAGCCTGCTGTGGGGTAACACTTTAATGCCTCTCTGGTCACTAATGGTCTGGAGCCTTTTAGTTCACAGCCATTACTTTGCATTTGCCTGTAGTTTCTCAACATGAACAGATAAACAAGACACATTTTTAGCAACAGGGCAGCTAAAAGCTAAAAAGAGACTGACCCTTTGGTAAATTGCATGAGTGACACACAGGCAACCTGAAGGACAACTGGCTACAGCTAACAAAGGAGGCCTTGTGATGAATGTTTTTTTTCATACATTTATGAAGCTCTCCTTCTCATGTTACAGACAACAGGTTCACTATTTGTAACAGTAAGTCCATGGAGTCATTCTCACAATTCTGATATAGTTTAAAACAAACAGAATACCACATCAAAGAATGTAATATGAGAGCAATGCTCGAGGAGAAAGAACAAGTTTTTATAGCTGGTTTCTTTTTTGTGTTGTACCAGAGCCAGAGGAAAAAGCTGTTACCGTAATACAACACTGTCAGGCAGCAGACAAAGCGAAGCCATAACATTCTTTTGTCATAACTGTGGCCATAAGATGAATATAAATCCAGTATAGACTGTATACTGTAACTCTGTATTGGTCTCCACCATCTTCTGAGAAACATACTGACCTGATAGCGAGCTGCAGTGATCTGTCTGTGGGTTGGCGCTGGGTGTGTTGTATTTTAGAGTTTTTTTGTGACAAACAGCTACTTGCTATTGAACTACAATATAATTCTAATATGTAACTACAATAAAAGTGAACTAATCAAAAGCTATGAACAGGAAAACAATGTGCTAAAAGGGGAAATTACAGAATCAGATAATGAGTCTTTGTGGGTTTGACACAAACAACTAAGCAAATACTTAATACTTTTAATATCGCACATTGTCTCTAACAATTGTTCCTCTGCCAAGGAACACAGCGGAGTTATGTGTGTCTGTTAGCAACATTACTCAAAAACGGACTAGAGGATTTAGATAAAATTTTCAGGGAAGGTAAAAAATGACACAAGGACCAAGCGATTAGATTTTGGCAGTGATGCGTCTTATAATCTGGATACATGGATTTGTTAAAGATTTCTGTATCATTGCGAGATAGTGACACAGCGTTATTGTAACTACAACTGAACACTATGTCAGCTGCCTGCTGACAATCACACAATTGAGATCCTACAACAAATCAACCGCTGCGGACTTCTCAGGACTTATCCATCAGAAATAATACAAGGAACAACTGATTAAATTGTGGGGGTGTTTCGGAGTCCTTTCAATTCCCCCCGCCTGCTATATATTTAGGTCACGCGATTCGGTATTTGTGCGTAACATACACATGCAGAACACATTCCTGTGTTTTCCTTAAGATAATTTTTAAATAAAAATTTTATCCGTCGGAAATGATACGATGACTGAGCAGCCTTGGCGGAGTACTGCACTCTCTGAGAGCTTCACTTGTTTGTATATACATATATATATATATTTATATAACTGCAACTTTAAAGGCACAAACATGTCAATTTGTCTGTCTGTGAAATACAAATGATTTCAGTCATTTCAATAGCCGGGAGTTGATTTAGCCTGAAGCTGGTAATAAGGGAAAGCATGGACACGTGCTCTTCAAAACATAAATTTGAACAGTAAATTTTAAGAAAAAACTGTTACCTCAGGCAAAGCCATGGTTGCATAAAAAAGCTTTGCATTTATCTGCTCTACATTGTACTGTAATCCAAATACATTTTTCAAAATACCCTGTAGCTGTATCTGGAAGTGATGATGATAGGGTCAACAAAACCAGAGAGCAATCCGTCTCCAAGGACTACAAATGTCCATATGTCACTCTGGTGATTGCTTACACTGACGTGTTGCTTTGACTACATATGAAAAAACAGACTGCCTGAGCATCCTGAGTGCTTTAGTGGGGCAAAACATGAAGTAAGTAAGACGAAAAGAGGTAAACTCCAAAAATAACATGCTTCTTTCTCTGTGGTGAAAATTCCATTAAAGAACAGCCGGCAACAGGAACAAGAGATGCTGTTAGTGCAGTAACATTAAGGTTGATTATGATGCTGATGCTGATGAGAATGATGGCGATTCTTCTTTCCACAATGATGATTGTTATGGTGATAAAAAGAAATAACACTTGTCCAGTCAGCATTTCAAGACACAAAAGCAGATGGTGAGAAGATGAATACCTGTGTAGTGGAGAATGCTTTCATTATGTTGTCTTGACTGACAATGTGACTTTTCTCGCAGACAAAGACAGATTATTTAACCTTTACAGCACAACAGAACTTTTTGAAAGACTGTAATCAAACTAAGTGTAAAGCAGCAGGTGAAGTGAAGGGTGATAATCGAAGGGGACGGATGCCCTCATGTACATACAGTATTTGCCTCAGGCCCTGTAAACACTGTGTTTGCTCCTAGCTTTGCTGCATCTTGCATTTCTCTGCTTTAGGCACCTTGCATTTTTGGTAGAGCGCCTTGAGCACCCCGGGATGAAACAGTTTCAACTCACTGTTTTTGTTTTTGTTTTGTTATTTCTTTCCTCTGTACACCAGTTGTATTAATGCAGAGAGGGGTCTACTGGGGGGAACTACAGCAGCTTGGAAGCAAAGAAGAACTGTTTTGTAACCATTCTCCTATTTTATATAATGCTCGTGTAGCCAAATCACACCAACCCAACACTATAAACAACAGCTGGCCGTGTGACTGACAGTGGATCGTCAGCTAGTCTCTAGTCGCCTGGCAACAGTGAAACAAAAACACGGCATGATGCTCCGTTTTCGTGTGTGTAGGTTTCTTCCAGAGATTTAAAATAGCAATCTGTTTTATTTCTGTGCTTTAGACGAAAAGACCTTCAGTTTGTACTGTTTGTCTGGTTCTTCCAGTACCTGATCTGTTTACCCTGTGACTGTCACTGCCAGAGGTGGCTACTTCACGGACAATTAACTACAATGGAATTCTCCATACCCTTAGTGATTACTTTTAATGGTAATGAGGTTTAATAACTCTAATGCTATCATTATTAAATTATGATGAGAGTCCTAATTAGTCAAACATGAATACATTACATGTTATTACTCATTTCATCCGTTGTATAATACGCAATTGTTATTTGTTTCATTCATTAATGTGTTCTTCCGTCAGCTAAGAGCCATATCCAATGTCTAATGATTGCATTAATTGTCCCATGTAAGCAGTCATTAAAATCAGGGTTATTTTTATCATAGTGGAATATTATAAGTCATATAATTAAATACTTAAGTACCTCATAATAAATATGGCATGCATAATCCTTAAGCCTTATCATGAAATATTCTATAATATGAACATGAGATTTACTGGTAGTCATGTTTCATACATTTAGACAACATGCATTATGATATATACATAAATGATATTGTGAATCAGTTTCAGGGTAACAAGTTTCACCTTTTTCACAATCTAATTACATTCTCATGTTTTAAAAATGTAGATGAGTGGAATTAATATGTGGTGAAAAGTTCTTTAGCAGCATTGCAGACAGATTATGTCAAGAAAACAACACGACAAAGTGACAAGCTTTCTAATTTTCTTAACAGCTTAGCAATATTTCGAAATTACTGTCCATTGCATTCTTGAATCAGTGGTTTATGCTTTTGTCTCATTGTCTCATCAGGACTGGATGTCTCTAATACTCTGTTTAAACTGCTTAACAATCTGTCAACGAAGACAGTTAGGTGGAACGTGGCGGCAACACTCAGCAGCCCACATCTGTCAAAAACACAGGACTGTAGACTCTGCTGCTCAGTTTATAAGGTTCTCCAGAATCCAGCTGTACTTTAACGGACTGATGTGTAGGATTTAGGGGGAACTATTAGCAAACATATATGTTCATGAGTGTTTAATCAGCTGCTATTATGAATAACTGCCCTTTAATTAGCTTACTCCTTCATGTCTACATTGAGAGCAGGTGCTCTTCTGTGAATCCTGCCACACTGTGCTGACATGTTTCTACAAAAGTCCAAAATGGTCAAATCAGACTCTGGCGTTAAAGAGAGCCTTTTTTGTTTTTGCTTTTAAGTGGCAGCCACCACAGGTTCTGCTTGCTTGAAGTGATGGTGGGGTACTCATCTGGTTGTAATCTACAACCTTACTGCTAGATGTCACTAAATCCTACAAACTAGGCCTTTAAGCTCTCTAGGTAGGACGCTTAGTTCATCCCACCAGGACTTGTATGCACACAGCATGCAATATTTGAATCAATTATGTGCATTCTCTGTAACAATGGAGAATAAATATTTGTTATTTCAACAAATGGCATCTCTGCAGCAGAATGGACATGGTGAAACAATCAGCTGGAAATGATGATGACCAGAATGATTGTGGAGTCAAAGACCAGAAGTCCCAAGTCAGTACCAGGTCACACATTTACAATGCATAGAGTTAATGAGATTGTTGATGCTGGCAAACACAGTGGAATGTTGTCCCACTCTTCCTGTAGGGCTTGGCAAAGTTGAAAGACATTTTAGGGGACATGATCAGATAATGTCACATCCATACACATCCAGAGCATTGTGTGACAGATTGTCTATTGTACCATGCTATCTGAAATGATTTCTTGCATGAGAAATAGTGGAGCCTAACTACGGCCCTAACTGGCATGCAGCATGCCAGAAGCCTGTTCTTGTATTTCTCGTGTGTCTGTTCTTGTCATCCATGGCATTGGGCCATTTGAACAAAGCTGCATTTTAAGGTGGCCTTTTCTAGCCAGTGGTCGATGGAGTGTCTGTGTACGGGTCAGGTTATCTAATCATTGTTCTTTAAGACACACCTGACCATGGTGTGGATTGATTAAATAGTCGAAACTTCATCACCAGATGAACAGTTCAAAACCTTTTGATGCACAATAACTTAAACTCAATAATATAAATCTGATTTTTTACCTTTTCACAAAGAACAAAAAGGAAGACCATTGCATGATGCATTCATATTTTTGTTCAGAGTCTTCGTGAGGTCAACAAGCCTCAAAGCAGTTAAAAACCCAAATATTTCTCTCAGAAGTTGGAAGAGATTATTTACACTACTGTTAAAAAGCTTGGGCTCTCCCAGGCAATTTCATGATTTCCATGAAAGTTCACATTTTTGTTCATGTGCTAACATAATTGCCCTAGGGTTTTCTAATCATCAATTAGCCTTTCAACACCACTAGCTAACACAATGTAGCATTAGAACACAGGAGTGATGGCTGCTGGAAATGTTTCTCTGTACCTCTATGTAGATATTCCATTAAAAATCGTCAGTTTCCAGCTAGAATAGTCCACATTAACAATGTCAAGACTGTATTTCTAATTAATTTAATCTTCATTGAAAAAACTGCTTTTCTTTCCAAAATAAGGACATTTTCCAAGTGACCCCAAACTTTTGAACTGTAGTGTATATGGACAGAATCATTTAAAAAATGTCATCGTTGATGTATTTCTGCTGGATGGAGGCACATCAAACAGTTGTTGTAGTTGTTAATAATTATCATTTTGAAGCATTAGGACATGGGTGTGGTCTTGTTTGCCAGCCTTGTGTTGTGTTAATATTCTCTGCTCCCTAGTAGCCAAAAATCAGTTGTAATGCAGCTTTAAGTTAATACAATAAAAACATTCATAGTTTTGTGATAGTGTGAGAACATTTTTCTTCAAGAAAAATGTATTCCTACAGCTTTACTGAACTCAAGGTGGCATAGCTTAAAAAAACAAAACAAAACAAAAAAACAGCAGCACCAGCAACTGGAGATAACATGATCTGCTTTCTTGTCAAAACCTGGCACTGATAATTCCCAGAAGCTATTCGGCTTGATCTGATTTGGGTAAGTTCTGTTGGTAGTGGGCTAATGCAGCCTGAAGCCTGGCCTCAAGCAGAGATTAGAAGCAAACTACAGATATCTGGTAGGCTTGCTCGTCTCTAAAGCCACACAGTGAAAATGTTTTATTTGTGACATCACTTGAGGCATTTATAATGCCACTTGAGGCAATTCAACAGATTTCGTGCAGCTCCATGGAGCTACATAGGGCTTTATACCACTTTATTCATATATGCAGTGCGCTTTCCAGGACCTTTAAACAGACTTTGATGTGGAAAATCGATGGAATTCCCCTTTAAACTGGGGACGATTGATTCATTTTACCCCTACACATCTCACACAACTTGCCTTTATAATGGGGAAAATTGCACAACGAGACAAAATAAATAAAAAAAACCCACAAATGTTCAACAGCTCTCAGTTTATATCGCTAGTGTTAGAAGGAATAAACTTTGCTGCTTCCAGTGACTTCACTATCATGGCTGGTATATTACTGTGTCACAATGAGCTTCTCTGACTTCTCCTATCCTTCAAAACTCCACACACCAGTGATCAACCTCCCAAGTGCTTTCATAATGTTTTGCAGCATGAGGAACAGATGTGGAGAAATTATGGAAGTACTGTGATTGCTCTGAGGATGAACAAAACAAAATGGTGCTGGGAGAAGTCAGCATTTCTCCAGCATATAGTGCCCTGGAGCAAAAGAAACTAAACACCACGGAAGACTGTACATTGTATCAATTATTTTTTATGATGCCAACACATTTAGAAGTATGTACTGAGTCATTCAACAGTGATAGGATTATGTTGTCCCTCGCTGCAAGACTGAGCAACAGTGAGCTCTGCAGCAATCAGTTCAGGACGCTTTAGCATCAGGATTCCCTAAACCGAAGATGTCCTGCACTTTGTCTGTACTGGTGGTACCACACAGTGAACACACTTCAGACCTGTCTACACTTTGATGGCAATCTTTCAAGAATTTACAGTAGAGGCATCACATCAGCCATTTACCATGGCCTTCAGTTTTATTTAGGGTTTTAGATTGGCACAAAGTGTTTTACCAGGGAAAAGTAAAATTACTCATTTAGTGACACACTTAAAGAAATTGATGTATGCTTTCCTGAGGAATAAAAGTGGTTGACATTGTTGATCGTGATATTTTAAAACTTAGATTCCTTCATTTGGGACTCTCAGAGCACGCAGTCACTTGGTTTACAAAGTGTTTCAGTAACACGACTATGTGCATTAGGTCTGTGGTCTGTGTTCTGAATTTGTTACTATCCAAAAAGGGATGCCTCAAGGTTCTTTATTAGGTCCTGTTTTATTATTTATTTACATCAATGATCTGGGTCTGTGTCAGGTGCTAATTTGCATTTTTATGCTGATGACAGTTATTTACTGCTGTGGATCAACTCTTATTCAGGTTATTGAATCCTTGCAGAAAGCCTTTGTTGCTGTCCAGCACTCATTACTTCACCTGAAATTTGTTCTCATTGCAGACAAGACTAAGCTAATGTTTTCCAATTCTAGGATGTGGCCACAAATGATTCCCTCAGTGTCCACACTTGAGGGAAATTAAATAGAGGTGGTTGACACGAACAAATACCCGGGTGTCTTGATTGATGACTCCCTTACTTTAAAACCCAACAAGTCCTCCAATTCATACGACCGTATCGGTCATTTGCACCGTGCACCGGAATACGACCTATGCGGTCGTATGAACGTTTGCGCCCCGACGGGGAAAACGAACTCATTACGGGATTTAATTCGCGAAACGGCTTTTCCGTCGCAAAACGGCTTTTTTCTCACTTTCCCAACACGTTTTTAGGGTTATGGTTAAGGTTAGGGTTAGGGATAGGGACAGGGATAGTGTTAGATAAAAGTTTGTTCACGATGACGTTTCACCTGCGACTCCAGAGTGTCGATATTTACTCAACCACCAGAGGTCGCATAGTCAAAACGTAACACTGGGTCGTAATACGGGCGTGTACAGACGACCTATGTGGTCGTTTTTGGTTTGAGGACAGGCATGTGGAGAAATGTGTGAGGAAGCTGAGGTGAAAACTGTATTGGATATTGGCTTCTGTTTACTCTGTACCTTTCTCATGGAATATGTTGCAGAAAGACTGGAAATTAACCAAGTTAACCCTTTAAGCTTCAGTCAATTCCAGCCGTTTTCAGTACAAAAAATCGCTAATATTCTATTTTTAAATTTAAAAAAATTACGAAAAATACAGGGAATATTGGACGCACATCGCGAGGTGCATTTCCTTGAAAACGACCGATTCGTGGTTTTTATACCGACTTCAGGACATGTTTTGGACAAAATAGTTTACTGGCTTGTGTTGTCTGGATGTAAAAGGTTGGATTATGGCTGTTTTTTTGTGGAATCTTTTTTTCTGTGTGTAATAATGAACCCGGAAATGTGAGTCGCGCTGTGTGCGTTGAAGCTGTGTATAGAGAACGGATGGATGAATATTTGTTTTTGTCGGACAAATGTGTTTTTCTCACCCGCTGTGGTAATCACATCTGAAAGTGGTTTATACCGGCGGATTCATGAGAATCTAAGCTTTCCATCGGCGTATAGTGTTTATATAATCAGGTTTGCAGCCGTCGGACATTCTTGAAATTCCTATGCAAATTAGTACGCACTGAAGCGTAAAGGGTTAATGCCACTGAGCATTTCTAAATCCAAACTGCGAATTCTTGAGGCTGACTCCACAACATGACCTTGTTTTTCATAACTTGCATCAAAATTGAATTGTTTAGATTTTTCTTTTGCTCATGTTAATTGTGTTTTTACTGTGTCATTTTGTAGCTGTATTTTGTATTTTCTGCTGCCTATCTTGGCCAGGACTCCTTGAAAAGGGGGTTGTTAATCTCAGTGGGATCTCTCCTGGTTAAATAAAGGTTAACAATAAATAATAATAACAAATTTCCTTTACAAAAATGTTTTGGTTTTTGAAAGAGTCATCAGACATCAAAAGAAGACATTGCAGGTACAGGTCCAGTGTGAAGGATTTGGGGACATTTTTTGGCATATATGGAATATAATATTCATAATTTTGTTTTCATCGGCTTACAGTGACCTGAAAATAAGAGCTGTAGGTTCTCCTCATGGACTATATACAAACACTCTGTTATGTCATCCGTAGGTTGACTTGATGATGGCTTTGAACGTCAGTGTGCTGACTCTGGCAGTCGTCATCTTGGCAGGCCGAGTGTAGATGTTGGCTCAATATTATGAACAAAACCTTCTTTGAACTGAGGAGATTTTGACCTTTTTTTTAAAACATTTTTTTTGGCTTATTTTGTTAACAGAATAAATTGTGGTTGGTGGTGATGTTTTTTTTCAATCAGAAAAGCTGAATGCATTCGATTACATATTATAAGTTTCATACAATACATAGTTCTTCTGTTATATATTAAAGTTGTATTTAATTCTTGATGTATTTAACAACAGAAAAACACCTTGTTAGTGGGATGTGAGGATTCTTAAATGTTTCCGGTCTGACAGTCTAAATATCTGACTCACTGATTGTGTAAGCCATTGCATTCTACTGTGTTTGACCATTTATCAATGATTCCTATTTATTTTTGCAGTTTGAGAGAAACGAGTCTTCATAGCAGACTTATAAGCTGTAAACTGATTCACATGAGAAATCATGTGAAATGGAGGTTGAACCATGATTTCCAGAACAGGGGCAGATCTTCAGGGGGGCAAGCGGGGGCAAATGCTCCCCTACTGTAGAGCCTTGCCTCCCCCAGTTGCTCCCCTAACATTTACGTTCTTAAAACCGAACTTGTAAAAACACATCACCACTATGTCCCCAAGTTTCACAATGCATTTAAGCAAAAGATAAATTGACCAAAAGTGAATAATTGCAAATATAATCTTAGTCCTCCACCCCTCAGAGACATAGCTACGGCCTCACAAGTAGATCACAAGTAGAGCGGCCTTCATGCAGACACACACTGTCAGACTGAGTCTGTTGGCAGAATGCAGAGGGAGTGACTCAGTTGACCGAGTATCTTCATGTGAGGTCAATTTCCTCAGGTGAAATTTAAACAGCAGCTTAACTTAAAAGTTACATTTGTAATGAACGTAATGTCTGTTAAAGGCAATGATTCAGCAATAAGAACATCCATTCATCTAAAATGTGAATTGCTAGCTCGGCAAACACAAGAGCTTGATACAAAGTATTAAAAACTGTCATGTTTGAATCCACAATGTTAAAGAGATCGCCGTTTCGGGACCGTAAAGTTATAACTGGTTGACTGATTGATCAGTTTGATGAAATTTTATTAAACTGGAACCGATCTAACAGAATGTGAGTGTGCTGTAACTTCCTGTAGGGACTGGAGGCTGCTGGAAGCTGTCTGTCGTTAGTGCAGCCTCTTGGTTCTGCCCCCTGCTGCTGCCTCCTGCTCTCGTCCACTCTTCAGCTGAGGTGCTATTCATCTCAAACAAGCCTAAAATTAAGGCTACATTCCAGTAGACCTAAAGACAACTGAAAATGTTAAACAAAACGAAGCTCAAAGCTCAAGCTCCCCCCCAGTGTGACACTCATTAGAAAGAAAGTCATCAAAAGCTAACAGAGCAATAGTATGGGAGTCTGGCCTGATACCATGTTTTCTATAATGCAGTTCTATAAAATTTGCGGTGATTCTTTTCAGCTGAGCTGACCTAAGACATGGAATTTCATTACTTTTAGAAAGAGAGAAAGAAAAGACAGAAGCCTTCCTAGAATCTGCCACAGGTATTGATTGTTCTTTTGATTTACAGATACAACCCCTCTTAAACCAATTTTTTTTTGACTGATTAAAGTTAAGTTAACAGCTTCTTGCAACAGGCACAAGAGCATCTAATATAGCCAGAGGACATCCATGGAGCTTTGATCAAAGAACGCTGCCACAGCTTGAACACCACTTGAGATGGCAAACCATAAGTAGAACATGGCATCTTACATGTAAATCATACAAAGCACATTTCCCTGTCTTCTATGATATGCTGCTAACAGAAATATAAAAGCATTAATGTAAACTTAAAAAGGATACGCAGCATGCATGTCTTGACAGGTGAATTGTTAATTCAAAATGGTGGTAGGAGAATGGGTTTAATTTTTTAACATGCTTCAATTGTATAGTTTTTTTTTTTTTAACAACAGACTTGATCCTCCTCAGCATGGAGATTGCCAGTGTGCATCTGCTCTTTGCTGGAGGGGTTGTGTCGCTCTGTCTTTCTCTTTAAAACACCTTAAAGATGTTCTATTGGATTCAAGTCTGACAATATACTTGGCCAGGTCATAGCTTTCCCTTTTCTATTTTATTTTTTGGAAACTGTGTGCTTTGGATTAACATTATGCTGGAATATTCCTCTTCTGCCAAGCTTCTGAAGACTGTTAGTCATCTTATCAGCCATTATTTCGGGGGTATCCACAGGAATTCATGGTGCCGTTTTAGAAATGTCACTTTTGTGCTAATGCAACCCCAAATCATCACACTCACACCTCTCACTGTCAGGACAATGCATTCACTGTGGGAGTCCTGACCAGGTTCATCCCAGATACGCTGGTCTCCATCTGAGCTGAACAATGTATCTCGTCTGACCAAAAATTGTGGTCGATCACAGTTTATATCAAGCACTGTCCTTCACATCGTCTTAGATGTCCCAGAAATTCTGATTCCCATTGATAACCCTTTCCTGTGTGTTATTCAGATCTAAATTGTTAACAGCACACTGTGCCGTGGCATCACTGCATCTGATTTGTGGTACTATGGCTCATTTTCATTGTCCATGAGAAGAACTTCCCTGCATGTCAACCTGGAAAAAATGCAATCATTGAAAGGTGAGGCAATTTGAAATTATTTGACATTTGACATCTGACATTGTCATTTTGCACAGGGTTGTACTCACTTCTGTTGATTACTCTCTGTCCACAGCAGCTTTTTCTGAAGTTTAAATTCAATAAAGTAACAGTCCTGTAAGTTAAAAAGGACATTTTTGTCATTGTTTCACTTTTTAACAAGACTGCCCCTAATGAGTCAGACACGCTGCCTGGGTTTCATCAGTGTGTGTTTTGCCCAATCAATCTTGATCAATTGAGGACTGTAACAGACAAATTCATCTCAGGTAATGAAGACGCTTAACAATGTTTTTCTGACGCTGGAGCACCCCAAGAAGCACTCGGAAAAATACTGCTTGTCTGGTAACTTATCTAATTGCCACAGGGCATCACCTCTGCGTTAGATTTCCTTTATTAGTTTTCCAAGCCCAAACGAGGCTCATTAGCTGGCTTGCTCTAATTAGAGGACATATATCAGAACACTCTAGGGTTTCTCACACTGCATGCTGGGAAAAATGAAATGCCATTAATCAATCTAGCCTCCTGTTTAATGTTCTGGACAATGGAAACAAACGAAATGCTGATTGAGTCAGTGATGCAGAAATAAAGTTTGTTCAATGCACAAAAAAGTAAAGAAAGCAGTGAAGCATTGCAGACATGCTTTTGTGGAAAAGTTCTCAGAGGTCTACTGAAGTCTGGTATATTTTATTAGTATTTATATGATTTTTAAAATTTCTTTTTGTTTACATTCAAGTTAATTAGCTGGCTGAATTTAATTTAAATATTTCCTGATATTTAAAACATTACTCTGACACAGAAGTGTTTTAGGCAATTAAGGGGACAGACTTCATATTTCTCTGTGCTTTAATTGCAAGAAGAGTTGGGGGAAGCTCTAATCTTACATGGAAGGAAGACAAACGCAGTTGCTGGAAATCTGGAGATTCCAGTTCAATAAAGAGAGCAGAAGACTAAGAAGGCCATTGTGTGCTTTCAGATATATTACGACAATTTCACATTTCACATAGGGCTGTATGCTGCGCTCAATGTGCCATTTCTGTTTTCACTGACACTCCTTTCATCTCTTTCTGTGATTGAGACACTCATGCATTTGAACAGCTTTCATGTCATGTTCTAAAACGACTCTATTACCCTGAGGGATATTTTGTAATTTCTTTTTTGGCCTGTTGCAGAACAACAACAACAACAACAACAAAACTTCATTTTTAATCTATCTGACTAAAAAGAGCTCATTATGTATTTCAATTAAAAGCCCAATCTTGGTAAGTTTTTAGATACGTATTTTTTCACTTTGAAGTTATTCATATTTTTTACATAAAGTGTTCACTTTGTTATGCCAGGGGACTTGATGTGTCAGTTGTCATTAAAGTCCACATGGATGCCATTTTTTAAGCATGAAAGGAAGTTGAAGTAGTTTCCTGTCTTTAGGCAACAGATCTCCGCAGCAGTGTAAAAATAAATAAATATATACATTACAAAATTTGTGTATCAGTTTGTGCCCCATGTTATTCTTACATCTAGCATAGATATATGTGTGTTAACCTTGACATGCATATATTGTTCACATTAGCCAGGAGTTTCAAACTTTGGAAACCCTGTAGACACTTGAAGAGGCTGAAACTGTGTAAGATTGTATTATTTCATTAATTAATGGAAAACAGTTGGAAATGGCAACACTTCCTTGGATGAAGGCATCCTTGTTTAAAAGTCAGTCGACCCTTCACTTGCTAATGTGAATTGACACTACACGACAAAAGTCAGTACACTTCCGTACAACATCACTTAAGTGTAAAATGAATTAAGATTGCATTACGTCCTGGTTGCTGCTCCTTGCTGTTAAAATGAGTAACATACAGTTTGTAAATACTATGTTCAATATATAGATCAAACAGTAGGAACTCCATGCAACAAAAGTCAGTACAAACTCAAACCTCATCACAGCTGTATACTCTTTGGTTGGACTGACTTTCTATTTTGTGAAGTGTGTTTTCAGTGTAGTCTGTCTAAAGTTTCTGTTTTTGATTATTCATAGCATGAACTACTTCACTGTTCAAGTTAGAAATAATGCAGCTAATGTGATTAAAATCATTCGACATTTAAGAAATTTTAGATCGTGTGCCTTCAAATGTAAATACTAAGTCTGTCTTATATAATGACATTTCAAATTTATAATCAATAACACATACCCAGGAGCAAATGTAGTTCATTGGTAATGTGACACTCTTGCTTAATTAGGTATTAATGGTGGCTAAAGTGAGCTAGCTTTGTTGTTTTATTCTTTGTAACAAATATGTCCATGTTCCATTACTCCATTCTACTCCATTCATCTAGAAGCACAGGGGGGGCTCATCCCAGTGTCACTGGTCCCTGGTATGGCTCTGGGAGAGAGCCCTCTAAGCCCTTTTGCAATCTCTAATGCACTGAAGCTATTGAACAGGCAAGGCAAGAAGGGTATTGACTTTGATCTGAATTGAGCGACTTTCATGGTCAATTTTACACGGGCTGCAAGCTCTGCGCATCAGTTCACCCCGAGCCTTTAGCCGCGAGGAAATGAGATTCTCTCTTCACTTGAGGATCTACTGCAGCGTGAAGACCCGATACACGCTCACTTATTCAAACACGACATGATATTGTCTTCTGAAGACACAGTGCACACACTTACACAACATACAGTTGACCTTGTACTGCAATATTTGTGAGACCTTCAATTCTAATACAGTCATTCCATTGCTGTACCCACTTAATCTACCCAACCTCCCACCACGGAGGTTTGGCTTATTAATACTAAGTCTCACAGAATTTTTGTGAAATGGGCCTGGATTTGGAGCATTCATCTCATTCACCAGAAATGGGATTATGCAACAAGAATGGTACATCACATATAATTAGAACTGAGCAGACCACCTTCTGCCTTAAATCATGGATTAGAGCAATGAAAATAAAAAGCAGTCATGTAAACATATCTTGGTAAAACATTCTGTTGGTGTCCTAAGTTTCCTATTGGGCCAAAAATAAGATTGTAAGGTAATATCAACCCTCCAACTTTTTCGCTGTTTTTACACACGACTTCTTTTAACTGAAAACATACAGAGAGATCTTGCAGAGCTTCAGAAGTTGATGCACAGACTGGCAAACAACATGATGTCCTGAAATGAAATTGGAACTCGTTTCTACCTGGAAGCTCTGTAACACTGTCAGTTACTCCATGATTCAAAAACATATTGTTACTCCACCAAGGACCACGGCAGCGTCATGTGATAATCAGCGTACGTTTGTCCGTCTGGCTGTCTGTCAGCAGCGTTACTCCAAAACAGACTGATGGATCTGGATGCAATTTTCAGGGAAGGTCAGAAAAGACACAAGGACCAAGTGACTAGATTTTGGCAGTTATGCAGCTTATAGTCTGGATCCATGGATTTGTAAAAGATTTCTGTATCATTGTGAGATAGTGACACAGTGTCACTGTAACTATGACAAGTGAACGCTACATCAGCTGCCTGCTGACGATAGCATGATTGCGATCCTACTGCAAATTGACCACGGCGAACTTATTGGGGCTTATCCATCAATGTCACTCAAGGAACAATTGCTTAAATTGTGGGGGCGTTTCTGAGTCCCATCAGTTCCCACGGCCTGCTACATATTTAGGTCACAATTCGGTATCTGTACAACACGTACACAAGCGTAACATGTGCCTGTGCTCAGTGCAAGGTCATTCTGTTTGTACGCACATCTAAATTAAATGGACACATTCTATGGTGCCGTGATTTCTGCCATGATTTTTTTTTTCAAGATTTCAGCTGTCAGAAATGATGCAACTGAGCAGCCTTGGTGGAGTACTGTGCTCTGAGTGCTTCTCCTGTTGCAAATGTCACTGCTAGGAAAAACAACTTATTAGTTAATATTAACCCTTTAAGCTGCAGTCAATTCCAGCCATTTTCAGTACAAAAAATCGCTAATATTCTATTTGTAAATAAAAATATGACGAGAAATACAGGGAATATTGGACGCGCATCGTGAGGTGCATTTCCTTGAAAACGACCGATTCATGGATTATATACCGACTTCAAGACATGTTTTGGACAAAATAGTTTACTGGCTAGTTTCGTCTGGATGTCTAAGGTTGGATTATGGCCGTTTTTTGTGGAATCTTTTCATCTGTGTGTAATAATGAACCCGGAAATGTGAGTCGCGCTGTGTACGTTGAAGCCGTGTATAGAGAACGGATGGATGGATATTCGTTGTTTGTCAGACAAATGTGTTTATATTACCCGCTGTGGTAATCACATCTGAAAGTGGTTTATACCGGCGGATTCATGAGAATCTAAGCTTTCCATCGGTGTATAGTGTTTGTATAATCGCATTTGCAGTTTCAGACATTTAGCAAATTGCTTATGCAGATCTCAAAGTGTACCGCGGGCAGGACACTGAAGCGCAACTGAAGCGCGACGGGTTAACCCATCAGTGGAAGAGGTGGAGCTAGTGGTGAGGTATGACGAACATTGTTTCTTGTTATGGGAAACTTGGCTTAAAATAATATTGAAATTTAACATTTGGTGTGATTACTGGACTCTGACAATTTTGAATATATGTTTGTGTGATAAAATCACAAAGCAACATATAAAGTACTGAAGTTTCAAATGGGGCCAACTACAAGGTAGGAAATCAATCTAAAACTTAGGGCACACTTTGACAGATTATCCAGAAAGCCTGTCCCCAAACAGTAAGAAATATACTGCCAACAAAAATAGACCACAAGAAGGAGAAAAGGATGCATGATAACTGCTCTGTAAAGAAATATGCCTCTCTCTTAACTAGTAAATAAACAGAGCTGTATTATTCTACTTGGAACCTTGTGCCTCTTAAGGCTAGGAAAAACAGTCTAATTGAACATATTCACATTTTGTAGCTAAAAAGATGAACATATAAAAGAATACAGTATGATTGTCCAAAGCTTTGGTCATGGAACATTGAAACAAATTCTCCATTCTCAAAATTGTATGTCCTCATCTTATGCACAAAGAATTGTGTTGTATTTTAGTCAATACAAAATGATAAAAACATTTTCTTTAAAGCAGGACACAAACTACATCCCATAAGTTGAATTAGTCATCTGCAGCACCATCTACAACACACACACCACATATTTTATATAGCAGAGGTTAAAAGACTGTTATCTTGCAATTTCTTTAGGAGCCATGTGATGCAGAGCGTCTCTCCCAGTGGTTCTCTCGCTAAAGAGCTTTGGCAAGTGGGAGATGCAGTGGGGGTGAAGTGTAAGGATGAATTGAATTAAAAATGCAACAGAACATCAGCAGATTCCTTTCTCAAAGCAGCCACTCTCACGCTCTCTTCTGGTATGTGTCACTTAAAGTGCATTTTCAAATACATCACAGCTGTTCTCATTTGGTGTTACAAGCTGACCATGCTTGCTTCCGTCTGGCACTGGAAAGAGCAAGAAGAAGAGGAGGAGGACCATCATAAAAGTGTCAACACAGAACTTTACTTTGACTGCCAAAGAATTTTAGAATTCTCTTTTGGTGAGCGTCAAGCCCCAGTGTGGATTATTCAATCATCACCCTGAGGAACAGAAAATTCTAAAGACAAGACTGAGCTTCTTTTCACATCCAAATGAGCTTCTACCTGTTTTACAGAGAAATAACTGCTCTGTCAAGTCTTTGCCTTGGCTTTTTGTGTCACTCCCCAGAAGATCCTTGACCTTGGCTATGTATTCATCAAACTACAATGATTCAGAGATGGACTATTAAAGTCGTATTCTGAATATTTCAAACATGCTCATGAGTTTCTAGGAATTGACTTTGAAACTGATAAGATAAAATGAGATAGATTACAGTGTGCGGGTATGTGAGTGGAGGTAGTGCATCCTGGACTGTAATCCGTTCTTAAACTGCTAAGTCAAATGGATTTGGAATGCATAGGGATGCACTAGGAACACTTACAAATAGTAAAGAAAGCCACATGCTACAGAATTTGACAACGGCTACAAATACTAGAATTAATACTTACACGTCTACAGGAATACTAGCGCCAAGTGGCAGAACATAACCTAGAAAGCACTAAACAGCAACTATATATGAATGAGGTACAGAGACTGAGCAGGTAACTTAACTGAAGACCGACTGGGGGAAAAGCGGAGCTAGAGAGGACAGGTGGTGTGTGGCTGGATCAATGACGGGAACTGGACAGGTGCTGCAGCTGGACGGTGAGTGGGGATTCCGGCGGCACAGACGACAGAAGTCAGATGAAGGCTCCAGGTGAGTGGTTGCAGGCAGGTGGAGGTCCAAGACTAGCAAACAAAAGAATAGCTGTTAGCAAAAGCAGAGTTTCTAGGGAGCAAGACGGAACTATGATCAGAGTACTAACAGAGGTAGTTTGGCAGTCCAGCAAAAAGTAATGAACTGCGTCTGGCTTATATGGCAGAGGCGAGTAGTGGCAGCTGATCATCTCCACCTGCTTGTAATCACCAATTGTAAGCACCTCTCCATGTTGCTATATACCACGCTCACACCCAGCTGAGAGAGGGAGAGAGAGAGAGATAAAAATGCCACTAATTGGCACTAGATGTGGCAAGCATTACAAAGAGATCGTATCCAGTACCCATTGCACTAAAACAATGGATACGGTCCACTGTATGTACTATATATACATATATATACACACACACACATACACACACACACACACACACACACACACACACACACACACACACACACACACACACACAGACATATATATATACATATATATATATATATATATATATATATATATGGCATGCCATTTAGGAAATTATATATATAATGAAAGTCGATAAATATTGAATGAAAGTCGATATATATATAATGAAAGTTGATATATATCAACCCGGTCTCACGGGGATTCGTGAAACTGTCACGTAAGTTTTAGTTTCGGTTTCGTGCGCACCAACACGATTTCGTCATGTTTTTCGTGCCGCTCACCACGAAATGTTTTTCGCTGTGGTAATCACATCTGAAAGTGGTTTATACCGGCGGATTCATGACGATCTAAGCTGTCCATCGGCGTATACTGCTTGTGTGATCGCGTTTGCGGCCGCCGGCCGCCGGACATTCTTGAAATTCCTATGCAAATTGGTAAGTGTACCACCGGCTTATGGTTAGGTTATGGTTAGGTTATGGTTAGGGTTATGGTTAGGGTTATGTTTAGGGACGATGTCATGCAAAATATAGCGTTGGATTCGCCACGGTTTTACATTAAAAATATAATATACACATTCTTTTGAAATACGTTCTGAGTGGCACGTAAAGTCCGCCGTTTAAAATACATTGGTGCGTATTTCGTGGTGAGCAGCACGAAAAACATGACGAAATCGTGTTGGTGCACACGAAACCGAAACTAAAACTTACGTGACAGTTTCACGAATCCCCGTGAGATCGGGCTGTATATATACAATGAAAGTCGATATATATTGAATGAAAGTCGATATATATATATATATATATATATATATAATGAAAATCGATATATATATATATATAATGAAAATCGACATATATATATATATATATATTCAATGAAAGTCGATATATATATATAATGAAAATCGATATATATTGAATGAAACTTGATATATATATAATGAAAGTCGATATATATATATATATATATATATATATATATATATAATGAAAATTGAGATATATTGAATGAAACTTGATATATATATATAATGAAAATCGATATATATTGAATGAAACTTGATATATATATAATGAAAGTCGATATATATATATATATATATATATATATATATATATATATATATATATATAATGAAAGTCGATATATATTGAATGAAAGTTGATATATATTGAATGAAAGTCGGAATACATGGAATGAAAGCCAGAATATATATAATGTTCAGATTTTCATTCCATCTATTCAAAGTTTCATTCCATATATTCAGACTTTTTCCTACTGAGCCCCAGAAGGGACATGGCAAACAAAAACAGGAACCTTATTGGACGTTTGCTCTTCAGATGAGCTCTGCTGTGATTAGCTATCTGTCTTCATCGCTGTCACAGGCAACAGCGACTACGTTTGAGAAGGCAGGTAATTTTTAGAGATGTTTTGATTCTGAACACTGAACGTGTTAGCATTAGCTTAGCTACTTAGCTTCGACTACATTTGCATCCACTACGTATAGGTTAAACACACGCTATATGTTGATGATAATGATAATATCTATGTTTATCCTTATAGCTGGTCTTAAGGCTAATTACGAGGCAGAGGTCAGCCGTTGCCTGGACACATCCATGATCACGCCACTGGTGGGACACAATTGTACTGGATTTCAGCTGAAGGCTGCTGTTCTGTCCAAACTGTCATGAGACATTTTTATTATGATATACCCTCCACTGTTGTTAGCTTTTGATTCAATAAAATGTTTTGAGATGAGGAAATCACTATTGCATGTTTCTAGTTAAATACCCTACTTTTATGATATATCACTACAGCATGCACTTTTTACACTTTCCATCAATTTCACCCAAAAGTTGAATAACTATTTGTGAGCAATGTATGTAGACACATAATAGAAGCACATTTCAATAATATGTCTGCTGCAGTAGTGCAGTTTATCTACCTAGATTGGTGTAACAGTAAAAAAAACAACAACATATGCTACTGATGTTTCTGACTAAAATCTGCTTGAAAAGCACAACTGCTTATCTGTCAAAATGTGTGTAACAAAAGTGTGCACTGAACACTGAATAAAGTCTCTGTAGATTATAGACAAAATTTGCATCTCTCATCACAAATTTCTGTTTATTCACCCGAACTGCATGAGTAAAATACAAAACAGGTGAAGTTAAATAACTATAAAGTAAAGGAATTTACAAAAAAAGATTTATTTTCTAGTGGACAATGCAGTTTACTTCTGGGACAGTTGCTCCAGCACCGACACCATGCGTCCCATCAGTCCAACCAAGGTTTTCATTCATCTTCTGGATGTTCTGGAGAATGGCAGAGGTCACGTCTTGGTCTCTTCTGATCTGTTCCAAGAACCGTTCCTCTGACCTCTCCAGATACTGCAGCAGATCCACAGCAGCTTCCTGCTTCCCTTTTCCTGCATAAAAGCACCAAAAAGTACTAGTTGTCAGTAATTATTTTCTATTTTCATAAACACATTAACTTAAAGTAAATGTTATATTTTGTGATTTTAGGATGGGCCAAAAGATAACATATTGATCATGCCTGCATAGTCTAAACAGATCTTACTAGATTTGGTTTGTTGAGAGGAGGACGGCGTGGAGGAGCTGCAGGATGGGACCAGCGAGCTGCAGACTAACGCTCCTGGTAACTGGACCTCATCATCCAAGGCCGACAACTAAATAAAATGAACAAGACATGCTGTTGATAGCATCTATAATACAAATCATTTTCTCCATTAACTGATTAATTATTGCTTTGTCCATACAATGTTAGAAAGTGTTACCAAAAATACCTGTAATCATTTCCAACAGCGCTAAATGCCTTGTTTAATTTGCCAACAACTAAAAACCAGCAAAAGCATCTGTGTATAAGAAATCAGTGCATTGAATTTCCACATCTGTAAAGCTGGAAAATCACACAACAATCAGAATTTTACCTTGAAATTATGAAAATAGCTGCAGATTACCAGTAATCTTTACTTCATTGTGTTAACTTGACCATTTGAATCAGTTTTTTAGACTTGTATTACTGATACAAAACATAATCAACACATAAATTAAAATGTGTTCACAAAGAGTTCACTGGTTCTTCAAGGGAAATTTCAATGATCACCATATAGTTCAGTAATATGATTAATGGGTCATTGTGTAACAGCGTGGGAGGTTCTGAATACAGGTCTTGGACTGAAATATTGCTGCTGCTTTCCTCCGGTTTTATAAGGAGTTGTTTCACAGCTTGTTAGCTTACCAGCGGCTAACTGGCTGGCAATCAATAGTTCAACGCCAGCCTCCTCTAATCACTGATCCGGTGTCCGGACCGCGTTAGCTGGCGGAACGTTCATAATACTGATGTGGGACTGTTGTAGCTAGCGTATTCATAGTAGGATAACAGCAGGATGTACACACGTGGACAAAATTGTTGGTACCCCTCAGTTAAAGAAGGAAAAACCCACAATTCTCCCTGAAATCACTTGAAACTCACAAAAGTAACAATAAATAAAAATTTATTGAAAATTAAATAATCAAAATCAGCCATCACTTTTGAATTGTTGATTAACATAATTATTTAAAAAAACAAACTAATGAAATAGGGCTGGACAAAAATGATGGTACCCATAACTTAATATTTTGTTGCACAACCTTTTGAGGCAATCACTGCAATTAAACGATTTCTGTATTTGTCAATGAGCGTTCTGCAGCTGTCAACAGGTATTTTGGCCCACTCCTCATGAGCAAACAGCTCCAGTTGTCTCAGGTTTGATGGGTGTCTTCTCCAAATGGCATGTTTCAGCTCCTTCCACATATGTTCAATGGGATTCAGATCTGGGCTCATAGAAGGCCACTTTAGAATAGTCCAACGCTTTTCTCTCAGCCATTCTTGGGTGTTTTTGGCTGTGTGTTTTGGATCGTTGTCCTGTTGGAAGACCCATGACCTGCGACTGAGACCAAGCTTTCTGACACTAGGCAGCACATTTCTCTCCAGAATGCCTTGATAGTCTTCAGATTTCATCGTACCTTGCACACTTTCAAGACACCCTGTGCCAGATGCAGCAAAGCAGCCCCAAAACATTACTGAGCCTCCTCCATGTTTCACCGTAGGGACAGTGTTCTTTTCTTCGTATGCTTGCTTTTTGAGTCTATGAACATAGAGTTGATGTGCCTTACCAAAAAGCTCCAGTTTGGTCTCATCTGTCCAAAGGACATTCTCCCAGAAGCTTTGTGGCTTGTCAACATGCATTTTTGCAAATTCCAGTCTGGCTTTTTTATGAGTTTTTTTCAGCAGTGGTGTCCTCCTTGGTCGTCTCCCATGAAGTCCACTTTGGCTCAAACAACGACGAATGGTGCGATCTGACACTGATGTACCTTGGCCTTGGAGTTCACCTTTAAATTCTTTGGAGGTTGCTCTGGGCTCTTTGGATACAATTCCAACGATCCGTCTCTTCAATTTGTCATCAATTTTCCTCTTGCGGCCACGTCCAGGGAGGTTGGCTACTGTCCCGTGGGTCTTGAACTTCTGAATAATATGAGCCACTGTTGTCACAGGAACTTCGAGCTGTTTAGAGATGGTCTTATAGCCTTTACCTTTAAGATGTTTGTCTATAATTTTTTTCGGATGTCCTGGGACAATTCTCTCCTTGGCTTTCTGTTGTCCATGTTCAGTGTGGTACACACCTTTTCACCAAACAGCAGGGTGACTACTTGTCTCCCTTTAAATAGGCAGACTGACTGATTATGAGTTTGGAAACACCTGTGATGTCAATTAAATGACACACCTGAGTTAATCATGTCACTCTGGTCAAATAGTTTTCAATCTTTTATAGAGGTACCATCATTTTTGTCCAGGCCTGTTTCATTAGTTTGTTTTTTTAAATAATTATGTTAATCAACAATTCAAAAGTGATGGCTGTTTTTGATTATTTAATTTTCAATAAATTTTTATTTATTGTTACTTTTGTGAGTTTCAAGTGATTTCAGTGAGAATTGTGGGTTTTTCCTTCTTTAACTGAGGGGTACCAACAATTTTGTCCACGTGTGTATATATAATGAAAGTACGACTATATTGAATGAAAATCGGAATATATTGAATGAAAGTCGATATATATTGAATGAATATCGGAATATATTGAATGAAAGTACGATATATGGAATGAAAGTCGGAATATATGGAATGAAAATCTGAACATTATATATATATATATATATATATCGACTTTCATTCAATATATTCGTGCTTTCATTATATATATATCGACTTTTATTCAATATATATCAATTTTTATTCAATATATATCAACTTTCATTATATATATCGACTTTCATTTAATATATAATTTCCTAAACGGCATGCCATATATATAAGTATTTATATATATATATATATATATATATATATATAGGGGTGAAAAGCGAAATAAAATAAAAAATGGCGAAATAAAATTCAAAGACGCATGTAATAAAAGCATGAAATAAAAAATGCAAAGGGGCACCGCACACCACTGAGACTGATGATTTTTGACCCTCCTCGCCTACCGTAGCAAAACACTCGCTTCAGAATGGAGGAAGACGAGGTTGAGGAATTAGCTGACGCTCCTTCATCAAATATATCGGTTGTGTGGACCTATTTTGGCTTCCTATGTAAACGACGAGAGAACGGTGAGCAGACTGCGGATAAAACAAAAATCGTATGCAAAATATGCCGCTACAGTTTGCCGTATACTGCGGCGAGTACAACTAGTTCACAGTTCAGACATTTATAGGTCTAGACTGCAGCTCCTAGGACTGCTATTTGTTTTTCTTTTCATTCAAGAATGTAGTTATCCTGATCATCACAACAGCAAAGCACTTTTTATTGAGATTTTATGTTTGTATTTGTACTGTAGTCTAAATAAGGGGAAAAAACTACAATTTAGTTTTTTTTCAAAGAGCATTTATTTTGTACTGATGCAGCATTACTTTTTGTATGTCTGCATAAAGAAGAAAATAAAGAAAATGAGATTTTTGCATAACTTCCTACTGTTGGGGATTTTCTTTCATCTTTATTTCATATCGTGAGTATTTCGTATCGTGAGCCCTGTTTCGTATTTAGTATCGTTTCGTGAGTTGACCATTTCGTTGCATCCCTATATATATATATATATATATATATATATATATACACATATGTATTTTAGAGCAAATTAGTGAAAGTCTCACATACTTTCAGATCAATAAACTACAAACATGGTTCATTACACTGTCACTATATAATCCCTGATTTTAACCTAGTTCCAAACAGGCTGTTTCAGTGACTGTTGCATAAATGCAGTTGAGTTTCTCCTGTCCACAGTCCCTTCAGGAAGACTCTATCTGGATCGGTGATTGACAAACAAGTGACAGCACTGTAGCTCACAACTCAACTCCCAGACATGAGTGTGTGAGACCAAGAAATGTTGTCACCCCTAACTTTCTCTCTAGATGATCATTTAACATGGAAGTAACACCAGATTCACAGCACAGCCGTTGTTTTTAACTCATGTGCAGGGTGAGTTTGTCAGATAATGTTGCAGTTACAAAATCAGGAGTTTTCAAAGCAGCAGCTCTGAAATGAAGACTGATTAACATGTAGTCTGCATGGACTGCATTTTAGTCTGTGTTTCATACACACCCAGTTGTCTGACAACAGAAACAAACAAGAAAAATGTAAAAAAACAAAAACAAACAGCTTTATGGGGAAATTGGTCGTATTAAAATATAGTGTAAATGAGCACAGAGAACATGAGAGAAGTAAACACATGTAAACAGTGGTAGAGCTGAGCACAATAGGCAATTTTAAAAACATGGTATCCACCCAGTCTTTGTTAACTGATTTCAAATTGAAATTTTCACCCTCAGTGTCATATTTTAAACAGAGCTCGGACATATGGGCATATAATCAAAACTAATGATAAAGTTCGTCATGCAAGTGCTAAAATTACTATACCCCCTTACTGTTGGGACATTGCCATCAGTCACAAAAGTAAGCCACTGGATCTTCAAGTCTTCAGATGCTCAAGTGTTCACTCCTGCAGCCAATAGCAGAACATTTGGTGTGCTTTGCACATGGCTTAGACATTTTAGAGTTTGCAAAAGCAACTCTTGAAGGTAAATAAACCTGGTGGACTGAGAGGCAGATGCTCATTCGAAATAACTCACCTGGAAGCAGTGACGGTTCAGGATTATTCTCATTTTTAAGTTGGGAACTATTGATTTTGAAGTTTTTACACAGAGCATGCAAAAAATTCTGACTGCCTGGTAAAGGCAAGAGGCCATCTGGTTTAGAGGTTGCAAAAGGAGCAGCAGTAGGAAGTGCGGTCATATCGTCACAGCTTTTGCTTTACACCTCCAGGTTTATGAAATGTACAACACACAAGAATGGATTTTCACCAGTATGAGACCTTTAACACCAGGCTGACAAGCAGCGTTTCATTCACCTCTTTGGTCTGACCATTTCAGCCTGCTTCACTTTCAACTGCACCCGTATCACTGATTCATTGGTGTAGTTCAGCATGTTCTCCTGCACCTGGCCCCTCATTCTACAACACAGAACAACCTGATGTACGCCTCCGTCTCCCTGCAGCAAGGGCAGAAATTCCACCGTTGAAGGCACAATTTTCAGTCTTTAAGATTAAAAGATAGTGATTTTTGTGGTCAAAAAAATTGCATGCTAGGACAATCTTTCAGACTCTCATGGTGGTTATAGCTTTCTGAGTGGTTTGAGCATATAACAACAACACAAAGATCAATGAATTACACAGAGCACATTGTTAGCAACTAGTACCTTCAAATATTAACATCCACACTGAATTTCCACTGAGACAATGTGGGAAATGAAATCACAGTTTAGGTATTTCAAATGATAAGCACAGCAGCATCTTTTTTTTCTCTTACTGAAGCTTTAAATTCAGTCACATCAAAGGTGATTAACAACAAACTGTGTTGGCCTCAGACATGAACCTCTGTTTAATATTTCATCAACTCTGTCCAAAAGGGTGAGGGCAGTGTCACCCATGGAGCTGGATCAATGAACAATGTGTCACTCACTGAGGATTACGCTTTCGATCATGCAGAATTGTTTGCTGTACTCTTTCTGTTGTCAATATTCAAACACCAGCATCCTGATGTCGTCCGCTTAACCATGCAAAAACAGAGGAAGAGTCTGGCTGTTACATTACTCTGAATCTAATCCTGATGGATTTTTTTTTTTTCTCTTTCTTGCGTATGTAAGCCTCACAGACCATAAAATCAGAGACTTCATTGCTAGGCAACTAGTCTGTGCACAGAGATGGGGAGGGTGTTCAGTGTTTACTGTCGGAGATCTGCTGCTAGTGGGAGTGCAGCCTCTCCAAAAGAGAATAGATAAAGCAGATACCAGTCATTTGTGCAGACTTTAAATAATTCCAAGTAATTCCCATATCCCACAGGAACATGTATGACTTGTTCATATTAGAGGTCTGTCGTTGCTTGTATCGTTCAGTGCCCGCTCCAAACGCAGTATATTAAAGCCTCACAGTGAGGGACGGCCTCTGGATTACCGAGCTGTAAATTTACTGGGCAGAGTACAGAGGGAGAGGAAGCTCTCTGGAGAATGGGAATGATGAGGTAATCATTCACCCTGATCTGAATTAATAAGGCCTCATTAGGCAGTCAGAGGCACACTGCAGCGCTGAAAAGAACCACAGTGTGGATTTACCCCATCATCTCCTCCAGTCAGATTTGGCTTCTGCAGCCCGCCGGCACACACTGTGTTCGTTAGAGATCTCCACGTCTCCTTCCTACTCGTGCATTAGGCTGATCTGAGATGCATGTGAAATGTACAGTGTGTCGACTGCAGAAACAGCCTTGTGTTACATCCTCATGCTTTGTTACAAGATAATATGGTTACACAGGTCTTCTTTCAAAGAGGCTGAGCATATGAGATCATTAGACTTGATTTAGCATTGCTGATTTTGCTGCTGATTACGTTACATATTCCAACATATTTACCTCCACTTGAATGCTCTACCTTGTGCATAAGTCTTTATTTAGAGCCAGCTGGTTCAGATGGTATGTTCTGGGTCAGCGAGAGAAGGCTTAAGGCTCCAAAATTCCCAAAAGGTAACTTGTGACTACTATCATTCCCTTCAGCTGTCAGCAGCCTCTCTGGGTTTGCACCCCGATGAAGTGAACCAAAATGTGCGGACAGCCCCATAGAAAATCACACAGGGGATTGATTAAATGGTCAAAGACCTCCCCACAATCTAGATTTCATTACCCGGAATAAACATGTTGCATCACGGCCTGGGCTTTTGTCTCCCTGCCAGTCTGTTTTGAAATTCAATAGATTGTAGTGGCAGATCTCTGAGGAGTGGCAGAGAGAATTGTTTCATGGAGTGGAAGCCTGTGGTTTTGGTTTTATTCCCAGGGAGTACTTGCCCGAGCAGACTGAAGGGCACTTTGGTTCAGAAAGCACCCCACCTCACCTCAGCCTAAGTGGATGTGACAGGTAGCCATGAAAAAAAGAACGCAACAAAGACACAACAGTGGAATTACTGACATTAAAACCTCTGCCTGCCCTGCCTTTTTTTGTTCTCCTCCCTCTCCGTTTTACATGCTGTGGCATTTGCAGCACAGCCAACCAGAAAGACTAGTAATAGGACCAGTTCCAGTTTGATACATGTTGTTTATTTCCATTTACCTCAACCTTGAAAATCAAAATGAAGCTATGTGATAGTTTTAAAGATCAAAATAGGGAGATGAAATAAAAATGTGGTCATTTCATTTAAAGTATTTGATAAAGATGCTGTGCATTACCACAGTATCATTCATAGCTTTTTTAAAAAGAGGTGTGTTGAGCAACCCGAAAGCAACTTTGGGGGTAAATTATTGACGACTTAGTCATTAACCTACTTCTGCTGTTTAGACAAAATTAGCCACAACTAAGAATAAAGTAAGAAATTAGGGCCATACACTTGGAGACATGACTGGAATAAGCACATTGTGTTAAGATTTCAACTTTTCAGTTTTTCTGTCAGGAGGTGAATGTCCAAATACTGACAGACAATTTGATCTGTGTTACCAACCCAGTGCACATCACAGTCTGCCTTTTACAACACAGCACACTCATATGCCTGGATCTGTACGGTTCTTACTGGGCAGATGTACCGCTGTGAAAAGAAGGCAGAATTCCCAGAGGAGAGGTCATTTATAGGACAGAGCCACACTGTCTGTCAGGGCAAGGTTTGCACTACTCACCACACCGACAGAGGATGAAAGCAGAGGCGCAGAGAAGCCAAAAGTGAATCTCTTTGTGACCGATCGACTCAGGTCATACAAAAATGTCAAAATAGAGACTACACTGTCAGTGAATTAAGGAAAACGAGAAAGAACAGTCAGCTAGATACATGACAGTCTGAAATAATGAACTACTGTAATCACATTTGTTTCCCTGGAAGTGTCAAGGCAAGTACTCACGTATCGATCCATGAGCTGGAATGTTACAAACAGCCTCAAGCCTCTTTAACTCTATTCCATGGTGCAATATTTATTGACTGATTTCATGAGCCACCCTTCAGGTCATGTGTAGAAATATTGGAACTATAAATGGATTAGACATAACTGAACCAGCAAAAAGGTAAATATGTTTCTTAAATTGCAGCTTATGGCAAATACTTTTTTCAATTCTTTCGAAGAGACAATTGATATTACTCTGACAACCTTCTCTTTAGGCTGCAAGACTAGTCCACAAGACTGGAAACAGGAGAAACAGCTAGTCTGGATCAGTTAAATATTGATTATTTGCCTAATTTCTCAGGACCAGTCACTTCCTGGAGTTGTCAGAGAAAGACACAGTTTGACACAAATTCCGTTTTGAACGGAATAAACAAATAAATGAGTCAGAAATAAAATGTTAATTAGGGAGCTTTAGAGATGCTGCTAGGCTGATTCTGTTGCCATTATTAAATTTGTTTGTGCTACGCTAAGCTAACACTTCACCATTGCTTCTACAGTAATTTAGAATAGAAGACTCTGCGGGAGACAGCGGTCAAGTCAAACTGTATTACCCAAAGACAACTATGTGTCAAAGTCAGGGAGCATTTAGATAAATGCAGGTTGCCACAACTGACCAACAGCTTCAGCACCTTCTGGTGTACTCAGAGTCTCTGAACTCTCTTTAAGGATGTACAACATTTATTTGTTATTTTCTTTTTTCTTTTTTTCTTACAAAATGCATCTCTAAATTGATGGTTTTTTTGGGGGGGGCGTTGAGACTGCTGTGCTACAAAATTCATTTAACTGTGTTATTAAATGAAAGACAGCATTAATACAGCCTTTGTTCCAACAGTATGGTATGTTAGTATGATTCCCCTTCCCCTGTCAGTCACGGAGTTCACCAAGGTTCGGTGCATGGACCCCTCCTCTTCACAGTTTACATGCCCCCTCGGTCAAATCATTCGCCACCATGGATTTAACTTTCACTGCTATGCCGACGATACCCTACTTTACGTTTCCGCTAAATCCATCATCTTTTCTAACATAACCAACTGCCTATCTGACATGAAAACCTGGATGGACAACAACTTTCTAAAACTTAACACCAACAAAACAGAACTTCTTATCATCGGACCCAAATCTCTTCTCCCCTCTGCTCAGAATTCACACTCCTAATGTCACACTCCCTGTGCCAGTGCTCTGATTCGGCTAATTTGGAACAGCTGAGGAGAAACTCAGCTGAAGAGAAGCTCAGCTGAGGAGAAGCACAGCTGAACTCAATGCACAATCAGCTCAGTATAAAGCCTGGATCTGCCGACAGCTCCAGTGCCGGTTCATTGCTCCATCATCCACGCCACGACGCACTCTGCTATACCCTGCATTCGGTCCACCATCTCCTGCATGCCGCTTCCTGGACTCAAGCTTCCCTTTGGACTATTTTACCTGTTTTCCTGGCCTCGCCACATTCTCTCCATCTGCTCCCTCCGTTCTGCCCACTTCCGGCTTCCACACCCTGGACACTCCGTGAGTCTCCCCTCCCCGTTAATTAGTTTTGTTTTATGTTTAGTTTAACTCGGCCTTTGGGTCCGCCCTTAGTTTAGTTTTTTTTAGTTTACCTTACTCCTCTCCGCAATTTCCCTCCGGCTTTCTTTATTCAGCATCTTCTGTTCATTTATATCCTTATTGTTTCATTAAATCATTATTTAATCTCACCCACCTGTCTGTGCCTGCTGCTTGGGTTCTTTCCACCCGCATTCGTGACACCTAATTGACAGTCACCATGTCACCCCCTCCCCCTCTGTACGCAACCTCGGCGTCATCATGGAGCCCACCCTCTCCTTCCAATCACATATCAAACACGTCACCAAAACGTCTTTCTTTCACCTCCGCAACATTGCACGTCTCCGCCCCTCACTCTCCCTCACCACTGCTGAAATACTCATTCATGCTTTCATTACCTCCAGACTTGACTACTCCAATAGCCTTCTCTTTGGTCTTCCCTCCACTCAACTGCAAAAATTACAATATATCCAAAATTCTGCTGCTCGCCTTTTCACTCACACCCGCTCCAGGGAGCACATCACCCCCATCCTCAAACAGCTTCACTGGCTCCCGGTTCAATATCGTATCCATTTCAAACTCCTCCTCCTCACGTACAAGTCCCTCCATAACCGGGCCCCTTCTTACCTCTCTGACCTCCTCCAACACCACCGACCCTCTCGTCACCTTCGTTCTGCACACTCAAACCTCCTGACGCCCATCATCCGTACTAAGCACCGGACTTTGGGGGACCGAGCCTTCGCAGCTGCTGCCCCCTCAACTCTGGAATTCACTTCCACCTCCCATCCGCAACTCTGACTCACTTTCGACATTCAAAACTCTTCTAAAAACCAACTTGTTCGATCTGGCTTTTGCTTAAATTTTTTTTTAATTTTTTTGTCCCCTGCCCATCTTGTAAAGCGTCTTTGAGTGACCAAAAAAGCGCTATATAAATTTGATGCTGTATTATTATTATTATTGTTATTATTATTATGTGGCTCATTTCATACAGTTTACAACAGGAATACAACTCTTGTACAACATCACTGGAAAATCAAATGATTCAAAACTCTAACACTTTCCAACATAGCAGGGCGCTTGCTGTGACGTCATTTTAGAAGCTCTGATGAGTGGCACTATGTCTCATTCTGGTCTCAGCAGCCTATACCTGATTACTCCTGCAATTTGCTTGTAGTGATTTTTAGTTATTACTGACCTTCCTGTATCATTTCCATCTTTGTGAAGTCTAACAATCAGTTTTTAGTTCCTCTGATAAACTTTGCCTGTGTGGAGCCATGATGCAGACATGGAGATAGACAAAACTGGTGAAGTCTGGTGTTCACAGCTCATATTATTACGCCGCCACAGAGTGATGGGCATACGTTTGTCTGTCTGTTTGCAACATTACTCAAGAACTGATTTGGATGAATTTTCAGGGAATGTCAGAAATGACACAAAGATCAAGTGATTAGATTTTGGCAGTGATGCGTCTTATAATCTGGATCCACAGATTTGTCAAAGATTTCTGTATCATTGTAAGATAGCAGCATGGCGTCATGACAACAAGTGAACACTACCTCAGCTGCCTGCTGACGATCACATGATTGCGATCCTACTACAAATCCACTGCTGTGCACTTAATGGGACTTATCTATTAGAAATGATACAAGGAGCAATTGATTAAATTGTAAGATGGTTTTGAGTCCCATCAATTTCCACTGTCCGCTACTTAATTAGGTCATGCGATTAATGCACACGTGCACAACACGTGTGTGTTAGTACGGCGCTCAGCACAAGGTCATTTTGTTTATGGGTACATCTATATGAAATGACCACATTCTAAGTTGCCATGATTTCTGTTATGATGACTTATCATGATTCTATTATTTATGCTGCTCAACGTCTCAAAGACAAAGGAAATGATTACAGATTTCCGCAGATCCAAAACCCCTCTTCATCCAGTGAACACTTGTGGTGTGGACATTGAGGTGGTGACATCATATAAATATCGCGGTCTCCACCTTGACAATAAATTAGACTGGTCTAAAAATGCAGACTTCATCTACAAAAAGGGCCAGAGCCGAATTTTTGCCTCAGAAGACTTCGATCTTTAGACAGTAAAGATGTTTTATCAGTCTGTGGTAGCAAGTGTCTAGTTTTATGCTGCAGCTGAGGAGGCAGTATAAAGAACAAGGATGCAAGGCGTCTGAACAAACTGATTAAAAAAGCTGGGTCTGTGGTTTGAATCAGATTGAACACATTGGAGGATGAGGTGGAGAGACAGGCACTGAGCAAGATGGAGGTCATTCTGACAAACATGGATCATCCACTTCACATCTGCCTCAGTGAACAACAAAACATCGGTTGACGGCTCCTATCCCTGCGCTGCAGGACTGAAAGGTTCAGGAAATCTTTCTTGCCATCAGCAATAAGACTGTTTAATTCAAAAGCAAAAAGATAACACCAAACAATTGAATTTCTCTTCGGAGATCAATAAAGTCATTCTATTCTATTCTATTCTATTCTATTCGGATCATCAATAGCTAACAAACAAATGTTGTATTTCAAAAATAAAAAATAAAAATGCATTTCTGGCAAAACCATATGGGGGAATTAACAACCTTGGCGGTGTACTGCGCTCTCTGAGTTCTTTTCTAGTTTCATAACTGGGATCATGCAGTTAGGCTGATTGGAAATCAAAGCTGTTAGTTTAGTGAGTTAGTTTCAATGATCATACTGTTTCTAACTTGTTTGTCAGTGTTCAGGTGTATTCACTTTTGTTGCACTGAGTTTCTAGTCAGGGGCTTGTATTTTCAATATAGACTTTCTAAAATACATCTTTTGATTGCTTGTAAGACAAAATACTCTACTCATCTATTTAGAAATAATCAAACACTGAGAAGTGTTTAAAATCATTTGACATTTAAATGGCAGGGGTGCACTCACTTCTGTTGTGCACTGTATGTTTAGGTAAGGATAATATTTTTTTGAATCTGCTGTCCTTTAACAAGAAAAGTGTTCCACAGGACCGAAATGTTTTCAAAACAAATGGTGCAGTTCAAAAAATTCTACCTGAAGGAGTCAAAGGGCTCATACATGGGTGGCTGCAATAACAGCAGGACAGAGAAAACCAAATGCTTTCTGGACTGCAGAAAGCTGAAAAAAACCTACATTTGAAAAGAGTGTGGCTTGCATACGAAAGACACAACGATGTAAGTACCTACGCTTATGCGCTTGTTTTTGTTTAGCCTGGTTAAACTTACAAAGGTAAGTTTAACAGATACCAGTTTGTCTTTCATCTCTTCTCTTCTGTCCATAAACACTACCGTTCAAAAGTTTGGGGCCACCCAGGCAACTTCATGTTTTCCATGAAAACTCACATTTTTATTCATTTGATATCATAACTGCACAAAGGTTTTCTAATCATAAATTAGCCTTTCAACAGCATTAGCTAACACAATGTAGCATTAGAACACAGGAGTGATGGTTGCTGGAAATGTTCCTCTGTACCCCTATGGAGATATTCTATTAAAAATCAGCTTTTTCCAGCTACAATAGTCATTTACAACAATAACAATGTGTACCTTCATTGAAAAAAAAAAAAAAAACGCTTTTCTTTCTGAAATAAGGAATATTGAAGTGACCCTAAACTTTTGAACGGTAGTGTAAACTCCTGCTTTTACACTTTTAGTTATTCCTCTTCCTTTTTTCTTGGCTAAATCACATCAATCGACCAAAACTGTTTCATGTCAGCATCAATGTTCTGGGGGAGACTTTAAATTTAGAACTCCAACTTCGTCAGGTGAAGCTTGAGTCACTGACGATGATGGACATTTCTTTCAAATGCAAAACCTCTGAGGAACCATCTATACCGCTCCTTAAATAACCACAGTTAAGTATGCATGATGTTCCAGCAGCCTATAACGTTAATGCTGAAAGGTCAGAGGGAGACGAGGCATGTGGACGTGCATTGATATAGAGCCATTAGTCAGGCGTCTCTGGAGAATTCTCACTTAAATATAAAGCAGCTTATGTGACAAACGACCTCAACAGCATGAACCCCCCTTCAAAGCTGATGTGTCTCTTGTGATACACAACGCCCACAGCTTCTCAGCAGAATGTGGAGAAACAGCAGGCCCTATTGGTTCCTGCAATTTTCCCTAATGGTTTTACATAGCTCATTCAGTGAAATAGTCACTTTGATTTACCTGAGCAGAGCAGACAGCTGGGAGGACACTGAGATTCCAGCGGATGGGTGCCATGTACACCAGCGATAAATAATCCAGAGGGTGTGTTTAACAGATAAATGGCTTTTTGCTTGAGTGCTATCCCTCCTGTGAAGACTGTGTGGGCCTGAAAGGGCTGCCGTGATGCCGTCCTACTCTGTACACTGTTTGTTCTTACTGTCTGCAGCTTTAATGTTTAGCTGCGTTTCTTTCCTTTTTCTCTCTTGAGACCATTCAAGTATACCCTAAGAAAAGTCTGACCTACCAACACAACACAGAGTTAATACAAGTTTCAGCATTTGCCATTCTGAATGCTTGCTGGCAAATAGCTGTATCAGAGTGTTCTGGTAAAATATGTTTGGCCCAAAAATACTTCTTCGCCCCTGGGATGTCTTCTTATTTTCACACCAGGCAAGAAATGTCATCAATTAACATTTTAATTTCCCTTACTGATGGCTTCTGAGACTGAATGCAAAAAGAAAATTGAGTGAATCTCACTCTTTGCTTCTTCATGAACAGAAATTACACGTTGTAGTGGTAATTGTAAGTGTTATTTTAATGCATAAAACATTATTTCCTTTAGCAAGTTGTCAGACTACTTGTCACTTATCTAAGACAAATTTCCCCTTAGTAATCCCCTCAAGTGATATGATTTCTCACACAACACTGGACAAAAAAAAACCCATTTTGATACAAAGTAAGTGATGGGTTTTTGCATTTTCAGTTTAATTAAATCAAAAATCAATCTCTGCAGCATCCCTTCACACAAGCTGTTGTTGTCTGTCATCCAGAGTTGATTTCAACCAATAGGGAGTCTTCAAGGCAGACTGAATATCAGTTCTGAGAAAATCTAAAAACAATGTGTTGGTAGATCTACGTAGCACTTTATGACATACCACTGATGAGCGAGGGATTTTAGAGCTGGTTATGTCTCTGAGTCTACAGCCATGCTCGTGTTCACATGAGGCTGCACGGGGCCACTGCTGTGATTTCAACTATATGCTAATGATTTCTGCAAACAGCAACAATGATAACATGGAGTTCTAATGTTTTCTGCTCTCACTATCTTAGCTGCACCCATCGACCTCCAGCAGGGATTTCTACGTTGATTTGTAGCTGAAAATTGGGTGATAAACAATTTAGATTTATTTGGAAAACAGACAGGCTCCACAGTAGGGATCCTACAAAAATCATGACACTTTCATTAATGAGATTCAAATCTTTCACTTTCTGTATCCTCCTTTATTTTTGATGAGAATTGAGGATACCTATATCATTCTTCAGAGATGGCCAAAATGATCACAATTCATCCTGCGCGGAAATGAATGCACGAACCAAACGTCCTGACAACACTGTGCTATAGAGTGGACTGAACAGGTGGAGTCACAGTCACTGCTATCCCAGGAACCACACAGCTGGCATGGCAAAAAAAAAAAAAAAAAGACTTGTACGTAGTCATATTTTCTAATTTGATCTAATTTAATCTAGGGGCGTGGTTAACACTTTCACCCTTGCTGCTAGAAGATTTCGTGTTCCGTCCTTCTGCATGGAGTTTTCATGTTCTCCTCGTGCATGCGTGGATTATCTCTGTGTTCTCCGGCTTCCTCCCACAGTCCGAAACAAGTTAACTGGTAACTAAATTGTGCTAGACTGGTGAGCTGTCCAGTGCCTGCCTTCACCCTAAGTCAGCTGGAAAAGTCTCCAGCCCCCGCACGACCCTAATGAGGATTAACCAGTGTATAGATAATGGACTGATGGATGGATGGATGCTTCTGACATCCATCTCGACTGACATAAACACAGATAATGATACTTGTGGTTAGCTGAAGTCTTTGGCCTGTAGTTCTGAGATAGAATCCATGGGTAATGAAGTCATTTTAAAACGTTGGAGCCACTCTGCATGTGTAATATTTAACAAAATGAAAGCTACCACTGAGGACATCGAATGCTTGTCTTCTGTATTGTTTCACCAAACTGAAAGGCTTTCTTGCACAGTTTGCCATTAAAAGTTGTACATGAATAACTTTCTATTTTCACAGCTTAAGATAACATTGACGTTGTTTGAGTTGGCCTTCGTTCACCAGGTTGACATATGATTTTCGTTCACCTACATCCCTCTGCTTCCTTTTATACTGTCAATGACTAAAGAGTGTAGGTACAGTATGCACGTTGTTATTTTAAGTTTAGGCTTGAATCCAAAATTTCTCTTTCCAAACAAGTACAGAGAGGAGGCCAAAATGCTCTCCTTCAGTGTGAGGTGCAGCCTGCGGTTCACTTCTGGCAGACAGCTGCTGGATAACAGCTCAGGCTTTTGCTCCCCGCTCCAGCAACGTGTCAGTAAATGGTCTGCCATCACAGTACAGTACTGAGGTGCAGACAGGGGATTTGTTTGGTTTTGAAGAGTGACATAAATAGTCTTTGACTCAGTATCTTTACCGACGTTTCAAAATAAAATTCTGAAGGTGCATAACGGCGAGTATATTTTGCCGTGGTTGAAAGACAGCTACTGTATTCCATAGTTAATCTGACTGATGAAATAACTGGCAAATAACTGCCTGCCAGACAAAGTGAGCGGCTGCAGTTCTATCAGAACTTTTAAAACCAACTTAAAAAGTCAGCTAAAAGCTGCTCATGCCTGCACTCGCTGACTTTGATAATCTATTCTATGGGCTTCATGAGCTGTATTTATCTGACAAGTACTTGATGTGCTATTGTGTGTAGTTTTCTCTTTAGTGCAGATTATTTTCTGTATGATTTTGTATTCTGTTACAATGATGTCCCATCAGTTATTGTGTTTTGATTTTTTGTTGTTTTTCTGACCTGCTAAGGGACCACGTATGTGAACTACACCGATCACCCATAACATTATGACCACCTGCCTAATATTGTGTTGGTCTCTGGCAGTGAATTCTGTGGGTCATGTGGTTTGCAGGGTGGGACCTACCGAGATCAGGCTTATCCAGGCAGATCCCACAGATGCTCGAAAAGATTTGAATCTGGGGAGTGTGGAACCTGGGTCAATATCTTAGCTCTGTTGTGTTCCCTGGGCTGCTCCTGAGCAATTTTTACAGTATGTTGAGGTGCATTGTCCTTCTGAAGGTAGCAACTAGCATCAAGGACTGTTGTTGGGTTGTTAGTGGGTTAGGCGGTTGCTTGACCTGAAGTGTTTAGGTGGATGGTACATGTCAAACATCCACATGAATGTCAGGACTCAAGGTTTCACAGCAGAACACTGCATTATAACAAGATGGTTGATGTTATTCACTTCAGCTGTCAGTGGTCTTAATGTTGTAGTTGATCAGTGTGTACAACAAAATGCTGTTTTAGTACTCATCCTCCCACAAAAACTGTGGTTCCAACATTCACTGTCCTGATGTTGTGACTTATCAATAGTCAACCAAATGTGTCTAAAACCCTGCCCAGCTGAAAATAGAATATTCCATGGTGCATGTGTTTGTCTAGGTTGTGCTTTCCATTCTCAGGTTTATTTCTTCTTGTAGTCACTAAAGCTACAGGCACAAATTAAGACTATAATAAAACATACTGCATTTTATTACAGATGATCAAATAGTTAGGCTTTATTTGTGTAGCACTTTTCACACAAATGGAATGCAACACAAAGCTCTTTACAGGCAAAGAAATAAAACACATCACAGTAAAAACAATACACCCACCCCACCCCTTCCACCATCAATAACCACAGATGAAGGACTCAATAAAAACAGGGACTGAGGAACTGAGGAAACAAATGTCAGAAAAAAATTGAAATTAAATGAAAGAAAGCAGGAAACCACAGAGGCGGGATAAATCAAATTCAGAATTAAAAAATAGGAGAAAAAACAACAAAGTGATAAAAGAAAGACACATTTCTGTAAAATGTACAAGTAAACAACTGAAAATTTAAATAGTTAATACAAATTAACAATAAGAATAAGAAACCATCCATTATCTATACACCGCTTAATCCTAATTAGGGTCGTGGGGGACTGGAGTCTATCCCAGATGGCTTAAGGTGAAGGCAGGGGACACCCTGGACAGGTCACCAGTCTATCACAGGGCTACACATAGAGATAATCAATCACACTCGCATTCACACTTAAGAACAGTTTAGAATCACCAACTAACCTTAGCATGTGTTTTGACTGTGGAAGTTGGTGAACCTAGTGCAAACTCCACACAGAAAGACCCCAGGCCCAGATTAGAACCCAGGACCTTCTAATTGTGAGGTGACAGTGCTGACCACTGCCACTGTGCTGCTCAATAATATATATTTTTTAAAGACTGACTACAAAGGCATCGGTTTTGTGTTTGCTTTAAAAATTATCGACAATCTCTGCAGCCCTCAGGCCTTCAGGAAGGCTGTTCAGAGATGTGAGCCATAATAACAAATGTTGCCTCAGTGTGGGTTTTTGGTTTGACTTTGGGGGCCATTAAAAAGCCACTACCAGAGGACCTTTGAGTTTTAGAGGGTTCATCGGATAAAAGCAAATCTGATAAATAGGTAGGACCAAGACCATTAAGAGCTTTATAAACCAATAAAAGGATCTTAAAATCAGTTCTAATGCAGACAAGCGGCAGTGCAGAGGCTTTAAAACTGCTTTAACGTGTGCTGTCCTTCTGGTTTTAGGCAACAGAGTTCTGAAGCAGTTGTAGTTGTGATACTGAGCATTACACTGACCACGCACAACATAATGGCCACCTGCCTAATACTGTGTTGGTGTCCTTTATGCTGCTAATACTCCTCTGACTCAGTGGGGCATGGACATAGAACCTCTGGGGATGTCCTATAGCACCGGGATGGTGGCAGTAAATTCTGTGGGCCCTGTGGGTTTCAGGATGGGACCTACCTAGATCAGGTTTATCCTGGCAGATCCCACAGATGCTCAATAAGATTTGGATCTCGGGAGTGTGGAACCCAGGTCAACATCTTAGTTCTGTTGTGTTCCCTGGGTCACTCCTGAGCAGTTTTTGCGGTGTTTTGGGGTGCATTGTCCTGCTGAGGGTGACAACTGGCATCAAGGACTGCTGCTTCCATTGGGGGTTGGGAGGTTGAGGGGTGGCGTCACCTGCAGTGTTTAGGTGGGTGGTACACGTCAAACATCCACATGAATATCAGGACTCCAGGTTTCACAGCAGAACACTGCATTATAACAAGATGGTTGATGTAATTCACTTCAGCTGTCAGTGGTCATAATGTTGTAGTTGATTGGTGTGTACAACAAAATGTTGTTTTTAGTACTCATCCCCCCACAAAAACAGAAGTTCCAACATTCACTGTCCTGATGTTGTGAGTTATCAGTAACTAACCAAGTGTGCCTTTAAAAACATTGCCCAGCTGACTATAAATTATTGCATGGTGCATGCGTTTGTCTAGTTTGTGCTTTTCATCCTCAGGTTTATTTCTTGGCTGATTGGCGTAAGTAGACAGTAAAAATAAGACATTATCTTATTTGATGAAAGTCTCCTGTTCATGTGAAGGTGCACGTTTCTTAATTTTGTTCAAAGGATAGCCAGTTGCACTCTGTGCTCTGCTGTGTTGTTATTCACAAAAATAGCCCAATCCCAGTCTCTGCAGTGCTCCTACTAAGTGTGTGAAGGTTTAGGAGTGTTCCACTGTCAAATCCTCAAGTGCATGAGGGCTCTGATGTGGACTTTTGACTTGTATTATGTGCCCATTCAGTAAATTCGCAGATCTCCTTACTTTCCTGAGACTTGCACATATGTCATAACAAATGTAAAAATGTGGTAAATAATCAATATGTTGCCTGTGTATGTGGAGTTTGTACACAGGCTATAGATGAACCATGATGTGATCTCCTTTCTCCAGAGGAGGCAATGGTGATGAGATGTATGCCTTCTTGGTGTTGGCTTACAGTGAGTCCAGTGTTTTATTGTCTCTGGTGTGATAGGTGACATACTGGCAGGTAGTATGGCCGCATGCTAACAGTTAGCATTATCAGTAAAAGGAAGGAGTTGGCAAAAAGCATCTTGCTTACCCAAGGCAGTTAAGGGGACAGTGTTACATTGAAAGGTACAATAGAGGATGCTGAAAAGCAAAAGTTGCCTTGCCAAAATGTGTGCCCTGAATGTGTTGAGGTACATTTCCCCCATTTTTACTTCTTGACAAAAACTAAATGTTCAGCATTTAAATGAGACCTTCAACATTTGGAGTTGTTGAAATGTTCTGAAAAGTTTGGGTGACTGCTTTCTGCCTCTCTCCTGAGCATCGTGGCACAAAAATAAAACTGATTTTGTATGACTGTTGCCAGCAGAATAAACAAATATTCCAATATGTTGGACTGTTCCAATATTAATAGATTTGATTCTTTTTGTTCTGATCCAAATCTTCACAGACACAAATTATCAGTAGGTCTCCTTAGCTATTAACATATCCCATCTGCCATCCAGTTTCTCCTTCAAGTTTCTATTAATGGTGAAATGATGTTCCGTGAACCTGCATATTAAAAGTCTCCTTGTCATTAATTACTATGCGGGAGAGATCAATCCAAACTACAGTCACACTTTAATGAGTGATTGTTGGCTAGCCTGCTGTAAAACAAATTTATTTTGGAATGGCCTCAACAACCACTTATTGATGAGAGCTTGTGGTTTTCATACAGGAGTGCCTGACCTTGTTAAGTGCTCGGGGAGGTGGGAGCAGATTTTCACTCAGATTATGCGTTCATTTATGCATTGATCATGCAGTCATCTACTTGTTAACATCAAGTGTTGTATGGTATACTGATACTGGGAAAGTATTGCATATCTTGCAGCTCAAAATGACACTAAATCCCAGTTTATTACTACAGATAATTTAACTAGTCAGCAGTGTTTTGCTCAGAGTAGCATGATTAACATCGATGTGCCACAGCGAGTAACTGGATATTCTCCCAGCAGGCAAAGTGGGCGTTCCAGCCACTTTTTCCTCTCCGGCAGCTTTAATAGCCTTAAGACATGGCTGCAAATCCAAACACTGGTGATGGCTATCTACAGCTTGCGGATAAGGCAGACACTGAAAGTAAAATATGGAATTATTTCACTTACCTAGCTGAGGGAAAGCCCACTGACACTACAAAGTCTGCAACATATATTTAAAAGACCAAATGTGCCAAGAAATCCATTTGTGATTAATTTTTGTAATACTTTGACTATTAGAGTTTGATGAGGTAATTAGAATTTAGGCTAACTGACCAATGTGGAGACATCTCTAAATGCAAAAGCAACATTCACTCTGGTACATTAACTATACTGTAGCTCACAAAATGTTCAAAGTGAGCTTCTTGAAGTACTGCTGCACTAATCTCTGCCATGACATGTCTTCTATAAGCAATGGTCTGGCAAGCAAAGGTTGAGAGACGTAAATGCATAAAGAGTTGATCGTAATGAAGAGTCAGTTCTAGTTGGATATGAAGGCATAAACACATTTTTCTTTACAGTAATTCACTCCTTTTGTTTTATGGCATTTTTTTTCACATCCTCCCTGCCTGACAAAGACTTTGTCAAAATATTTTTAGTTTCTAATTTTTAATTCAGAAAATAAGTTTAAGGTTTGTCATCTATTATTACAATACTTATCCTGATGTTTTCAGTTGTTGCTGTGGTATCATTGCAGCATCAGTGTGGAAAATTATCAGGTCATTTTGACATCATCTACTCCTTCATACACAGTACAGTGGTGGAAAAAAGTTTTGCGACAGCCTCAAAATTTTACACAATCTCAAATGTTTTTTGTCTGTTTCAAAAGGTGTGACTGCATTAGACAGACAGACAAATACAAATTATATATTTTAGTTTCTTGTTCACAAGAAAATCTAACAAAACTTAATTCTTGACAGTTTCAATATGTCAGTTCTCTACATTGCCGGCATCAAAATCAACAAATAACAGATACTGTGTTCAAAACTGAATAAAATATAAATAAACCATTACATTAATATTTAGTAGTCATGCCATTAGCACAAAGTAGAGCTCTAATCCTTGCTGGCATGGTCCCAACGAGCCTTTCACATTGTCGAAGGCTAATCTTTTCCCATTCTTCTTGAACTACTGCTTTTCATTCTTCTAAATCCTTTGGTTTACACTTTGAAACAGACCTTTTGATAATCCACCACAGATTTTCAGTGGGGCTCATGTCCAGGAATTGAGCTGGCCACTAAGACCTGGATACTGTGCTCCTGCAGCCAAGTTCTACTGGATGTGTGGTGAGGGGCATTCTCTTGCTCAACAGTGCAGGTGCAGAAGGTAGCATGGGGGTTTGGAGAATGGCAAACTACTTGGCAGAGTTCAATGTGCCATCACAGACAGTGACATGACCAGCATCAGCAGCACTCGTGCATTCCCAAACAACGATACTGCCTCCACCATGCTTGACAGTAGGTACTGTACATGAAGGAGATAATGCTTCACCTGGCCTTCTGTATACCCTCACATTATCAGGAGGACGATAAAGCTGGAAATTGTTTTTGCTGTCCAGTTCTTGTGTGCTTGGGCCCAACGACACCGAGCTAACCTCTGTCTCCAATTGATCAGGAGCTTCTTGACAGCCTTGTAGGACCTTAAGTCATGATCAAAAAGTCAACATTTCTTGTGAATTTTTATGGAGTTTTATTTGCTATTTTAGGATTTGTTTAGTATTTTGTGTCGGCACTAAAATAAATTGCATTGAGACCTACGAATGATTCCTAATGCAATATTTCACAAATGCATGGGGTGTCCAAAAACTTTTTTCCCACCACAGTAGGATACTCGGTCATTTTTCTTCCAGTGGTTACAGGAGTGCACAAATCTGAGTTAACATATACAACCACTGTGTATTATGATTTACGTTTAATATCATTTTCAGTGGTTTCAGACCGCTCCATTTATTTTGGTGCTTTTTTCAGCCAGAAATGAGGAAAAAAGAGATCTTATGACACTGCTCTGTGCCTATGAATTGGAAAAGACAGAAAAGGTGCCTGTAAGTGCGCCACAGGGAAATTCAATTGGGGATAATGGGTCAGTTTTCTCTGTGGGATCAGTTATTTGTATAAAATAATCCTAAATCAGCTCAGCCCAGTCAGTGTCAGTCATGAAGCTCAAGGTTGCACATTAAACACAGTACAAGATTAAGCCTTTGTGTGTTGTCTAGCTGCCTGCAAGGGTTTCTCATGTTTGATAGCTGCTCTATTTCATTTTTACAGCAGATAAGATTAACACAAACTCAAGTTTGCCCACTAATCTTTCTGACCAATAACTAGTTTGCAACTCTCTGCATTGTGAAGAATAAAAACAATCCCTTGACAAACACCGAACACATTGGTGGAGAAGCCATGTTGCTGTCCCAAGCAGCTTTATTGATGTGTACAGCTCATGAAAATGTGGGTTTTCTCACTTCAGGGGAAGCAAGAGCACCAACAGAGGGGCTGTTTCCATCTGCTCGAGTGCCTTTCATTCTGTTCAGAAGTGAGACAGAGTTTTTGTGTTATCAGCTGGCAGTGATATTATTTATTCCCCTCATTTAACTCCCACCCACCCACGCACTATGAAAAGGATAAGACACCTGCACAAATTGGTAAATACAAACCTTCAACCAAAATTTAACAGTTTGCAGTGAAGTTGTGTTGACTCGTAATTAATTTTATACCAAATTGCTTTCTAATGTGCACTAAGGTGCTAAGGTATTAACACAGTCAATCTTCCATCCAAAGCCTCTGGCTCAAGATTAGGATTTTGCAAAACAAAACAGGTGAGACTCGAGCACTTATTGGAGGAAACAGTGACACACAAGTGTGTTTCCCCAGCTTTTTCACCTAAATAACACCTGTCGTTCCATTTTGCTCAGCTGGAGAGATATTTCACATAAACCACTTGGTATGGCTTTATTTTTTCTCATTGTGAGCAGAGGGCTTAATTGATATTGCACCCCAACTTTTTGATAAAATATCAAAGTTTGGATTAAACATTCAAATAAGGATCCAATAGCCAGAACATTTCTTTTCAGAATATGCATCTCTAAAGCACTGCCACTGCATGAGCTGTTGGTAGAGAAGAAAGACATAACAAACAATCAAATCATACAGACGATCCTTTAAAAAAACACAAAAGACTTACTTCAACGGAATTAAATCACAGAAAATGTATTTACTCAATGATTATTAGTATCACATATATACTTTATTATTTACTAATTGGCAGAACTAACAGATTATCTGTGATTATCCATGAATCCCAGTTGTCTGTGATGAAAGTTTGTAAAAACTAACTGGTATAAAATGGTCACTGCAGAGACAGGTGTTTGTGGTGATCTTCAGCTCTCCATCGATGTGGCTCCTCATATAATCAGTCCAGCTCTTCTTCAAGTTATTAATCTTAAGAAATTTAGATAAGAACGCTGAGCTGTTCTGCAAATTCTGGCATCCAGGAAAGATGCATCTGTGGGATGAAAGCATAGCTTGAGAGCCAACTGTAGGCTGTAGTAGGTGTCCAGATCAAGCAGGAAAATCACTGATGCTACTGCATTCTAGTTTTTACAACAATACAGGGTTTTGAGTGGTCATGCAAAGTGTGGCTCCAGTACACCATCAAACCGTGATTTCTGAACCATGAGTTCTGATTTTTGTTGGAGTGTAGCATTTTGAGACCGAAGAAATGCCTTGTTCTGTTTTCAGCTGACAAATTTTGTACTTTCGGATGTAAAAACAAAAAGAAAAACCAATAAACAAGTCTTACAAGACCTATGGACTGTGAACTTTCCCGAAATCAACGACTTCTTGGTTTCAGGAAACCCAACACAAAAATGATGAAAAACAATTCAGTGATCTATAGTTCAATCTTTAATACTTGTAGCAAGGTTATCAATTAAACTCTGATCCTATAAGCCTGGATCCTGTACTCCATATGCTTTGCTCCCTGCAGCTATGGTGAACTTGCCTGTGAAATAGAATCGACAAAGCCAATACATAAGCAAATGCCTACACAATAACAAAATGACAAGGTTAAACTAAAACTGATGGACTCATCTGCAGGATGACTGAGATTGATTAAGCAAGCAGTAGGCAGATTTATGTGTTGTTTGCTGCTGCTATGGTGATTGGGAAGTGTTAGAGCTAATCACCATTTCCTTCTGTTTACAGACTAATTTGAGCTGCTACAGGGACAATCAAAGTTATGAAATTTAAAGGGCAAATATGTGTCATGCAAAATCTTTTTTTAAATTGTTTTTGAACTTCATTATATGTTTCCAGAAAGCACAGTGTTTCAGTGGTTAGCACTGTTGCTTCAAAGCTTTCCAGTCTTCCTGGGATCTTTCTGTGTTGAGTTTGCATGTTCTCCCTGTGTGGGTTGTTACTTGGTGCTCTGGCTTCTTTCCATAGTCCACAAACATGAGGTTAATTGGTGATTCTAAATTGTTCATAGCTGTGAATGTGAGTCTGCTTGATTGTTTGTCTCTGTATGTAACACTGAGATAAACTGGTGACCTGTCCAAGTGTCGCTTGCCTTCACCCTAACTGAGCTGGGATAGGCTCCAGTCCTCTACAAATCTACAAAGGATGAAGCGGTGTATAGATAATGGAACAAGTCAGTGAACAAGTCATTCAGGCTTGCAGCACCTCAGAACCAGAATGTCATAAAGGCCTAAGCACAGCTAGGGAACTTTTCCATGCAGAGAAAGCCAATGTCAGCATTAGCTGCCTAATTATACATTAGTCACTGTAGCACCACTCGTCCACTGATTGGAAAAAAAAAAGTTGTATCAAATTGTCAAACTACAAAAGGACTCAGAGAGTGCAGCACTCCACCAAGGCTGCTCAGTTGACATATCATTTCCGATGGATGAAATCTTTAATGAAAAATGACTGTGCTGAGCATGTGTTATGCCGAATTAAATTACTCTTATAAAGGTCTGTTGATCAGTTCATCACTTTTGGCAAGCCTTTCTTTGCTAGTGTTAAAATAACCATTCCCTCCATGCTTTTAGTTGCAAGGCGTATTTTTTAATGTTATGGGCTTTTATTTTGTCACCATTCCAGTGGCACAGGAAGTGTTATCTAAAAAGCGGTTTCTTGACATGACGAAGGCGCTGACGGAAAGTCCGAAATTCCTGTAAAGATAAAAGAAAACGGTTCCACACTGTCGAGCTAAGGATGTGTATAAACTTACAGCAGCTAGCTGGAATGGGGCAAGTTCTTATGGTGTTTCCTGAAGAAAGGAGTGAAACAAAGCTGATGGCTGAACGAAAATAAAGGCTTTGTGAAACATCAGGAACTTCACCATTGTCTGGCTGGGGTTTGCTACATTGCATGACCTATGTACACTATATTTCCAAAAGTATTCGCTCATCTGCCTTGACTCGCATATGAACGTAAGTGACATCCCATTCCTAATCCATAGGGTTCAATATGACGTCGGTCCACCCTTTGCAGCTATAACAGCTTCAACTCTTCTGGGAAGGCTGTCCACAAGGTTTAGGAGTATGTTTATGGGAATTTTTGACCATTCTTCCAGAAGTGCATTTGTCAGGTTACACACTGATGTTGGACCAGAAGGCCTGGCTCTCAGTCTCTGCTCTAATTCATCCCAAAGGTGTTCTGTCAGGTTGAGGGCAGGACTCTGAGTAGGCCAGTCAAGTTCATCCACACCAGACTTTTTCATCCATGTCTGGTCCATGGACCTTGCTTTGTGCACTGGTGCACAGTCATGTTGGAAGAGGAAGGGGCCAGCTCCAAACTGTTCCCACAAAGTTGGGAGCATGGAATTGTCCAAAATGTCTTGGTATGCTGAAGCATTCAGAGTTCCTTTCACTGGAACTAAGAGGCCCAGCTCCTGAAAAACAACCCCACACCAAAATCCCCCCTCCACCAAACTTTATACTTGGCACAATGCAATCCGACAAGTATCGTTCTCCTGGCAACCGCCAAACCCAGACTGGTCCATCAGATTGCCAGATGGAGAAGTGTGATTCGTCACTCCAGAGAACGCGTCTCCACTGCTCTAGAGTCCGGTGGCGGCGTGCTTTACACCACTGCATTCGACGCTTGCATTGCACTTGGTGATGTATGGCTTGGATGCAGCTGCTCGGTCATGGAAACTCATTCCATGAAGCTCTCTGTTCTTGAGCTAATCTGAAGGCCACATGAAGTTTGAAGGTCTGTAGCGATTGACTCTGCAGGAAGTTGGCGACCTCTTGGCACTACGCGCCTCAGCATCCACTGACCCCGCTCAGTCAGTTTACGTGGCCTACCACTTGGTGGCTGAGATGCTGTCGTTCCCACACACTTCCACTTTCTTATAATACAGCTGACAGTTGACTGGAATATTTAGGAGTGAGGAAATGTCAAGACTGGATTTGTTGCACAGGTGGCATCCTATCACAGTTCCACGCTGGAATTCACTGAGCTTCTGAGAGCGACCCATTCTTTCACAAATGTTTGTAAAAGCATGCCCATTTGCTTGATTTTATACACCTGTGGCCATGGAAATGATTGCAACACCTGATTCTGATTATTTGGATGAGCGAGCGAATACTTTTGGAAATATAGTGTATGTAGCAGGCTGCAGGAATTGATGGGACTCAGAAACACCCCACAGTTTGTTTCTTGTATGATTTCAAACTGATAAATCATAGTCATTTTGTAGCAGGATTGCAATCGTGATCATCAGCAGGTAACTGACAGTGTTCACGTGTCGGATATAGGTGATGTCACGGATATAGGTGCTGCCACAGCGACGCTGCGGCAGCACCTATATCTCACAATGAGAAATCTTTAACAAATCTGTGGATCCAGATTATAAGCCACATCAATTCCAAAATCAAGTCAGTTGGTCCTTGTGTCGTTTCTGACCATCCTTGAAAATTTCATCCAAATCGGTTGCTTGATCTTTGAATAATGTTTCACATAGACAGACAGATTCACAGATTTACAGATTCACAGATTCACAAACGTATATTAGTTGTCACATAACTCCGCCATTCCTTGGTGGAGTAATAGCTATTCAAGAACCTCCTGTTGTGTTTTCAGTGCTGTGACCTTCACAAGTGTCTCCTTGTTCTGCATCCAATTCTTGTCCAAACCCATATGGTTGAACTCGTCCGTTTTCATTACCTTCATATTCTCCTGTCACATTTTTACATCTAAAGCTACTGACGCTGAAACAGTCCATTTGGTAGAAGCCATGTGCCATGCTACAATGAATGATGTGCATGGCATTTTTAGAAAAACCTTAGAAGACACAGTCTACAGACATGTGAGACTGATATTAACTTGTTCTAATGGGGTATAACATGGCACTTCAAAATCTGGATACACCCAGTTTATTGGCACAATAAGAGTTCATCTGAAAAGGGCTGGGGTAGAAAGCGCTCAAATGTATCATTTTCAGCATATTTAGAGACAACGATTACATGCCCCTGAGAAACAAAATGACAATAGACTAGAAAAGGTGACTATGTATTACTTCATGATTTGAACGACTTTAAAGGTAAAGTGATAATTGGTCTCAGGAGAAGTCTAGATGTCATTAGAAGTTCCACAAAATCATGGATGAATGGCTCCCACTTTTTCATAATGTCAAAGATTCCTTCTTGTGAGGGGGTTTGCAGAGTCATTCTCCCATCTTAATGCCATAACGGTCACAATGAGAAATGGATTGTTAAATACAGATTATAGGGGTACTGTGATAAATCCTCAGCCACAATTCAGCTGGGAAACTTTCACCTTCATGTAACCTGCACCTAAGTGAAGAACATTGATTTGCTATAAAAGGGATCACATACTCTCTGTGGTTCTTTTTCCCACTGACCGAACTGCAACATGTGTAAGAGATTCTTTTTTCAGGTTCACTGGACACATTCACAGATGTCTGACAGAGTCAGTATGTTCACTTTATCGTTTTTGCTCTTCTATTGACAGGATGTTTGGATGGGGACGTCAGTTTGTGCATTTGTCCTCCACTTGTATTCACATTTCAACATCTCTCATTGAGATTCAAAGTTGTTTTGGATGTTTGAACTGGTGATCATAAAGCTGAATATTCATGACAGTCACAGGATAATTCACAATGATGTCTATCTTCTTCTAAACTAACACTTTGATATGAGATTAGAGGTCAGAAGGCCTATATCCATTTATTTAATTGTGAATAGTCATGATCAGCAATAGATAATCATGACTTTGTGGTGATACTTTTGTTTTCTTGCATCAACTGCAGATGAGAATGTTAAACTGTACAAATCCACTGATCACAAACTAATGAATATAAATGAATGACCAAGGATATGTATGAAATAACCTTGTAAGCACATTCATACTTTCCAGGGGATGAACCTTTTCCATTTTTGAGAATCCAAAGGTTTTCTGTCACTATCAATCAATCAATCAATCAATCAATCAATCAATCAAAGTTTATTTCTATAGCACTTTTCATACAAAAAGTAACACAAAGTGCTTAACAAGTTAAAAGCAAACAATAAAAAAACAATAAAAAGACAATGCCCCACATCCCTCCCAAATCCTGCCCCACAACATACTTCCTATGAACACACACACACACACACACACACACACACACACACACACACACACACACACACACACACACACACACACACACTTTTGTAACAGAAATAATAGTGTCTGTTGGCTGAGAGCAGAAGTACCAGAAAGAGGAAACACCATCAATGAGAGCCGCCCGCACCCGGGGCAGCAGCAGGCCCCGTCAGGCCCAACAGGCCAGCTAGCTCCAGGGCCATGAGGCCTAGGCCCTGCCAAAGCCCCAGATGCAGACGGCTCCCCACTGAGGAAACACTGGAATCTAAAATAGACGTGTTAAAAATAACAGGTAAAACTAAAAATTGAAGAATAAAATAGCTACTAAAAGATAAAGAATAGTAAAATAGTAAATAAATAGTAAAAATAAATGGTAAAATAGATAGTAAAATAAATACTAAAATAGTGAAATAATAATATAATATACAAAATAATAAAGTAAATGTATAAATAAAAGCAAAACCAGGGAATAAACAGTATAAATCAAGGCATTAAGATAAAATAAAAGCATTATGTAAAAGCCAGTTTATGAGGGGAAATGGTGAAAAGACAGTTATTTTGCTGATTTTCAGTTAAATCTGTCCTGAAATTATGAATTCCTAGTGTTTCTGGTGATCTATAACTCTTCTCTATGACCATTTTGAGGTTGATATTTGTTGTTTGTGGGAAATATCTCAGCAGTTATTATCAGGATTGCCAAGACGTTAGATACAGACATTCACAATAGTAACAAAATAAACTAATAACTTTGGTAACCTCTGAACTTCTTAGTGCCATGACCATGTAAAAATTTTGAATTTTGGTTATACTTCAGTTTATGAATAAATACCTAATAAAACCAACCATAACATTGTCACTGTGAGCATGTTTGCATGCTGACATTCACATTTAACTCAAAGCACTGCTGTGACTAAGTACAGCCTCACAGAGCTGCCCGCATGGTTGCAGATTATTGTTTGCAGTTATGCTCGTAAGCACATGATTGTGTATTGGCCTGTGCCTGTGTCTGACTGCACAACAGTACTGTGGCTGAATGAGTCCAGTGTGGACACTAAAGCTGCTGATGTGCTGCTTTCGTATGTTGTTTTTTTTTAATGTCTGTGACCTAAAAATCAAAACAAGTTGCATAATATAAGTAAACTGCACTTCACAGATGTATAGTTTGCTCCATATTAGCAGATGTGGTGAAAGTGGTGATGACACTGCCTCTAAATTACTTTTGGATTTCATACTGAAGTTTCACTTCATGACTTGTGTTAGGGACCAAGCAGCAAAGCAGGGACACAAGAGAAACTTTCATACCTTATGATTTTATTTGGCCAAAGGAAACAGTCAATAGAAGAACCAGAATTGCAAAAGATTAAAATACACAACCAAAGAGAGAGTATCAACAGAAATGCTAACTCTGGACCCCTTAAATAAACTGAGGTCAACAAACCAATATAGCGACAGAAGTCTGAACTGATCAAACCTGACCTCCTGACTGATACAAAAGAAAGGGTATATATACACATAGGCTAGCCTACAGGCACTCAAACATGGGGGGGGGGGGCTTCAACTTCCTGTCTGCCAACAAAAAAGGCTGTCTTAAAAAACTCCACTTCTCCCATAAGTCAGGAACCTTGCAGGGTGTGGAGCAAAAAAGAGAATGGTACAAAACTCATTTATTATTGTTTACTTGAGATAACAACACTAGTAATTTATTTTTTCTCCATTTCTCAAAAGTTTTCTCAATATTTATCAAAACAGAGTTATCTGTTTTTGCAAATGAACTCTTCAAGTGTTTACCAAAATGTGTACACTCATGCAAATCGAAGAAGCTAAATGAACATTTTTAACCAAAAACTGTGTTGGTGATTATTTGTTTGAAATGAAAAAAAAAACAAAACATTACTTACACTGCATAGTGCCAATTGTTGATAGGTCCATCACAACTTCCTAAGAAAGAAAATCCCCTTCAGTTGTGACACAATAATAACTGAGAGAAATATACAACTTTTTAACTGGGAGAAAATGTTATGGAACCGTTTCGGGGAACCCAAGCACAGAAAGCACAGCAAAGGCGGATGTAGGATTAAACAGGTTTTAATTAGGAAGGAGAGGAAGGGTGGGGGAACGGTGATGGGATCCAGGAGGGCAAGACGAGTCTTGGCCGGAGGGTAGGCAGCGGAGCCGGGGAACGACGGTGTGCAGCTGCCCTGGGAGGGCGAGAGTGTGGCGGCTAGGAACGGAAGGACGCTTGGCGGCTGTGAGCGGATCGGTGGCTTGATCGCAGTTAAGGGGAAGCCAGACACAGGCTGTTCGGAGCGGCAGGAGGGTCCGACAGAGCAGGCAGAGAACAGAGCAGGAAATACGGAGGTACACACAGGAGAATCCGGCAGAACAGGAGGGGGTCCGGGCAACTGGGTCGAGCTGGGCAAAGGAGAAGACAGGCAGGAATTAGTAACACGAATATTTTCCATAAAACTATAGAGTGGCAAGAGGGAAACTGACTGCTCAAGCACAGTTTACAATCTGGCAGGGTGTGGATGCAGGAACCAGTCTTTTATGGCAGGAGTGGTAATCAACTGATGACGCTCAGCTGCCCGGAATCTGGAGGGAGCGCTGATTACTGAGTGGAGACAGCTGTGAGGCTGCCTCCACACGGTCACAGCAGAGAGAGAAAGAGAGGGAGGGAGAGAGAGGGAAAAGGTAATGGGCTGTCAGGTGGGGCAGATAGAGAACAGGGGGGCCTTGACAGAAAGCAGTCCTCTTAGTTTCACTTCACTTTTGCTGCAGCCTCATGATCCTCAATGACGAAACTGGCATTGGCTGACGACATCAATTTCCTCCAACAAAAAAGAGCACTTTCAATATTTAGTGGCTCAGAATAAATTTGAAATGCACAGCAGAAGTATTAGTTAACATTTGTTGGCAGTACATAGCATACATACACATCTGTGCTGGCATAGAGGTCATAAAAACGTTGGTCTCCCATAAATGACGGATAACATTTACAACAGCTCTGTTTGCATTGAAAACTTCCTATAGAGTGTGTGCAATCAACTTTAAGTGTTTAATTCTTGAATAATGCAGTTGAACCGCAGCTCACTTCTGTGCCAGCTAACATAACCCTCCACTGTGGATAAAATTATCTGTTCAATTCTTTATGAGCAATGGGAAGGAACTGCTGGAGACTATAGGCTTATGATAAATGAAATAAGCTGAATGCATTTCCATTTAGAGCAGACAGAGATTTAAACAGACAATTCAATAAAACTAACCCTCAGAGACTGGCTTCAGTGAAAATGGAGTCACCATTAATAGAAGAGGTTAACATTCTTGAAGCAATTATAAGGAAGCACAATTGCAACGGTCAAACTTAAGCATCATAAAGTGATAAGGAGATGTGGAATATGCTGATATGATGGAAAATGCATTTTCAAGGTCATGAGAGAACAGTAGGCAAAAGCCTGAGAAGAGAATGAGAGGAGAATGTAACCAAGTGAAATCAGATTCAAAGGAATCCAAGATTATCAAAGTGAATCCCTGTGCAGGGAGCAGGGTATAATTGCTTGTCATTAAAATATGCATTAAAGCCAAGAAATAAGCAAGCATTGTTGATAAGTGAACTCCATTTGTGTGACCCTGTTTAATGGATCTTGTGGCACTGATAAAAATGTGTGCTGTTCATGAAGAATTAATTACCACCCACAGCTGAAAAGGCCATGTTAGAAAAAAAGCAACCAGAAAACTGTCTTTTGTTGGTTGGAGAGTGTTTATGGGGTTTTAAAAGAGTCACACTTTTAACACCAGCTTCCCTTATCTGGAGTTTGTCACTTCATTAGCAGCTGCCCTGCACGCAGAGACAGAAAGGTTCCTCAAGGGTACTTTAATTCTGGCACTGGCTTACAGTGAGCCACAATAATTTAAAGTAACCTGACAATTTATGTGAAGTACCCTTGTGGTTTTCTTAAAACCTTGTTAAAAATCACTCATGGTGTAAAATATTTTCTACTCGTGCAGGTGCAGCTTGCTTCTTTGCAGAGGATGACACCTACCATCATGGATCAGAACAATGACAGAAGTATACGTCAAATTGTCCACAAAACCTCCCAAACCATTCCTGCAGTCCAGTAACCCATACACTACTATTCAAAACTTTGGGGTCACCCAGAACATTTCATGATTTCCATGAAAACTCACACTTTTATTCATGTGCTAACATATTTGCACAAGGCTTTTCTAATCATCAGTGAGCCTTTCAGCACCATTAGCTAACACAATGTAGCATTAGAACACAGGAGTGATGGTTGCTGGGAATGGGCCTCTGTACCCCTATGTAGATATTCCATTAAAACCCAGCTGTTTCTAGCTAGAATAGTCATTTACCACATTAACATTGTCTAGAATGTATTTCTGACTGATTTTTGCTATCTTCACTGAAATTTTTTTTTCTTTAGTAGTGTTTAGTAGTGTAAGTCCATTGCTTATCAGTACGTCTGAGACTGTTCTACTGAGCAAAACAACATAATCAGTTCTTTTAAGGAAGTATAAGAAAAACAATATATTTCTACCTATTTCTACAGGCTGTGGGAATTGTCTTTTGGGAACAAAGGTGGAAGCTGAGTGACATTATCATAGAGTGACAAAGTCAATGGATGTCTTTCATTATGCTAACGTCTTCATGTTTTCTCCCCTCCTTTGACCCTATTATCTCCCTGTCGCCATTGAGACTCTTCCAGTTACTTCATGCACCACAAGGAGAATAGAAGGGATTAAACTTTAGTCAGAGCTTAGAGTGAGCAAAAACAGGTGTATCCTATGCAGAAGTCTTTTATCAAGTGGCATGACGTATCAGTGCAGCACCTTTGTTGGTTGGATAAGACAGCATATCCCCAGTAACTGTGTTTAAGTCTGATGCTAAGGGACCAAGTATTTCTCATTTGGCAGCTTTGGCTCCTCCATCTTCGCTTCTCTACTTCACATGTCTCACATCCTCACTGGGAGAAGCTATGACACAAGGAAGAGACATAAGAGGGAAGTAAGAAGGCACATTAGCATAATGAAAAGCGAATGCATTGTGGGACAGAATGGCAATCCATGGTTTGTCTCCTGTTTCCTAATGACATAATTGTGGTTCCTTTTAACTACAGTCACGACAATTCCCTAACCTTGACCACATAGTTATTATTGACAACAAACATCTCTTGATGTAATGAAATAGGTACATGAACTCAATGATATTTTCCTCACCGTGGCCAATTTTTCAAGCCAGGATCACAATGAATGTCCTTGTGCATCTTAAACATGAAAGATGCTATACTGGGCCATAATGCAATACTGAAAAGTATTAGGAGAGAAATGTGATAACTCAAAAGTCTTCTTCTTTAATAAGGCTATGTGATGCAAAATCAAGTTTTTCTTTGTTTTGGAACATAATTAAGTGTTCATAGCGTGTCTACAGTCCCACAAAATATTAGAAATGACAGTGTCATGGTTTCATTCCATTCTGTAGCTCACTCCTCTAGCAGCTAATGTGCATTTCTGAACAAGGTGTTCATGTTTATAGCCTATTATGATGTCACAACCGGATAAGCACCGCCCCTGTGTGACTCCTCCTCCTCTGGTCTCCTCTGTTCCACTGAATGAACAAAGCAGATGTGCCTGTGGCCCTGTGCCTGAAAAGGAGCGTGGGCAGCAGCAGCTTAGTTGGATTTGAAGTTACAGACACTGAAATGCAGGGCTATTGTAGGCATGATAGAAACAAGGTTCTGTATTTTGAACTGAAACTTGAAAAACATAGCCTAGCCATGCTGCACCCATGTTTCTGACGGCACAAGGGTCTAGGGAAGCTCGACAGGGAGGGAGGCGGGCTAAAAGGTTGTCTATCAAATCCCTCTGCAGCAATTGGGTAGGTATACAACCAATCAACGCAACGAATAGGCTGACGTAGTTCCGAGAGCACCGGCGGATTGTGGCTAAGTCCCATTAGCTTCCCAACCAGCGGAGCCGCGGAGCCAACTGGTATATTAAGGATTTGCCATATCCCGTCGACATAAGTCCAAATACGTCTTTCTTCTCAATGAAACACTTCAGTGCCGTCCTTTGTTTATCTTTCAATTTGAATTTTAGCTTCAAATCTTTAAGGGCTGTGGCCAAAGCCGAGTCGAAAGATAACTGTTTATTGTGTGCTGGTTGTTTCTGTCAGAATCGTCGCGCCTCTGTCGTCACTTCGTTACGCCTGCCTTCTGATTCTACACTTCATGGTGATTGGTCCGGCCAGTTTTAGGAGAATCCAGCCTCGAGCCTTATGGAGAGTAACTAGACCCACCCTGGCAGAGAATTAAATTCGTTGCCGTGGGTTGTCTAGCGCGGCTAGGCTATGAAAAACACATTTTGAATCTAAGATTTACACTATCTTGTTAAAAATGGGCATGATATCTGGCCGTTAAATGTTTTACAGGCCCTTTCAGGGTCAGGCTGGATCTTCTGCATTCTGTGAACAGGGGCGTTACTCTGCTACAACGGGCCAACCACGAACTGGATAGTGCACGAGTGCTTTGAGCAGTTTCTAGGGGCATTGGGATTGCACTTCTTTCTGCCAGTTACTTTGGGTTTCTATTGTAATACATATCGTCATTCTACAAACTATTCATAGATGGCCAAATTAAACAAAAGGTCAATTAGGGTGATCATCTGTTTTCTAAGTTTTTTCCACGCGAGAAGCTTGAGCTGATTCATTGAATTGTAAAATAAACCCTTATTAAACTCTTGTGGAACTAAGTGTTTTGCACGAACAACTTTAGCTTAGTCCCTAGACGCCACTTTGAGAACCACTTCTATAGCATTATCATGTCAAGGAGTCTTTCTTTCTTTACTTTTGTTTTTCCAACTTACATACAGTTGAACTGAGTCAGGTTGTACTATACATTGTGCACACTGCAATAAACTCAAGTGGAGAAACAGGCGCATGAGCAGCTAAAAACAAGGACACTGCTACACAGAGGGCGAATTCCTCCACTGTTGGCTGTTCCATGGCTCAGGGCTCAGGCAAACATCTGTTGAATGTATTAAGATCTAAAACTGAGCCAATTACCAGAGAGAAACACAGCCTCTGGTCAGTCTGTCCTCTGCCCATTTCTGGTTAGCTGTTGATGACTGCAGCTTGCTTCCATCTTCCTCCCTCCTGCAGGCGTGATTGGCTGAGTCTAGTCCAAGGACAGGGATGTGGAGAGCTATAGCGGCAATAAAAAGCCAACCGGACTGACTCATGTTGTTTATAAAGGAATCCATGCGGGAGTGGGTGTGAGGAGGTGGACCTCTTTGTTTATGTGTGTGCGCTTTGTGTTTAATCTCTGGCAGCTATTTAACATCAATATATTCATATTCAGATATGTGCTTCCAACCGCTGGGGTGTTTTAAAGCTCTTTTCTCATTTTAAGGCTCTTTTCTCTATATAGGTGGCTTGATCTGGAAGGAGGAGGCAATTATTTTTGATTGGACACAGATAACAGGCTTTGCTAAATGAGTATGTGCCAGGTCTGTTCTGCACTGTAGCTCGTGTTCAGTGCCGTCAACACTGCATTAAAATAGCAGTAGGACTTTAGGTAAGACACTTGTTATATAGGTGACATTTATGTAAATATCGTTGCAACGTGTGACATGTTTCAAGCAAGGGACAACAGCCATGAAGTTTCAAGTAGCTATTATTTCAGACTTATTAATGAGCATCACCTTAAATGATGCCCAAATCTTGTGATTGACATAAATGCCAAGGTACTTTGATAAAAATCTGTGTCAAAAATTCAGGAGAAGAAGCCTGTGTATCGTTTTGGATATTCAGTGTCCTTTTGAGGTGACATTCTGCTGTGTCGTTATTTTCTCATGTTTCCTTAGTGCCACTATAAAGGCAGAGTTGCCATTTGAACACAAGAAATTTCAGCAAATTTAATAGATTGTTAGTAAAATAAGGACTACATTTCCACTGTCAAGAGGAGGAACACTTGTCTACAGTCTTTTGCCAACCCTGTAAGAGAAGTCCATCTATTTAGCATTGCATTAAAATGAGGATACACACTGACATATATTCCCTTTTTTCATGCAAAACTCTGTTGAATCCTTGCACCACATGACATACAATGCTAAATTCACTACTGACAACGAGTCAGTGATTCAGACGCTCTCTCATACTACTGATTACACCACAATTTGAACCTTTCATCACCGAGTCATGAAGGCCTTCTTCCCTTCTCATATTTTTGTTAGATATTGTGTCTTTGCTTTTTGTATTGTGTGTTGAAATTCACAACCCCATGGGAAGTTTTGACTTGTGATTTCTATGGAAATTGAACCGATTTTAAGATTTATAACCTTAAATAATACAATCCCATTGGGAAAACAACACACGAACTCAAGTTGAAGCCAGTGAGGAAGTACTCTAGTTTTACCCCATACTTCACTGCACCCAGTGCTATTTAAATGTGCCAAAGGATAGCCAGGATTGTAAATGCGACCTACATTTGGCCACCTGGACCAGGTGTTTGATTAGCGATTTGGTGTTTTCCCTTCTAGTTAGTTTTTTTGACATGCAGCAGCACTGTTTTCCTTCATGCTAGCCCATCAGACCTCCAGGTGGCTTCCCTCGATGCCTCACTCTATTTCAGTCTCTACAGGTACTCTATTATTCTGACAGTGGAAATCTATGCTCACACCATATTGGGGAAGCACCACCTCACTTTGTGTTTGTGATCTGAATACACTATCTCAAATTTATGCTCCAAAAAACAAACAAGAAGGAAATTAAAACAAATAGAAACATGTGCTTGTAGCTGTTGAAATATGACCTAGCACACCCAGCTTTCTGTATCTCTTTATCTCTTGGTATAAGAGCTTTGCAAGGCTACATTTTAAATTCCAAGAACATTGACAAGACCCTGAGCTTGACAGACTTTGAAAGCCAAGAAACACCTGTAGTTATCTTACCTTTGCTCAGTAATTCATCCTATATGATGGAAATATTGCTCTTTATTTGTGAATTCCCCGTAAACCCCAAAGATAAATGATTTTGTATTCTCTGAGACGATTGGCTGTCAAACAAGCGTTCAGACTGAATCAGTACTCAGGGTCAGGAGCCTCCCATAATCCAGTGCAAATACGAGGACTTGTGCCAAAGCAGCAATTCATGTCAAACTGGGTTTATGCGCGGGTCGTACATGTGCAGTGAAGGTCAAAATGTAGTGATTTGCTCTTTTATTCACAGAAGATAGCCATCACTCGACATGTGACTGATGCCATTATCTGACTAGTAAAAGGCCAGATTTCTGCACAGTGACACATATAAAGGCATACGGATGAATCAGAGCAACCTGTCCTCTTTTAACCTTTCAGCAGTTAGACATGCCATTGTACACAGAAGGTGCACATGTAATCAAGTATTTATGGCTGCGCTGCTAGGCTGACCAGTGTGGCTTACCAGCCTGTGACTGCTCGCCTGGCTGAGCAGCATCCTCCCTGTTTGCCTCTGCTGGAATCCACTGACATCGCTTTGTTTACGTCAGCCCCACACCGTTATCAAACTGCACACAACTTTCATGCGGGTGCCTGTCAACCATATCAAACTCAGTTACTCCCTGCAAAGTCAGATACTTATGCCTCCACCGAAAAAGTAATTTCACACCAATTAAAAGCTGCAACAACAGAATCTGCAATCCGGTATTGCAGACCCCTTCTATACTGCCTGCAGCCCCGACAATGTGATACAATGAGGTCAGTCGTAAGCTGAGCATGATGATCATAATGTCTCTGTTTTTTTTGACAGGATGAACTAATAAAATAGGAAGGAACAATATCAAGAGACTCCACACAACATGGCAGCGGGGTGTGTGTTGGGGAAAAAACTGTTTGGGGAGGCACGTTTCAGGAGAATAAGAAGCATTCCTTTTAATGCGAGGAGAAATAAACACACAGCATCTGTTGAAGGCTATCGTTGAGATAATTAAAACCTGCACAATACCTGTCTCTGCCCCATTGGGTTTTATAGCGAGTCTTAAACTGCCAGATTATATTTAATGGAAATTGGGTTGTCACTGCGGCCTGAAGAGGTGAGAAAAAAATTAGCACAGGTTACCAAATCACCTCATTGCTGCTGTGTCATTGTTAAAACCATAATTAAAAAAAGAAAGAAGGGTTGGCTCCTCTGCATCCATCATGGACTCGAGCATCTATGACACTGAACCCATGGGCTCAGAAAATCCTTTCATTATGTTGTGCCAGCGGGACACGGCCTCTTATCAAATCTCTCATCCCATTGGACCTGTTATGGGGAATTTTCTCTGTGGGAATCATATTATTGATGGTTTTCTCATTTGAATAATTTTGCAATAACAAGAAAATGAATTTCCTGTGTCCCTCGCCTGGTAGCGTTCGTGCAGCTAAAAAGTGTATCAGTGTTTTAATAGCTTGCCTGTGGTTGTTGTTGCAGCACTTTGAACACAGTGCAGGAAACTATTCGAATGTTGTCTGCTTGAAGATAATCTTCAGCTAATAAGGGTATTTGCCTGTCACAATGGTTTTATTTGCTCATTATTAAATGCATAGTTTTGAAACATGTGCCCCCTTCGCTGGTGTAATTCTAGAGCTGTCTCTTTGATGGGATTTAACGCAGAAAATACAAGAGACTGTGCTCCAAACACAAACCAAGCATCTGTTGGCTTGCAGGAAAATTATATAAAGCACATTTGCATAAAACAAACAAAACAGATAAACACAAGAAACAGGCAAAAGAAAACAGTATGCAGATTCTTTAAATAAAGTAGTAGTATAACAATAAAAATACTCTAATTGAATATGTTAACAAGTAAAAGGAGTCAAGGCTTTTAAGGAAAAATGATCAAATGGAAAAAAGAATGTGTAATATTAATATATATCAATGTCTGATCATTGTTACTGATGCATTAGCATGCCAGCAGCTTTTGCAGCTCTTCATCAGCATGGGATTGGGATCATCCTACTTCAGATAATTACAAATTAAATCTCACACTGTGCCAAACAATACTAGCTACAGCTGCAAATAAGTGTAGTCGAAGAGAATGTAGGACTTAAAGAGCGAAACGATTCTTAGCAACAACCAAAAACAACCCAAAGCAAAAAATGCCAGTATTTTCTCATTATTCCACGTAAATTGAAACAATACATTCAAGTAAAAGCACCAAGTTAAACTCTCTTATCCATCACATAGTTTAACAGAGTTTATATGAAGAAATGTTGCAAACTGCTGCCTAACATGAAAAACAACCCAGCTACAATCTGTTACTGTTATAGCAGCATCAATGCTGTATGCATCCCTCTCTGTATGACTTTGTCAACTGATCTGGGTAGTTGAGATCATTTGAACAAGAAACAAATTTCCCTAAATAAACAGACTGGACATGTGGCTTCAGAGTGCTATGACTGTCTTTGTTTGATCACTCTTAGAAGCAGGTAGCGCTACTACAGTGAATACACTTCCTGTGAATACACTTCCTGTGGGTTTGTACCGGTTAATTAGATTTTTTTTGTCCCACTCTTCCACCAAAACACAGAGAAGTTGTTAGCACATGTACAGGGTGTTCTCGCACACATTCTGCTTTGAGGTGATAACAAAAGAGAAATCATCTAAACAAGCAGAAAGCGACCACAAACTTGACAAAAGTAATTTCAGGACCTGTCAACACGGTGACTTGCTCGAGACGTCGCTGCAAACAACAATGGGTATCAAGCCAGCAATAAATGAGGGATAAGGCTCGAGGTATTTCATCATGACCTTCCGTTTGGTGTGTTTTCAGCACACAGCTGGCGAAGGAAGCGAGAGTGTACACAGAGATTTGTTGTCTGAGTGTTTACGCTGACTATTGACATAGCCATGGATGAAGGAGGTGTCCATTAAAACACCTCAGGCCGTGCTTGTGCTGTTGTTGAAGGAGTCAAATAATTTGTCTTTCTGATGTGAAAAGAGGACAAAATCAATGTGGGCAGAATGGCCAACACTGATAAGCTGAAGGAATTACTGCTGCCCCTCACCACACATGATATGTGGCGAGGCTCAGCATTTCAACAGAAACTAAAGAAAGTCTTGCGTTCAGAAAAAAATCAGAGTATTTATGTTCTTTAAAACTGTTCATGTACATCTACACTAGAAGACCCATCGGACAGAAATGCACCATAGGTTAAGCTAAATTGTATTCTGATAGTTTATGGGGACACACTTGTTTCTGTGCCAGGCAGGTGATGCAAAACTAAGAGCCGCTCTATGGAGATTTTATAATCTATTCACCTTCATAGGACATTGTAAGTTTTCCCAAGGCTTCTACAGTATAACCTATTTAGGAGTATTTTACATAGGGGTTTTGTTTATTTTTCACTCCATTTCAGCCCATTAAACCAGTGTTAATATTACATGCCTGCATTGGAAAAGAAATTACCTCCACACTCATGAATATTCTAACAGGGTTAGTTAGAGGTTCTGGAGCTATCTTCCCCCAGATCTGACTGTTCTCATCAGGCACATTCTGCAAAGATTTTACGCAACATCAGTCACTCTGGAACAAAGAAGACAAAGACAAAAATATAACTTCAGAGAGAGTTGTTTCAATTCTTGTGTCAGCTAAGGATACCAACAATGTATGACAAAATGTTTGAAAGCTTTCTGTACTCCTTTTCTAAAATGCATGGATGCCTTTTCATTGTAGCAACATAAAACAAGCTGAAGACACTTCAAAGGCAGATTGACAGAGTTCTGGTGAAAATCTGATAAAATTACTGTCCTTTGTTGATTCAAACACTTGTAAACATCTCAGCAAAATATCAGAGGTTTTATGGCACTGATGAAAATGGATTATTAAATAATTTGTTACTATTACATGAACCATAAATGAATGGTAGTAACATAAACCGTATATATATATATACACACGTGGACAAAATTGTTGGTACCCCTCAGTTAAAGAAGGAAAAACCCACAATTCTCACTGAAATCACTTGAAACTCACAAAAGTAACAATAAATAAAAATTTATTGAAAATTAAATAATCAAAATCAGCCATCACTTTTGAATTGTTGATTAACATAATTATTTAAAAAAACAAACTAATGAAATAGGGCTGGACAAAAATGATGGTACCCATAACTTAATATTTAGTTGCACAACCTTTTGAGACAATCACTGCAATTAAACGATTTCTGTATTTGTCAATGAGCGTTCTGCAGCTGTCAACAGGTATTTTGGCCCACTCCTCATGAGCAAACAGCTCCAGTTGTCTCAGGTTTGATGGGTGTCTTCTCCAAATGGCATGTTTCAGCTCCTTCCACATATGTTCAATGGGATTCAGATCTGGGCTCGTAGAAGGCCACTTTAGAATAGTCCAACGCTTTTCTCTCAGCCATTCTTGGGTGTTTTTGGCTGTGTGTTTTGGATCGTTGTCCTGTTGGAAGACCCATGACCTGCGACTGAGACCAAGCTTTCTGACACTAGGCAGCACATTTCTCTCCAGAATGCCTTGATAGTCTTCAGATTTCATCGTACCTTGCACACTTTCAAGACACCCTGTGCCAGATGCAGCAAAGCAGCCCCAAAACATTACTGAGCCTCCTCCATGTTTCACCGTAGGGACAGTGTTCTTTTCTTCGTATGCTTGGTTTTTGAGTCTATGAACATAGAGTTGATGTGCCTTACCAAAAAGCTCCAGTTTGGTCTCATCTGTCCAAAGGACATTCTCCCAGAAGCTTTGTGGCTTGTCAACATGCATTTTTGCAAATTCCAGTCTGACTTTTTTATGAGTTTTTTTCAGCAGTGGTGTCCTCCTTGGTCGTCTCCCATGAAGTCCACTTTGGCTCAAACAACGACGAATGGTGCGCTCTGACACTGATGTACCTTGGCCTTGGAGTTCACCTTTAATTTCTTTGGAGGTTGCTCTGGGCTCTTTGGATACAATTCCAACGATCCGTCTCTTCAATTTGTCATCAATTTTCCTCTTGCGGCCACGTCCAGGGAGGTTGGCTACTGTCCCGTGGGTCTTGAACTTCTGAATAATATGAGCCACTGTTGTCACAGGAACTTCAAGCTGTTTAGAGATGGTCTTATAGCCTTTACCTTTAAGATGTTTGTCTATAATTTTTTTTCGGATGTCCTGGGACAATTCTCTCCTTCGCTTTCTGTTGTCCATGTTCAGTGTGGTACACACCTTTTCACCAAACAGCAGGGTGACTACTTGTCTCCCTTTAAATAGGCAGACTGACTGATTATGAGTTTGGAAACACCTGTGATGTCAATTAAATGACACACCTGAGTTAATCATGTCACTCTGGTCAAATAGTTTTCAATCTTTTATAGAGGTACCAACATTTTTGTCCAGGCCTGTTTCATTAGTTTGTTTTTTTAAATAATTATGTTAATCAACAATTCAAAAGTAATGGCTGTTTTTGATTATTTAATTTTCAATAAATTTTTATTTATTGTTACTTTTGTGAGTTTCAAGTGATTTCAGTGAGAATTGTGGGTTTTTCCTTCTTTAACTGAGGGGTACCAACAATTTTGTCCACGTGTGTATATATATACATATATATATATATATATATAAAGCTCTCATTCTCACTATTTTAATGGTAGCAACTGATCTAATAACTACCACACAAAAGGTGCTTGTATCTATGGGCCACATCTGGTCACATCTGGCTCAGAAATCTGGAGATTTACTGGCCAAAGTATTTCCAGAGGCAGTATGCAGCTGTTTTTGGGACCATTTCATGCAAAACCCACTTTTCCTTAGTTTTTTTCATGATAATTTTCCCAAATGTGTGTGTAGATACCTCAAAATATGAGAAAACTCATTCCCTCATATCTTTTCTATCTCATAGATTAAAGAATGCATCTCTGGTTTAGAGCCTGTTGTGATGTCACAACAAGATAGGCTCCACCCCCTGCAGGCTCCTCCTCCTTTGGACTTTATTGAGTTTCAAATTGGGCAAAAACCAGGAGAATAATAGGAATGTTGGAATGCTGTGCAGTATTTTAGAAACTGCACATGTGAGACTTACTTTATCTCGTTTAAAACATGGTATAACATGGGATCTTTAAAAATTAAATTAGTTTCTGCAGCCCAAAATTAAAAATAGGCAGCAAAATGAGGGTTTAAAAGGAGTTTAAAGCAGACTTTGTGTATAGCTATAGTCTGGAAACTAGATTATAAATTTCACACTATTGAGTTGCTAAATGCCAAATGACTAAAATGCCATATTTAAACATCTTCATGGAAAAACAAACAAAAAAACCCCACTAATCCCCACTTCCATTCCAACACTTTCATGCTTTTTCAAGTCTTTCTTTTGTTCTTTATTTTTGCCACTGGAGGCCTAAAATCTCAAATACAAATAAAGTGTGGATTAGTCGTTAGGAAACATCAGCCAACTTTTATATTCACCATGCACAACATTATTAATCTGTTTGAATAATAACAACAGAAATAATCACCGTGTTCTAGTCTTCATCAACTAATGAGAAAAATATCTTTTGCCAGCCACTATTTTGCTACAGCTGTCTGCTCTATTGTGCTGGGAATGTAGTGTCAACTGAGCTTGTTTACTGAGCACCACTGCCCACAGTTCTACACTGAGGGATCAATGAGTGGTGAGACCATTTTATAATACACACCTAAATATGTCAAATGTTTAGTTTATTTCTTCAAATGCAGCAGAACTTTGCTCGTTCAGGTACGACATTTAGTCACCAACCACATGTTTTCCAAAACAAAATCAAGACCTGCCTCTTTAGTCTGGCTTTGAATTCAATTTGTTTAATTGTTTTTATGAATATTGTTATTTTTGACTGTTTTTTGTGAATTTTTGGTAGGGTCTATTTCTTTACACATTGCATTTGTGTAAAAAATGATATACAAAAAATAATAAACAGGACTGACTGTGAGTGTTGGAAGTCTGTGAAATTATGTCATTTTATAGCTACAGATATGAAATAAAGCAAGTTTTCAGCAATGCCAGCAAAATCTCCGAAATATTGTATTACTATGAAATCTAGAAATAACTTTAGGCAATCACTTCATTTTTCATTTGGCAGCATCAACATAATCAATTAGCCAACATCTCAGTTTGGCCAATACTGGTTTAGGACCAAATACCAGCAAAGTTAATAATGTCCCTTTGTACTTGTTTTTAGTGCTAATTAGTGAATATTAAATAGTGAACATGGCAAAAGTTCATATCTTAAAAATTCTACTAAATATCATCATGTTAGCATTATCATTGTGAACATATTGCCTTGGTACTGTTGGTTAAAGTGCCATAGTGCTTAAGTTGGCCACAAACTCACAGTACTGCTTGAAAGGCTGTAAATAAAGAAGAAAAAAAAGATAACTGGGCATTAAATTTCATGTGAATCAAAGACTGCAAGACATGCAAAAACATGCTACCTATCGTGATTAATAGATGGTCCAGATGTAGCCACAAAAGAAGCGAGCTGTTTCATCCTCACTCATTCACAGTCATGTGAGAGAAAACATTTTACGTTTTAATTTCCTGATGAAGATCAGATTGTAATCGGCTGTATGTATGCTATAAGTGTCAAGTTTTATAGTTTACATTTGGTCCTTATTTCATGGATTTATGAGTGCACATTGCCTTTACAAACCAGTTAATGGAAAAGACAGTTTTAGAAATCAAATTTGCTTGCAGGTTTGGGAAACACTAACAAGCTGTGTCAAAACATTCAAGTACCATTAGCTGCTACTACCATAGTGCACATGAATCTCCATTCAAACTGCTGCTGTTAGTGCATTCACCAAGCTTTGACAAATAAAGGGAATGTGCAATTAAAGAAAAGATAGTTTGTCTTTCATGGGTCCAGCAATGTTAAATAAGTATAATGCAAATCAGTGGATAACACTTTTGAGTAAAATGTCGCAAGTATGCTCGTGTGGCTGCACAGCTAGTAATATTTATTAAAGGAACTCACAGGGAGACCTATTATGTTAGCATTTCCCCCTGAATTGTGCAAAGCTGAGAGGCCTGGTTGCCATGAAGCTAATTGCCATTTCTTTGTAGCCCGTGCAGATTTGGGCATTCAATTAAATGAGTGTTGGAGGAACAAAATGTGCTGTCACTTTATATACTAATATGCTACAGCACAGTGTGTCCAAGAATAGCACAATCCATGCTGGTGACCTCAGCAAAGTCTTATTGTTTTGGCCTGATTTTTGAACACTGTCTCAGACCTTTGAGCTGAGACTAGAAATTCAGCATCCAGCAAAGCTTCTGGGATAATTTTTTAATGAAGTGGCATTTAGGTTGGGAGTAAGTGCACAAAAGCATTAAAATTTGAAGTGTTATTGAGAAAGGAGCCATTTTATCGATTGAGAGGAGCATTCTTGTGTATGACTCTGTGGAGAGAAGCAGAAAGCGGTGTAGTTCGAGGTTCTTAAGGTGTGGGAATATCCACCTGCTCTGACCAGAAACCAGCTCTTTCAGAGAGGCCGAAGATATTCTTCCAAGCTGCTGAGCTCTGTACCACACTGCCAGCATACAGAGAGCGTGGCAACTAATTCCACCTGAGACCAGACAACTCTTACTCTGATAACACAGGAGATTGATTATTGAACCAAGTTCCTCGCTCAACAGTAGGTCATACATTTCCAGTCGATGGCTTTAACCTCAGTGTCAGTGACGAGATATAGCCAAACAGAGGCATGGATTGATGAGGGATCGAGGAGAGTGATTACTGTGTATGGATGAGAGCTGAGTTAAATATGCAGTGGCACTGACAGTGAAAGTGGGGTTGCCCTCTTATTGTCAGATGAGGTTTGAATTGTACGGTGTGTGATAAATCTAATGGCCTTTTGCTGCAATAAAATATCCGGTGTTGACTCCATAACCAGTGCACCAATGATTTGCAGCACCACAAGGTCGTGGCAGCGATGTATCAGCTGGGAAGGACTGCACTTTGATATAACTGACACCTCTAGATGGAAAGATGTTCCTCAAAATCCATGGATTAAAGCTTCCCTTTACACATTCTATGTTGTCATGATTTCTGATCACCAATAACTAATAAACAAATGCTGCATTTCTTTTAAAAAAAAGCTGACTTTCTGACAATGCCATATGAGGGAATGAAGAGCCTGGGCAGAGTGCTGTACTCTCTGACTGCTTTTCTTGTTTGTAGATTTTATAGTTACAGCAGACAGTTTACTTTGATACATTTGTAAAAGACACATGTAGAATAAAATGCTTGTGATAAAATATCCTAATTTTAAGCTTAGATTTGGTAAAGTTTTCCAATAAAACAGCACATCACAGATGAATGACATCGTTTTTAACTTTAAAACCCAGTTTTAGGGCTCAGACTGTTGAATGTCATGGTTCTCATCAATAGAGGCAATGACTTCACACTGAAGTTGGTCAGAGCTATTGTACAAAACCAACTCTTTCAAGGCATAACTGGACTGCTTCGGTTTACATGATGTGTAAGAAAATGTCAGTTAAAATAAGCACTTTATTTTTTCTTTTACTGTCCAGTAAGTGACACCTCAAACATTTTCCTCAGCTTAACAAATAAAGCATTACAGCTATGGATGCTAATCTCTTCTTCTCTTTCTTGATATTAAAGTTTATCCCCATCCAGAGCTGACAATATGAAAAAAAAAAAATCACTTCTGTATTCTGTGTTCATGCCATGGTGTAGGAAAGGAAGCACATCCAATTAAAGTAAAACACAGGTGACAAGTGCATCACTGTGGCCCAGTAAAACTAAATCAGCTACCATCCATAAAAAGCAGCTGATAAGTGTAGCATCAGCCCAGTGTCGTCCTTGTTGAGGATTTAAAAATCCTGGCCATTACTTTAAAGGTTGGCACGGGTTCTTCTAATATGCTTTTGATCCTGTGCCCCTCAAGAAAGTCTTTACAATTCTAAAACCAGGCAAATGGCGGTGTCTGTCCTCCTCTTAATGAGCGCGAAACAGACATTATTCTCTTATGAATATTGCTCTCAGGCTGCCTGACCTGAGCAAAATTACGTCTTGGTACTCAGTCATATGGTGAGTGGTAATGAGCGAATTTAATCACAGCTTTCGGCCCCTCACAAAACACGTGATATAAATTTTAAAATGAGCTATTTCCATAGCCCTGGAGGAAGGATGAGGACTTCAAGTGGAATACCAGAAAACTAAGGTAAACAGAAATCATATTCCGATGGCCTCTGGATGCCCAATCAGTATTTGTAAGCACAACTTCAACAACTTCCCCAGAGTCAGAAAATATAGGAACAAACCTCTGAGATGCATCATGCTAATGTGCAGTCTAGAGCTGCTAAGCAAACAATGAACACATTTGCATATTGAAAACCTAAGAGTCAGTACTTTTTGGTATTAGGTGCCAGTTTTTGTAACCTCACATTCTTTAAGGTTGACTTATTCCTGCCAGCCTGGGCTGGGGGTTGTAATCTTCTCAGACTGATCACTATCAGAAAGACAGTAGAGCAAGACCTGTCTTACACTGCCCCACTTGAACAAAAACACATGGGAACGGACAACATTAATCTTATACATACAGAATAAAGATATCAAAGAGGAATTCTGGTTTACAGGGCTGCACAGTGGATTGGTGATTAGCACTGTCCCCTCACAGCTAGAAGATCCCTGGTTCGCGCCTGGGCGTGGGATCTTTCTGCATGGAGTTTGGAAAATGGAGCATGTTCTCCCCATGTATGTGTGGGTTTTATCTGGGCACTCTGGCTTCCTCCCACTGTCCAAAAACAAGCTGAGGTGAACTGGCAATTCTAATTTGTCTGCAGGTGTGATTGTTTGTAGCCCTGCGATAGACTGGTGACCTGTCCAGCCCCCTGCGACCCCAATGAGGGTTAAGCGGTGTGTAGCTAACGGATGGATGGGATTCTGTTTTTTTCAGATGTGTTTTTCAAAACTTTGGACATTATTTCCATCATTCACAGGGGGCGGCATGGCTCAGTGGGTTGTAACCAGAGGGTTGCCAGTTCGATCCTGGCCCAGAGAGCTCATGTCGAGGTGTCCCTGAGCAAGACACCGAACCCCTAATTGCTCCTGATGGGTCGTGGTTAGCGCCTAGCATGGCAGCTTCCGCCATCAGTGTGTGAATGTGTGTGTAAATGGGTTAATGTGATGCAAAATGTAAAGCGCTTTGGGTATCTTTCAGGTATAGTAAAGCGCTATATAAATACAAACCATTTACCATTTACCATTCAAACTAAGAAGAACAAAAAGAGATAACAGTGCTGGCATCAGTGAGAAGTAACAGCTGAACATCAGCCAGATGACCGTCCACAGAGTCGCGGAGAGGCTCAAGAATGGTGAAGATTCTGTGGACAGTCATTCGGCTGATGTTCAGCTGTTTGGCTCTGTCAGACTTGTTGTGGACAGCACAAAGGAGAGCAGATATCTCAACTCTTTTGACTTCCATCTTGATACAACTTCAACGGAGAGCAAATTTGTATTAATGACACCTGCCTATAAGGTAGAACTTTCAGTTTGTTTCATGGAATTTTTCACTCCGCCATGTAAACGTCTCTAAAGATCATGAAACTGAGTGTAACAGAATCTTTGGAAAGCCCGGTAAAGGGGTGTAGATGACTGGAGTAAACTGCTGACTTGTTTACAACCCATTTGATGACGTGGCTTCTCATTCTGTAATGAGTTAATCTAAAAAGAAAATGGAAAAACATTCAGTTACAGAATGTTAGAATGAAGCATGTTTTGTGTAAATTTGAAGTGTATACAGTTACTGCACTCATTCATGTTATGTAATTAAGTATTAACAATGACTAAGGCTGCACAAACATAAAAAAGGGTTTCAGCAGACAAGCATACTAAGAGTCAATAGCATTGTATCAGAAACACATCACAGTAAATACTGCATAAATACACATTCATTTGCTTTACTACTGCATTCATCAAAAGAAAAAAATGGAGACTTTATCATACTTCATAATTACAAGATAAGTAATTAAAAAATCAGTTGCCTATCTAATCAATGTAATTGCAAGATAAAGATCCTGTAATTATGAACTCCAAATTACGCAACCCTTTCCCAATCATTTAACATTGATACATTTATTTGTGAAATTGTAAGTTAAAATTACAAGATACGAAAGCTGTAATTATGAGATAAGGTCTCTAATTTGGCCTTGGTCTAGTTTGGTGAATGTGGTTTGCTTCAGTGATATACTTGGTACGAGAAAACAGCAAAAATCCTATGTACCCTGGAGTCAGTGGATCATTGATGCACAGAGTTATAAACAAGCTGCTGTGGTGCTTTTTGTTAATTGGGCCTTAAATCAAAGACCTTATAGTGAATAAAACCACATATCTAGAGGGAGGATAAGCAAAATGATTCAACAGCCAACAATAAATAGACACCATAAAAGTGGCAGAAACAGCAAGGCTCTAGCCAATTTGAATGATGGGAGTAACATGAGAACAGGGTCTCTTGGAGCGAGCTGTGGCAGTTCACACTTATTTTGCTTCAGAGTGTTGTATTTCAAGATAATTTCCACTTCTCTGCCTTCAGCCCGTTACCACATTTGCATATCCTATTGCAAAAGTTTGGCAGCCACTGACAGCCTTCTAATTCTGTTGTGAAACATCTCTCTCTGAATCAAATGTCTTTTTTTTTCATGCGCAGCTCTGGCACAGCACACTGCAAGTGGGAGACTGACTCTTATATCACCATATAATGCTGACATTGACTCATATACAGAGTGATCAGCACCAGTCAAGCATTCTGGAGTTTAAAACTGAATGACAATCCATTGAATACAGTTTCTCGTAAAAAGGCGACAGCGTGCAAGTGGTCAATGAAGGAGCTTGTCCTCATTAAGAAAGCAGATTAGAATAAAGGAGCTGAATTTTTAGTTGTGACACCTAAAAAGACCAGTCCGATAATTCAGTACAATTCTTAAACTTGCAATTAGTGATATTTTATTGGCAAAAATTGGCAATTCATCACTGGTTTTGCCTGCAAGCTAATGAAGTGTTTCTGATTACCTTAATTGCTATAAAGATTTAAAACTGCCTGAGCAGGCAGTGCTGGCATGGCCCAGCACTGTTTCTTTCATTTTTTTTGTCTGGAAGTGGTCCACACTCTCAGGCTCCATGAACTATCCTTTGTGTGTGTCACGAATTGCTGGGGTGGGCTCAGGTGCAGGGAATGAACAAGCCGGCCTTGAATGCAACACAAGTTTAAACTACAGAACAAATAAAGACTACAAACGGAAATGGAAAGCGAAAGCACAAGACTCGAAAAACTGTAGCACCTGCTAGTGACTGGGTGGCTAAAAACTAATATTGCAAAACGAAAATCAGGTACGCCGCTGAATTACTTGGTTAAGATGACCACAATAGCTCCAGGATTATAACTCGGTACGGCTGCTCTTACGAGAGCAATACAACGAGTTACTCTAATACAATGACAGTCTCTATGAAACTAAACTAAGACTCAACCTACTGCAACTACTACACAGGAATGCTCGGGACGGGTCCATAGCGAAGCTGGAAACATGTGAGGGCAGTGTGCTGGGTGCCAGGTGGAGGGCGGCGTGAGGAGTGACAGGTGAGTGGGTGCCGGGACAGGTAAATCCAGCACTGCAATAAACGGAGGACAGCAGCGGTTAGTGAGTTGCAGAAAACAAACAGAATCTCAAAGCACTAACTGTGAACCCTACGAGCACTGGTCACGATCCAGCACAGAGAGGTGGGTGGCGTCTCCTTTTATGCAGCGTTGGTTGCAGGTGTTCCACCTGTCCCCGATCTAGCTGATGAAGCAGATGGAGAGCGCCTGTCGTATGCTGCAGGAAATACCTAAAAAGGACATGAGAGGGGAGGGCACTATGTAGGCCTGGCCATGGCCAGCCTGACAGTGTGCTAGTTATTGCTGTCCCTATAAAGAGTTGCTGCTGAAGTATAGCTTTATAGTATACATACAGTGCCTTGTGAAAGTATTCGGCCCCCTTGAACTTTTCAACCTTTTGCCACATTTCAGGCTTCAAACATAAAGATTTAAAATTTTAATTTTTTGTCAAGAATCAACAACAATTGGGACACAATCGTGAAGTGGAATGAAATTTATTGGATATTTTATACATTTTTAACAAATAAAAAACTGAAAAGTGGGGTGTGCAATATTATTCGGCCCCTTTACTTTCAGTGCAGCAAACTCACTCCAGAAGTTCAGTGAGGATCTCTGAATGATCCAATGTTGTCCTAAATGACTGATGATGATAAATAGAATCCACCTGTGTGTAATCAAGTCTCCGTATAAATGCACCTGCTCTGTGATAGTCTCAGGTTTCTGTTTAAAGTGCAGAGAGCATCATGAAGACCAAGGAACACACCAGGCAGGTCCGAGATACTGTTGTGGAGAAGTTTAAAGCTGGATTTGGATACAAAAAGATTTCCCAAGCTTTAAACATCTCAAGGAGCACTGTGCAAGCAATCATATTAAAATGGAAGGAGTATCAGACCACTGCAAATCTACCAAGACCCGGCCGTCCCTCTAAACTTTCACCTCCAACAAGGAGAAGACTGATCAGAGATGCAGCCAAGAGGCCCATGATCACTCTGGATGAACTGCAGAGATCTACAGCTGAGGTGGGAGAGTCTGTCCATAGGACAACAATCAGTCGTACACTGCACAAATCTGGCCTTTATGGAAGAGTGGCAAGAAGAAAGCCATTTCTCAAAGATATCCATAAAAAGTCTCGTTTGAAGTTTGCCACAAGCCACCTGGGAGACACACCAAACATGTGGAAGAAGGTGCTCTGGTCTGATGAAACCAAAATCCAACTTTTTGGCCACAATGCAAAACGATATGTTTGGCGTAAAAGCAACACAGCTCATCACCCTGAACACACCATCCCCACTGTCAAACATGGTGGTGGCAGCCTCATGGTTTGGGCCTGCTTTTCTTCAGCAGGGACAGGGAAGATGGTTAAAATAGATGGGAAGATGAATGGAGCCAAATACAGGACCATCCTGGAAGAAAACCTGTTGGAGTCTGCAAAAGACCTGAGACTGGGACGGAGATTTATCTTCCAACAGGACAATGATCCAAAACATAAAGCCAAATCTACAATGGAATGGTTCACAAATAAACGTATCCAGGTGTTAGAATGGCCAAGTCAAAGTCCAGACCTGAATCCAATCGAGAATCTGTGGGCAGAGCTGAAGACTGCTGTTCACAAACGCTCTCCATCCAACCTCACTGAGCTCGAGCTGTTTTGCAAGGAAGAATGGGCAAGAATTTCAGTCTCTCGATGTGCAAAACTGATAGAGACATACCCCAAGCGACTTACAGCTGTAATTGCAGCAAAAGGTGGCGCTACAAAGCATTAATGCAAGGGGGCCGAATAATATTGCACACCCCACTTTTCAGGTTTTTATTTGTGAAAAAAGTTTAAAATATCCAATAAATTTCGTTCCACTTCACGATTGTGTCCCACTTGTTGTTGATTCTTGACAAAAAATTAAAATGTTGTATCTTTATGTTTGAAGCCTGAAATGTGGCGAAAGGTTGAAAAGTTCAAGGGGGCCGAATACTTTCACAAGGCACTGTATATCAAAGGTAACCGAAAAACAAAGAAATTATTCACATAGGAATTTAGGAAAATGATTTGTTTACAAAGATGGGTTAGTACAGGAATTCTGAAAAAAAAAATAGATGAAACTTAACATGCTAGCTTGCAAACTTTAGCCTTTGTGCCTGATGACTTCACAGTATGGCAACTCTTCACCTGAGTCACTGTGGATCTCAGGTGTGGACTTACGGCTGCAGAAGTCTTGGAATAAAATACCAATGGCCCTATATGCTGCATGATTTTTTACTGGATGGTTTGATGAGAATGACAATAAATCATGTCGTACATTCATCAGTTATCTGCAAAGGCTTGGAAAACTGGTTGTACTGCTAGCTTTTAAACCTCAGGTTTCTGTTGATTTTATCTCGGGGATGAGTCTGTTGTAGCTGATTAGTTCCGGTCCCTACTTTTTAAAAAGCAACTGTCTGGTCAATGGTTACAGTTAGCTTCATTATGTCCCCAGTTATCTTGAAATAATTATTATTTTTACAATGATACACCCGGTTTTTCCATTTATCTCAGATGTTCCTCATCAGCTGTCTCTTATAATCCCTCTCTGGTCATTGATTTAACCCATTTAAGCTAGTTTAGTATTAGAGTAATTCATGTATTCATGTATCTTGTTTTTTTCAGACCAGTATTGGCTATCTAGATCTTCCATCATTTGATTTGATATTTGCAGATTGTTTACAATAACCTTCTTATAAAAAATATTGTGCGTATACAATTGTAATGTATTTAAATGTGTCTCAACCTAAAAAAAAACTGGCAGGAGAGCTATTTTTCATAACTGTTGGGAGATCTGGCATCTGGAAATAAATCAGTGGGAAATAATTGGTTGTCTGTGTTACCATCTACTCTTGTGGGGAAATTTTCAATTTATACTTTTGTGTACAATGACTTTGTGTGTTACATCCTGGATACAGTGGTTTTATTTTTTATTTTTTTGCACATTTTCTACCTTGTGTTTTACTGCCGTGTGTGACTTTTACCTGGCACTTTTATTTGGTAATTCTTAGTGTATGAATTGTGATTCTGGATGACCAATCACTGATTGCCTACATGTATGAACATTTGGCTTTTAAGAACAGAGGACTGCTCAATTACCAGCAGTATGTCAGAGGATTCGGGAGCAATGAGGAGAAGGAGAGTATAGGCCAGAGAAAAAGAGGACCTTGGCTGAATCATTACAGCACATCTTATGACAGAGGTCGCTGCCTGGCAGACAACAGGACGAGTGAGCGATCGAGGCAGTGAAGCAGCTGTGGACCAAGTGGAGTGACCCAGAAGTTTGCCTGCTGAGTAACTGCTGCACTCTGGCTGTGTGTGGCCACAATTTGCGTTTTATGTATAGGTTCAGTGACTCTTGCATTTTGCAGAGAATTGACGGCACATCAGGCATTAGCGATCAGAAGGACCAGCCTTCAGCCTAACAGTGTACCATGTTCCGCCTCTCAACAGAGTCAGGTTTATCCTGTTCTGTCTGCATCCTGCTGGAATGGCCAGCACCCCACTTCACTTTTCATATTGACACTAAGGGACTTTTTGGCCGGCTTGCTTGTTTTTAGCAATTTTAAAAATAAATCATTTTAATGTTATTGCTCTTTTTTTATAGTTTTAATTTGACCTGGATTTCTTTTAGTGTTAAACTCTTAAAATAAATGCTGTTGACACTCCTCTCTGGTCCTGCCTTCTCAGGTGCCACAGTATTTGCTCTCACACCTGAATTTAAAGGCCAAGATTTATTGATAACAAATTGCACGGATCTTATCCATCACATATCAGAACCATGATGATGGCTCACTATATGGCTTAGAAAATAACAAAAAAATAAATGTTTAGTGTCATTACTGTCATTCAGTGATGCATTGCATAGTTATTAACACATGTGTGAACATATCTATGCAATGATGACTTCATAAGGAATTTATGCCAGAGTTATGGGAGTGGAGATGATTGCCCAGTTGTATACAAATTGTGACTATGATGCTCAGTACTTGATGGAAATGAAGCTATTTGTTCTCAATAACACGCTGTAGCACAGACAAACAGCTAGCACTGTTGGAAAGGTCAGGTTATACAGCTTTCATTTGATGTGCTACTTGCTGCAATGAATGCTTTTAGAGCAACTCAACCGGCAAGCAGGGATGTAAATTTGTATGCAAAATGTGTCCATCAGGCTTTAAGGGATAATCCATAAAAATTCATCTCTTTCAAAGTTATTTTAGTTATTTGGAAGTTTGTTTTTCAACAAAAATGATCCCCTCCTATCTCGAAATGGCACAGATGTAGCTGCATCATTACTTCCTCTAGAATGCATAGCTCTGTAGAGGTAGTCTCTACCTACATGAATTCATGTTTTTGAGACTGCTCGTTGGTACAGTGCAGCTTCAGACCGCTTATTTGATTCATTGTCTTCCTTTCAGTATAGTGCAATTAAAACAATGGTTGATTCCAGCCTTACAGTTCTCCCAGGGTTTCAGTGTAAAAAAAGTAAAGGCATTTTAAACAGATGAGCTCAAAATAATTTAAAATTCTTTATTTCTAAAAACTGCATTCTGGCATGGTGTCTTTCTACAAGACCAGAGCCACAAGATGATCTGTCATATAGTTTTTTATTATACAGCAATAGAATAAATTTGTGTCAATGTACAAAAGTTACATATGAAAAATGTTGATGAACCTGGGACTTCAGGGCTCCTGAAAGTCTGGGATCCCAAATGAGATGGCCACTTGGCCTGGATGGTAATCCAGCCCTGCATCTTGAAAAAAACAAAACAACAACAAACAAAAAAAACAACTCCAGTGATGACACGTCATGGTTCCTTACTTCAGTCTTTTGTTTATGTTCACAAACAAAAGTTTAGGATCACTTAGAAATCTCCTTATTTTTGAAAAGAAAAGCATTTTTTTCAATGAAGATAACATTAAAGGAATCAGAAATATCGTCTAGATATTGTTAATGTGGTAAATGACTATTCTGACAGGAAACGGTTGATTTTTAATGGAATACCAACATAGGGGTACAGAGGAACATTTACAGCAACCATCACTCCTGTGTTCTAATGCTACATTGTGTTAGCTAATGGTGTTGAAAGGCTAATTGATGATTAAAAAATAATTGTGCAATTTTGTTAGCACATGTATAAATGTGTGAATTTTCATGGAAAATATGAAATTGTTTGGGTGACCCAAACTTTTGAATGGTAGTGTATGTTCTCTGGTGTCAAAAAGTCATATGAGCATGGACAGAAAGAAATGAGACAAATAACAAATGTTGTATCTGAATATTATGAACGGATAGTTAGTGTGTTGAGTTTAATTCACTTTTGTTCAAGAGAATATAAAAAGTAAGGATTACTATGGATTATTATGGATTACTATGGCTTCAAAAGTACCTTATGTCAATACACAGCATTCAACAGATATAGATTCACAATGCTGCACTATTACTTAAATGTCAAATGTTTCAAGATTGTATCAACTCTTACTAATTTCCGTACTTCTCAGTCAAAACAGTAGAGTACTTCTGCTTAACAATCGAAAGCAAATAGCTTAGATTGACTATGGAATGTTTAAATTATATAATATATATAAAAATGTAAGCCCCAAAGCAGAAATACAAGAATACGCTTATGATCAGTAAAACCACTTTCACATTCTCTTATCACTGGTACAAAGCACTTGTGATTTCCAATTAGTCTATTTGCATGGTCATGGTTATTTAATGAGCTGTGAACATGAGAACTTTCTCAGTTTTTGAACAATGGACTGTGTCTATCTGAATGCCAACATCCTGAAATCACATGTAATAAAACTGTCAAAAGCATTGTGAGGAACTGGGAAATCAGAGAGAGAAAGAGAATTGTGAGACTTCACAAAGATGGTAAATGATAGAGGAAGATTAATGTCCTGCTGGAAATCAGTTGATACACAGTAGCAGGTATAGGAGGTATAGAACAAACCATAGCATCATACATCAGGACCACACTGATCACCTTAAAGTGATGCCACAGACAATGTGCCACTTTCACACTGACCTTTGAAAAACAGGAAGGCAAGTGATTCAGACTTGGCACAGGGATTATCAATGGAAATCTGATTTTTTGTGATAGCTCAGCGTAAAGAATACCAGCAAATGCAAGGTTGGCAGTTCAATCCCCTACCCCCTCTACATGTCAAAGTGTCCTTGTGCAAGACGCTGAACCTGAAGTTGCTTCCAATGGCAGGTGGGCAACATGCATGGAAGCTCTACTGCCATTGGTGTGTGAATGTGAATGAGAAACACATTTTAAAAGGGCTTTGAGCACCATTAAGGTAGAGAGGAGCTATAGAAGTGAGGACCATTTATCACAATGTTAAACCTCTATAGACAACATCCAAGAGAAAAAACCTTGCTTGCTCTGTGGCACAAAACTGTAAGATTTTGTGGCCAGATAAGACCAAGTTCAATTTGTTCGGCTCAGATGGGGTCAAGTGTGTTTAGCATGAACTAGTCAGGACAACTACAGTGAATGCATAGTCCTGAGAGTGAAGCACTGAGATGGGAGAGTGATGGGGCTACATGCCAAAGGTGTCAGGGACATGACATTTATAGTTGTCACCAATAATGTCTGTGGATACACCAGAATACTAGCTGACAAAATGATTCCCATTCTGCACAAGCTTGGCAGAGTAGAAATATTCCAGTATGATATGATAAAGTGAAACTATGACCTGATCAACTACGTTTCCTGACTTAAATTCCATAGGTCATCTTTGGGATGCAGAGGAGGATTGATTCTGTCATTAAAACTAAAGGTTGACAAAGGAAGTGTGAAACAATTACAACATTTGAATCTCTTTAACCATTTTTGTTGCACTGAGCTTTTTACTGTGGGGCCTGTATTTCAAATATAGTAAATATAAGCTGTTACTTTTTAATTTTACACACAAACAATTACCCTATTGCTCAACTTAGAATGCATTTATTGTAAGGTGATGCAATCCTTTGACATTTAAGTGATATTACACTCACTCTGTTTTACTGTATGCTCTACATTATTTATTTGACATTGCTTTTGTAACATGTCTTGATCGATAGATGGATTTAATAGCAGTTCAGCATTTGAATTTATACTCAGATCTTACATATACGCTCACACAGTGCTGTGGCTGGTTTGCTGTTTTTCTCTCATACCACAAAGGAACAAACTAAACTGAGAGCCTCCTTTTCAGACTGTCACGGTCTGGTTGTTTAGTCAACACCAGAGCTTGATTGATGTCTTTCACACCAGCCTGAAAGAACGGCTCCAACAGGGCAAATGCACCAGGGTTTGTTTTATCCAACAGGTAACGTGTGAAAGCATCCTAAAGAAATCCTACATCTTCATCACTGCAAGAACAAAAACCCAAACCAATGCAAAAATCCTGCAACTAATCAACCTATTCTACATGTGCCTTTTAGATAATACAAAGAAACAATGAAAATGTTTTGAATTTTACTGCTAGCTATATATGTAGTATATTTAATGTCAGAGCAGTACATCATAAGAGTAAATTATGAGTCAGTTTTCAATGTTAGCTTATACTTTGTTTGTGTCACATATCCTGTCATGCATGTATCCAAATGTGTGCTGTACTTGCCTTGCTTTCCCACCCCTCCCTCTCCTCCCATCCCTCCCCCTTGCCCTCCTCTGTCCCTCTCAACCCGCCCGGGCAGCAGGCAGATGGGTCCCCCCTATATAGAGCCGGGTTCTGCTCGAGGTTTTTTCCCTGTTAAAAGGGTGTTTTCCTTGCCACTGTCACCTTTGGGCTTGCTCTGGGGGTCAGGCATATGGGTTCTGTAAAGCATCTTGAGACAATTTGACTGTAATTGACGCTATATAAATAAAATTGAATTGAATTGAATTGAATTGAATTGAATTGAATTGAATTTTTTGTGATACCATGGAATATTTCCCAACTGATCTTGTGAGCCATGGGTATTTGCACAGGATGTCTGCTGTGTTGACTAATCATGTACATTTTGTTTTTAGTTCATCCAAAGTTCAGTGAGAGTTGACAGAAGAGGATGAGATCATTGGAGAAATCATTCATTTTGTCAGCTATTTAAATTTAATTTAGGATTTCCAATGACCCATCCATTTACCTGTCACTAGAAACAACAATTCATCCATGATTTCTGTCAGTTAATATGTTTTAGTTTTTTTTTTAAGAAAAATAATATACACCTGTCATCATGTATGGTTGATATATAACAGACAATTTAGAACTATATATAATTATATACATAATGTATATATAAAATTATACAAAAAAAAGAACATTCTTCAAAGACCTAAAAAAAAACCCGAACACTAGCAACAGGACAAAAATACATACACTACTGTTCAAAAGTTTGGGGTCACCCAGACAATTTCATGTTTTCCATGAAAACTCACACTTTTATTCATGTGCTAGCATAACTGCACAAGGGTTTTCTAATCATCAATCAGCCTTTCAACATTACTAGCTAACACAATGTAGCATTAGAACACAGGAGTGATGGTTGCTGGAAATGTTCCTCTGTACCCCTATGGAGATATTTCATTAAAAAATCAGCTGTTTATAGCTAGAATAGTCATTTATCACATTAACAATGTCTAGACAATGTTTCTAATGAATTCAGTGTTATCTTCATTGAAGAAAAAAAATTGATTTTCTTTCAAAAATAAGGACATTTTAAGTGACTCCACAATTTTGAAGGGTAGTGCATGTGCAGTAGATGCCATCATGTCGGGAGTTATGGCTGTTTGACCTTAATTCTGATTAGTTGTCCCAAAGAGAATTGGTATAATTCAGAGCATTTTGGGATTTTTATTGTTGCTTTGTTTTAGGGTGAATCCACAGATTCACAATTCATTCATAAAGTACATGTCTGTGCTCTGTCAGCTGACTCTAAATTTAGCCTCAATGCAGCTCTGTAATTTAAACAAATGGTACAAGGCGCCATCAGTTGAGTATCATGGGAGCTTGAAAACTCATGTATTGACTGTAATATTTCACTTTTCTGCTGCACTCAATCAACCCTCTCCAAGCATGGTGGGAGGAAGACTGAGTGAATGAGGAAAGTGAAGGCAAAGGCTGTTATATGTAAGAATCCCCACGCCACACTTCCTGATTTATTTTATTTGGTCTCCCTCGACTCTTTTCCCTCGCTTACCTCTCCTTTCCTGCTCACTTGTTCTCCTGCTCTCAATGTCTTTCCCTTCACAATTATCTCTTATAGCCTGTGAGGTGATTAATGGGTTTCATTTTTACGTCCTCTCCTACCCTTCGCAGCGCACCAACAAATAAAGCCAGGGCCCAACACACAAATTGTCCCTCAGAAGAGCAGTAAAACTGGGCAAAATACGGGGGTTGCAAAGACAATGGAGCAGAGAGATCTGGCCTTTGGAAAGAAAAACATTTGCAGAGGAACGGCCTGGAACGATTTCCTCTGTAGCGTCTATCCCCAGAGAAATCCCCCTACTGCTAATCTACAGTTATTGCTATTGCTGACGGCAGTCTCCAAATTAAAGAAGGGAGGGGGATGAAAAAAGGAACACTTAGATCTTATCATCTCTTTACTACTTGTTGTGATAAATACTTTTTTTGCCTGTGTTTTGGAGCAGCCTAGCAGGTGACATCACACGGCACATTACCGGCTTAAGGTTTCAAAATGAGAAAAACGGTGGATCATCTTGAAAGACGTTTTTTTCTTTGCTTTGGTTATTGGTTTCTATAGGAACGTTTAAAATGGCAGAATTTATACAACTTACTGACATATCTCAGCCAAATTTTTGAGGCCCTAACAATCCAGATAATGTATGTGGCAAATACATTATAAGGACTCCCTACTTCAGTCATTGCCAGAGACACAACCAATGCCAAGATCTTGACCGTGTAATTAATATCAGAACATTTTGTTGAACAGTGAGTGGGAATTGTCACCTTGGCACTATGCTTCACTGCATAAGTAACATGAGTAAAAGATCTGTAAACATGTTAAAAGTTATTGTATGGAGCTGAACTGTAGTTGGGAAAAGCACAGTCATCTACCTGTTTCTGTGGGTTTTGAATTTGTGTTATCTGCAGATAAAGCTAAAGTAACTCAACCACCTTGGATGGATTGTCATGAAATATAGTCACAAACCTTCATGACCACCAGAAGATACATTCTGCTGACCTTGGTGATGCCCTGAGTTTTTCTATAATGCCAGCTTGATTTTTACATTTGTAGCTTCCAGTGAAATGCCTCATTAAATAAAGAATCCATCAAAGTTGACAAAGACATGTAGGTTCCCCCCAGCCACTGAAATTATTTTGATGATTCTTTTCCTTTTCCTTTATTGCAGTCACCAGCTCAAACTTTAATTTGTCCAATACTTCAGTTTAAGATTAAATACCTATAGATCTCTTGAGTTAGTGTTAGCTCTACTTTGTGTTTAGTGATAATTAGCAAAACTAAGACAGCGGCCATACTAAACAACATTTTAACGTTAATGACTGCTTGTCCTGTTTTTCTGTCTATTAATGAGGACTTTCATGGTCATCTTATTTCCACTATAAATTTCTGTCAAGAGCTTCATACTTTCTCGCATCCATAGTTGTATGAATTATGAGTAATCCTTCAAATAAGTTTTGGTGAAGTCTGCACCCAGAGTGGACTGAAAGATTTGCAGAAAATCCATAAGGCCTCCTGCAGACTTGATGAATTGCGCTTTTTAAATGGCCTGTGCCAAATGCGTCTTCACTAATATGCAGCCCTCAAGACCATAAATCTGCAAGTTTAGAACAAGTTCAGACATTTGTATTCATTCACTGAATTTGTTGTTAGCAGCAGTCACAGTGACAATGACTGTCATGATCACCATCACAACTAGCAGCATAAAAGACAGCACATGCAGCCATTAAACACATTTTGGTCTTTCACTTTCAACATAACTATGTGTATTATGCAATTATTGTGCATTTCAAATATGTGATCACAACATAATGCATTTCTTTTCCTGTACATTGTTAGAGTGAGGAGGGCCTCTCCTTTCTGCTGCAGGTCATTTTCAGCAGTCTTATCCATAAAGCATGGTGGAAAATGCCAGCCAATGACATTCAGCTCTGTAAAGGGTACATCATTCCATCTGCTTTGCAGTTTGCAGCTGTCTGACCACTTATCAAACCCTGTCTGGGCATCATTACCGTATGTTCGCTGTCCTTCCAACAAGTGGACCCTATGTGAGACAAATATAAAGGGAGCCCTGAGGTCATCTGAGAGTGGAAGGACCGGAGAGGAAAAGGACGAAGCTAATGTGTGTGCCACACTTACTTCAATTGCACTACTGTGGTTGTATAAGTGTCCTGACAGGCCATAATAGCATCAGTACATACATATAGCATGACATTTAAGTTACAGCTTAAGGCCTTTCATGATTACATGTTGGATGAAGTGCCATGAGCATGCACACAGGATGAAGCCCCCTTAAAGTTTGCAGATATTCAGTTGCCAATCAGCAAATGGTAAAATATAACCCACACGCTCGGCTCAGCAAAGGTATTCAGCAGAAGTGACTCTCCAATCAGCAAATTGCCACTACACACCAGTGTTTTACATTAACAGAGAAACTAAAGCAATGTGCAAGTAAGGGGAGATATAAATCATTCAAATCACCTGTCTTGAAACCTTGAAGGAGTTTGGTGTGGAATGGAAATGTAGTGGCAGAAGCAGGAATGTGTGTGTGTGTGTGTGTGTGTGTGTGTGTGTGTGTGTGTGTGTGTGTGTGTGTGTGTGTGTGTGTGTGTGTGTGTGTGTGTGTGTGTGTGTGTGTGTGTGTGTGTTGGCTCTGATCTTTACAATCCTCTCAATAAACATATGAATAATTTCTAACGGAGTCGTCAGGAGCAGCCACACACTTCTGATCTTAAATCGATACATGGAGGATAAATAAAATGCCACAGGAACAGGAGGGAGAGGGTGGAAAAAGAAGAAACTGAACTGAGGCACTATTACAAGGTGATTAAAACAGTGTCTCTAAGAATTGCTACGCTGGAAGGCTGGCCCACAGTTGGGAGCACTGATGCAAAAGAGAATGGCAGGAGGCTATCTTTTAGCCCTGATTTGTTGAGGAAGCAGACTCCCCCACAGAATGTGCAGATTTCAGCTTCTACATTTTAGCATTTGTAAAGCTTCTGGTGAAAAGTGTTGTTCATGCCAGAGGACTTCTGTGTCAGCAAAATCATGAGTCTGAGTGGTCCCTTTGAAAAAAATGTTCCAACACTAAATTTGCCAGCACTTTGACAAGCAGTAAAGTGAGTGCTAAATGGTGTCTAAAAGCAGAGCGCATATTGCTTCTATGCATGTAAACTGTAAATATATTCTGGCTAATACTGCACTCTCTTAACTCTAACAAGCTGTTATGAAGTGCTGTCATTGTTCTGTCTGGATTCTGACGCTCCATATTGAGAGGAACTACATTTGGCTCCTGCTTTATATCGGATTAAACTAATCTGATTTGAGCCTGTGATGAATCTTATTGGATTTGTGACCCTCATTTCTTTTGCAATAGCATTACCTACGGAGGTAGAGGAGTACTAAATAGGGAAACAGGTGCAGAAATGAGGGATAAGAAGAGATCAAATAAATAAGTTAACCTTAAATGCCCCTCTTGCAATCCAGATTGACTGAATGTGTGCTAAATCTGCATTTACCCACGGGACAGAGTGGGGGCATCGGGACAGAAAAAGCAAATAATTTTGTTTGTGCAGCAAAACCCTTTGAATTGCAGATGAAAGCAAGTAAAACCTATTAACTGTCTCATAATATGCTGGTGGCACACAAGCTCTTATAAAAACACACTATTCTTCAGCCCCTGGCATACAATAGTAGTGGTATCATATGACCGGATGTGTTGCAAGGATGATTGCTGCTTTTGCTTCAAGGGTCCTGCTCTTTCCAAATGTCATATTTGCGTAGCTTGAGCAGAGAAAAGAAAAGTTCATCATAGCCAGAGTGTCTTTAATCCACTGCCTGACTTTTCTTTTTTTTTTTTTTGCTCAGCAGCAAGGTGATTTATACCATCCCAGTAGTGCAGCCTGAGGAATAATACCATCAATTTGCCTTAATTCAGTTTCAGTGACAAACTTCTCACACTGGGTAAACCCATTCCCTCTGATCAGCTCACTGCCTAAGTGGTCAGCAGTTAAAAGTGGGAGTTTGCAGCACAAAGCCCAGTGCTGCCTGGCGTCATGGCAACAATTTTTGAAGTGAAATTACTGTCATAATCTGAACTAAACCGTGAGCCAAAAGTTTGTTCTCCCCAGAAAAACAAAGCCAAAGAATGTAATCAGTTTATTTAATAATCAGCATTTCACCCTTTCACTCTGATCACGGCTTTCAGTATTTCAGGCATGGAATGTACAAGGTTCTTCGGTGTGAATGGTTCTATCTTCTCCCACTCCCACACAACCCTAGAGTTGAGCTGTTCCATAATGGTTCGTGGAGGACTGGTAAAGATCTGACTGTTCAGGATTCCCCAACAGATCTCAACTGGGTTGAGGTAAGGGGTGTTTGGTGGCCATTTCTTCTTACGCAGAAAGCCAGGTAGATGCTCAGAATACCATTTCTGAGTCATACGGACAGTGTGAGTAGGGCCACCATCTTGCAAAAATACCAATTGTGAACGTCTGGTAAACATTTTTAGGTCAGTCACAGGCCTTTTTCTTCCTGGCAAAAACTGGAAGTAGTACCTTTTCTAGAATGTTGTTGGTATAATATTGTGCATTAACAGACACAATGTGCAGCTCTAAGAGACCTGAAGTGGACATTGCCCCCCGAACCATACTATGGGCACTGAATTTGACTAGCTCAGAAGATGGTACTTTTTCATCATCATCTGTACACAAACGGTCATTTTGGCTATTGGGTGTCAGAAATAAGTAAAGAATGCATTCATCAAAGAAAATCCAGTTCTCACAGTCGTTTGGAGTCAGAGTTATGTACTTCTTTGCGAAAGTCAGCCTTTTCGCCTTTTGCAGTTAGGTGGGTCGCACTGTATGTTGCCTCTCGTAAGTTTTCTGCCCCAAAGTTTCTGTTAAATAATGATGCACAGTGCTCTTAGAAACATCTTTTCGAAGATTTTTCAGCCTCTGACTGAGTCGCTGGCATGACTGGTGTCTTTGACCCTTGGCCTTTCTCATCAGATCCTTGGCTCTTGCAGTTAGGCTAGATGGACGTCCTGAGTGAAGCAAGACTTTGAAGGATCTTTCTTTGTTGTAACTTTGCCATTTAAAAAAAAAAGTATTTATCCTTCAGATGATCAGACTGTGGTTATCAGTACTGGGGTGCAGTGGTCCAGTTTGGCAATTTAGGTAGAATCAAGGCTTATAATAGTTTCTCTACTAAAGTGTAGGATGATCAAATTCCACTGATAAATTTGACAGGCCTACCTACATTACTAGCACACTAGGATGCCACAGTACCTGTTTCCATCCGTAGTGTTTCTAGTGCAGGTTAAAAGATCAGTTCCTAAGATATGCAAGGATTTTCAGCCTCAGCAGCTGCAAATGTACTTCTTTTAATGTTGGCAATATCTCTATAGTCTGAACAGTTTTCAAGCTAAAGTTGGTCCTCTATCAGTCTTTGTTTTTGTTTTTTCTCAGAGCGCCAACAGCTCTTACTCTGTGGTCTGTCCAGTTTTGCTCCCTCTCCCTCTGTCCATAGACCTCCCATCCTATTTAATACTAAAGGCAACCATGTGTGATATTGGCTGTGCTGGCTTTCCAATGACTACAATCCACCCATTGCACTCCAGCAGTGCTTTGCTTCACTGGTAGTCAGGAAATCGTCGTTACCCTGGCTAAAATTTTCCTACAAGAGGACAGCATTTTTCAAGGTGACAGGGGCAGAGAAGTGACTTGAAATAAATCAGATCACCCTCGTGGTCATGCTGGTCATCATGCTCTGTTTCTCAGATGGAGGAGAGGAGCTTGTCTCCTTGACCTGTTTTCTGCCCCATCAAACTCTAGAAAAAAGCCAAGATGTCAATGGATTCTGTTTACTTTAGGGGAAAAGGTGTGTCTATTCAGTATTTTTACTTTAATTTTCTCAAAGTTCAATTGGACAGTGAATTATATCCTTAGATGTTTTTTCATTGCCCTCTAGGTAATAAAACCAGGTCAATCAGATTTGCTGTGGATATCTAGATTCCAACATGAAGCTGCTGTGCAGATATTCCTCCTCTCCCCCGGCTTTTATCGTTGTCTCCTGCACAGACTTGTTACCATTTGTTACAACAACCTTTTTTCTGCCTAGACATGGAAAAAAGTGAGCTACACAGGTGTGACCTGGGAAAATGGAGCAAGGTATTTCTCTGCACTTCCATCAACGCTATTGACCAATCAATTAGAGCATTCTTTCCTCCGCGGTGCAGTTTTTGCTTTAAGTTATGCCTTGTGTGCGCTTCTTTCCTGGCAGTGTTATGCTTGTTTCCATAGCAATGACTCTGGTGCTCCCACACTCTCTGCTTCCAGGTAGGCACTGCTGGGGTTACAGTGCTTCACTGAAGAATTTCTCATCATTACAGCTCCTCTGCTAGACTAAAGAGTGATATCCTTGCTTTAAGTCAATTGTCCTTGAGTGTGCGCCAATAAATTTCCATTGATATCTTGTTGAAAGGCTTGGACATTAACATTCAGAATACCAGAGTGGATTTATACAATATACTTTATACTCTGTGTTAAACTAAATCTAAAGGGTCAACGCAAAGCAGACTTAGGTGACGTTTTAAAGTCTGCATGATAAATATAAAAGAGAATTTTCAAAGATCTAATCATGCATTATGTTTCTATGCATACTAAAGCCTTTGTTTCATTATGTAATTATTTTGTTCCTGTGTAACAATATTAAACATTATGCGTAGCCACATTTTGGCATCCTCTGGGCTAGGAGAATACACTACTTAACCAGATTTAGCCCCCACCACTAACACAAATTGAGCATATTTTCAAGGTCAACTCCCTGCATTTCACATCACTGCACCGCCTTCAACTGGCTCTGCTGACGTTGCTCAAATCCTGATTTATCTAGCCGACTTTGTATGATTCAACAAAATGACAAAAGTAAGAGGCAGCACAGAGCTGGAGCTGAAGAGATGTATATGCTGCACTCATAAAGCAGTCTCTAAAATCATGCATTAAAACAATCAACTCTGGATATTGTCTGTGTGATGGAGGGTGCTTTTTATGGCTATTTTTTTTGGACAGTCATTTCCATTTATGCATGAAAAATGCTTACAGCCAGAATGCACAGGGATAAGGGTCTTGCAGTCCGTCAATTAGCAAATCGAGCTTGATTTAATGTTCCCTCCACCATCTAATCATGTAAAACACTCAAGCACTGAGGTGATTTATCACGTGGTGATGTTTCCCACTTCTAGAAAGGACTGCACAGGCAGTGAAATGGATTGAGTCACTTTGTTGCTTTATTTGTTCACATACACCAGGCATATGTCTGTGGCAATTTATGGATGCCAAATGGAAGAACCCCAGTCTGTTTTATTTGGAAAACACACGCTAATAGCTCAAAGACAACAACTGTTCGTCACTGTATATGAAAAAATATCATCACTCTCAACTTTTTTCTCTCTCCAGTAAGCTGAACTTCATTCTGAAGAGCCACATTGTTAAAGTTTTACTTGTGGCATCAGTGTCGCAGCTTAAGGGTGTCAGTGTGAATTTGTCTCCTTTCAGATTGACATGTGAAAAATCTGTGTGACTTCACCACAGCTGTGTGAAAGGAGTTGAAAGCAGTGCATTGTAGTTGTTCCAGACTGAGAGAGCAGACATCGAATAGTTACATCCTGTATGCGTACGATTCCTCCTCTCCTCCTTCTACATTCATCTCTGAGCTATCTGCCAAGGCATAAACGTCCTGTCCTGTTTCAGACAGCTCCTAATGCACTATGTGCTGCACAATACAAACACTTGCTGTTGTGTCTCCTCTTGTATTCCAAATACCACATGTAAATATAAAGGTACATGCGAGCTTGAACATCACTGAAAAAGAAATCTGCTGCTTGTCTTTGAATTGAGAAGATATGACATTTCCATGAATATAGTTCAGTTGCCCTGAGCAACAGCCCACTGTGCTGACAGGGCATCTTTGTCTGTATTTGTGTGTGTGTGTGTGTGTGTGTGTGTGTGTGTGTGTGTGTGTGTGTGTGTGTGTGTGTGTGTGTGTGTGTGTGTGTGTGTGTGTGTGTGTGTGTGTGTGTGTGTGTTTAATAAGAGACGGAATAAGTGGATGTCCAGCGTGACACTGGAGTCTTGCTGGGGATGGCAGAAGATCAATGGAGATTGCTGTTCCTCACACCCAAACTGCCACCCTGCTCACACTTAGTCTCAGAAATATTGCCAGGTAAATTTCAAGTCAGTTTAGACAAAGGCAGCAGGAAAAAAAAAAGCAGGGTAGATGCAACAGCAATACATTTTCTTTCTAAATATAATATTTATAAATAAAAATTTCTTCTTGAAATTTTGTGTGATCTTATCTGAAAATATTAGAGCTTATAATCAAATTAGTCATCCTTTCAACATTGTAAGTGTTAAAAAAAAGGTGTGCATTGTGCAGTTTTGTTTGACATTAAGAGACTTCTACAGCAATTTACTTTTTCCGTTCCATATGGTTGGAAAAAACTGCAAGAGACCTATAGAGATCCCATATGGTGTATTGTGGTTTGTATGTCTTAAAAACTCGGAAGTGTGAAATAAAAGCTCTGGGGATATGGATAAGCTGTGAATTCTGTGATATTTCCATGTAAAATGATCATGTTAAAAGCGATACAAGTGATCCTGGTTAGTTTCCGAGTTTGTTCTGCTCCCAGAGCTACTTGCTTTTGTTATCGTGTGCTGAACTCTTGGCAATAATGTTACTCCATGTCCTGTTTACTCTTTAGCTTACCTGCTTTGGTGTCACCACGTTTTGGGACAGTTTTTGTAGTTCTGCTGTTTCGTGTATTATGCCTGGTTTCAGTGAACTTCTGCCCCACTAGAGAGTCCTGATTCTGTTCTGAAATCTTCCTGAGTTGGTATTTCCTCTTTTGTGACCCTTTAGTGTCACATCCTGTTGTAGTTTTTGTAAAGCTTGTAATAAACAAATGGCTTAAATGTATACCAACTCTGTCCTGTCTCTGTTGCCTCTCTTCTGAGTCTCTGATTTACGGCATCAAAACAACATGCTTGTTTGTAGCCCTGTGATAGACTGGTGACCTGTGAAGGGTGTCCCCTGCCTTCACCCTAATTCAGCTGGGATTGACTCCTGCCCCCCGCGACCCTAATGAGGATTTAGCATGGTATAGATAATGGATAGATGGATGATTGTCTATGTTGTGTAACTGATGTAGTGTTCAAGCTGTTCCCGTTTGTCACATCAGAGTTACTGTTGATGATCATCCTACACCCTCTCCTATTGGCTCTCCACCCTGCAAGTTATGGGGCTTTTACATAACCTGACCTGCTCAGTTACCGGAGTCTGCTTTTTCTACAAACTTTGTTCACTGCTATGAAATAATCCCCAAATGCTACAGCTGTAACAAACTGTCCATTATGATGCAAAGGGACTCTTCTGACAGTGCCTCATGCAGTATATCAGTCTAATTCTGCTACAGGCCCAGTTGTGCATCCAGTTGTTCATAGAGTCATAGTGCACAGCCCCAAAATATAGCACTTGGATGCATTACAATCAACATAAATACTGAAATATAGAAGACTAAACTGCAAAATTTACATCTGCGGTTGTGTATACTATTTACACAACTGCTTCATGAATTGAAATGTTTTTTTTTTCCAGATGTTATTCTGTTAAAGAGATGGAAGTGTGCACAATTGCCTTAAGATAGAAGGCAGTCCCACAACCGGTTGTTTTGTGGTGGGGTGGTATGGATTGAGCTTTATGATAAAGGCTGTAACTTGTGACTATGTAATGGAATTTGTATTACATTGTAAAGTATGAACTCCTTAGTTCTCCCACATGCTTTCTGTTTGCTTTCATGGCCCGATCAAAAATGCCATCAGAAAAAGAAAATCATAAAGTATGTATTCAAACAAATCAGTCACTAAGATAAGACATATGTTTTTGTTTATTTTTATATCCACTGCTGTCATTGTAGGTTTGATGCAGCCCACAGGGAATTGTGTCTGTGAAAAGCCAGTCTAGCATGACTGCTATTAGATCATATCAGCAATGATAAACTATGCCCATGGTTCTGCCCAAAGTAGTTGACTTGTTCTTTATTTTGACATTTCAAGTAGAAAAAATCTTCCTTCCACCTCTTTATGACATAAAATGACATTGTTTTGCATTTAGTGATGGATATTTTATGTTGCTCTAATTTGGACCAGACTGAAAAGCAGCACAACCTTTTGCACTGTTTTCTATGTTCAGATTTATTTGTTGCCGTGTTAGAAGCTGCACAATGGCTAGCCTGGGATCTTTCTGTGTGGAATTTGCATGCTCTCTCTGTGCATGTGTGGGTTTTCACCGGGTTCTCTAGCTTTCTCCCACAGTCCACAGACATGCTGAGGTTAACTGGTGATTCAAAATTGTCCATAAATGTGAGTGTGATTGTTTGTCTCTGTGTGTAGCCCTGTGATAGACTGGGGACCTGTCCAGAGTGTCCCAAACACTCTATGTCAGCTGGGACAGACTCCAGCCCCATGCAACAGTAATGAGGATTTAGCGGTGTATAGATAATAGATGGATGGATGGTGCAGAATTATGTATTCATAGCTTCACTATCGACTCACCTATTAAACACAAGTGGGTTCATTAATTGTCCTGTTTAATTATGATCCAAACATGGCAAGGAAATACATATAATAATGTTCATTGTAGTTGTTTTTCAATTTATTTTGTTGGTTGTAGTTTAGCATGTTAAATATTCTAATTATCAGTACTACTGCTTGTGCTGCAGCAGGAGTTGTGGTTTTAGGTGTTTTAATTTGCTGATATTATCCAAGCGGGAACTGATGTATGAGTTGTGCTCTAACAGGGCCATGGAAGTAAATAAAAATACATGAATGGAGCCCAGAAGCAGAGAGTATTAGAAGAAAAAATATCTAACATGAAATAGTCTTCCTCACTAGACTGTAAGTGAGCTCCAATTGGTTTCTCTTTCATACCAGTGAGTGGGCACTAGATCAGTGTTAAAGATTAAATATATATACGAGTTTCCAAAATGATCATATTCCAGTTTGGAAAAACATTTCTTCCAATGTTTCTAATTTTTCTGTTTAAATTATTTGCTTTGGATGAAAAATAACATGATCCTTGGAAAGTTAGACTGTTAGTCCCTGCTGCCACCAAAATGTTCATCCAAATGATGTTGCCATAGTAACACATCAGCTTTAGTCTCTATCAGCTGAGTCTTGTGCTCTACATTTTTTGCCCATGAGATGTAATGATTGTCAGATTTCCATGACAAGCTGTGTGGTTACCATGGTGAAGAACAAACAGTACCAATGTGGATATAAATGACTTGCAGTGCATGTACGCCGATCAGCCACAACATTATGACCGCTGACAGGTGAATTGAATAACATCGATCATCATGTTATAATGCAACGTTCTGCTGGGAAATCTTGAGCCCTGACATTCATGTGGATGTTTGACATGTACCATCACCTAAACACTGCAACCCCTAACTCCCCATGGCAACAGAAGTCCTTGGTGCCAGTTGCAATGGGACAACGTACCTCAACACCCTGTAAAAACTACTCAGGAATGGCTCAGGGGACACGACAGAGCTAAGGTGTCCACCTTGGTTCCACACTCCACAGATCACAATTTTATTGAACATCTGTGGGATGTGCCAGGTTAAGTCTGATCTAGGTAGCTCCCACTTTGCAACCCACAGGACCCACAGAATTCACTGCCACCATCCCAGTGCTACAGGACATCCCCTGTGTCCTGTGTCCATGCCCCACTGGGTCAGTAGAATTTTAGCAGCACAAAGGAGACCAACACAATATTAGGCAGGTGGTCATAATGTAATGCCTGATCGGTATATATGATCAGTTCTGGATGAGAACTCTGTGTTAGGTGAATAGGGAACATGGCAATTGTTGCTACAGCCTTGTGAATTGTCCAACCTTCAACGCTAAAGGTGTGCACCTCAGCATAGATAGCTGGCCACTCAGATGCTCCTACAAAGTAACGTAGTAAATTACATTAAATGGAAACCTGCAAGGATTTTCTGTTGCACTTGAAGCAGCTATTTTCTTCATGTATTTAGAGAAATCCATTGGTAAATACAGTTTTCTAAGGAATGAAGCAGACCATCCACTACTAGAAACATAAATAGAACAATAGCTTTCACTCGAAAATGCATTTCTGACTTAAGTTAACTTTTTTTCTAAAAAAAGTAAATCTACCTTAAAAAGACATATTTGGTCTTACACTGCATTTTGTGATGAAAAAGATCTGCACATGTTTTTGTGATGAAAAAAGTTGCTTGCAGAATTGTGGGCTCCCATGACAATTCTTCTGGGCTTCAGGGAGACAGTCCTTTCTGATTGGCACTACTTTGCCCACTGGTAGAATGAAAAGGAAAGCAAAAGCCCATTGTGCAGCCTTTGAAATTTGTTTGTGTTCATGATTTCAGTTTGAAATTCCCACTAGTGATGACTTTGAATCAGTAGACACCTGAAAATAAATGTTCTTAGTAAAGTCTTAACTTTCAGCAATGGACCAACCACTGAGTGAAAGATAAATTTGGAGGGCCTGACAATTAAACAAAAATATATGAACCATGTCAATATTTTTTCTTTGAACATTTAGGTGTAACAGTATCAGACTGCATAATCGAGCATTAAAAGAAATTATTTCAATTCTTATAGCAATAACCACATAATATCAATGCCTAAAATGCCTATTAAAATACATGAAAGACACAAGTCTAAACGTATGTATATGTTGCCATTAGAATAACATAAATAAGACAAATTGCAACAACGCTGCTGCAGCCCTATAACTGAAGATTAGACAAGAGAGCTGTGTGAGTGCAATTGCAATTTAATCATTTAGATGGCTCCTAATGTATGTCTTAATTATGGAGCTGTTTGGTGGAATGTTAATAACAGTGCAAAGATGCTCTGAAATTTAATGTACATGGTAAACACTGCCTCCATTTAGTATGCTATATATATTATTTGTTTGGTAGCAGCAGCAACAGAACTCCTCTGTATCCTCTGTGAAAAGAGGCTTTTCTTCTTTATAAGACTATGCTTTATCACGCTGCCATAGATTTTGCAATATTACTTTCAACATCAACAAACATCGCAATTAAATTTCAAATACTGTCTTTTCCCCTCTAGGATCAAAAAGAAAAGACAAAAAGAAGAAAAAACAGGACAATAAGCAGCAAATATAACAAGAACTCATTCGGCGATTGCCAGTCAAAGGACAGTCCTTAGTCCTTAAAGTGGCACTAATCAAAAATGATGCATTAACAAATGATTAAATGTATAATGCGTAGGCCTCTCTCAAAAATTCCGTTCCAATACAAACACCCTGCATTCTTATTTATGCTTTAAATGGTCATTTCAGTTCAAAACAAACATATTTTCTTATGGACAGTAGTAGTAGGAAAAGGCTTCCAGTTTGAAAGAGTCACACAGACAGGATAAGCCAGTGCAAGGCCTTGATTACAGGACACACAGACAGCTTGCACACAGCTTCACCACAGACGTGTAGTTATAGTGAACCTTTGTGTACTCATGGACATAGATCATATAACACTGGCCTTAGGCCGTCTATGGAAAGTAAGTGCCATGCCCTCCACTTCCAGCTCCAGCTGGCTGGCAACCTTCCCTCTCCCCGTCCTTTCCCTTTCTCTCCTGAGGGCCTAAGGGTGGTAGTGTGTGTGTGTGAACAATGTGTACAACTGCAGACTATTGGTTAATTACCTGAGTATGCACACCTGCAGCAAGGAGTGGTCAGCCATCAACTCTTCACTCTGCTCCATAAAAGCCAGGCTCAGACCACGACACGAAGCTGGACCGTTGAATAACTCTCATCTGTAACCACCTCTGCTCGTCTGCTAATCAGTCCTGCCTGCTAATACTTATTATTGTTGTTCGCGCCCTGGGTGCATTTGTTTTGTCTGCTCCACTTTCGTGACTTGGGAGAACCCAGTCCTGGTTATCTGTGTCTGTATCTTGTAAGATCTAGTCTGTCTGGTTGTGTAAAGTACTGTGTATGCTCCAGCATTATTCTAGTTTCCTTTTTTTCCTCTCCAGTCAGTAGTTGTCACTCTCTGATATAATCTGTCTCGTTACTCCCCTTTAGTAATCGTCACTTCCTGTTAACCTCTTACCATTTTCTTGTGTATCAATGTAAATACTAGTATTATAAATACATTAATGTCGTATTTAAAATATTGGTTTCGACTGTGTTTTGTCAATCTATATCTCAGCCTCTGACCCACTCTGTAACAGTAAGGCCAGTTTTATTTTTTCACCATCCACAACTATGTGAGTGTCTGCTGCAGTCGTTGTGATGTAAAGTTCATCATCTCTCCACATCAGTGAGGCTCTGTTGAACCCCTCCAAGGACATCTTGGGTTATCAGGGTGATAATTCCTAGCTACTCAATATGTGACGGTCTAAAAAGGACAGACACTGAAGCAATAAAGGAAAGAACCAAGATATGCTGATTTGGAACACATTTGTCCTACGTCACACACTAACATGATCCAAGAGAATGTTGTTTTTGGGAGACAGATCTGTTAATTGTGATAGAAGTCACTCATAGAGCTGAACCCACAAAGTATATTGTGGGACTGAGATACCTTCACTTCCATATAGAGCAGTTAAGTCTCCTTGTGCTCAAGGAACTAAAACATATATGGTGAACACAGATCTGCTATAATTAGTATAGTATTTGACATTTACATGCATAAACAAAAGGTTTAACTTTGAAATTTAAATATGAAATAATATTGCAAAAAATAAAGATTTGTGAACCTAACTGGGAATTGCAGGTTTTATTCAGAAATAAAGTCACTGATAAGAATACATTTTACAAATGTATATAATAATTACTGGCTGAAAATTAAATATATATATACAGTATAGCCCATAAGATATAGCGTTACAGACATGCTTTGGCTTGCGAAGCCATTTTAAATTAAACTCTGTTTTACAAGAGTGCCAGGAAGGACAGTTTAATGACACCCTCTGAACTCTTGCCCAGTGAGAACCAAGTCACTGTGTTCCTTCTCTGTGACGCCAGCGAGACCACAGCCGTAAACCCGCTCTGCAGCATCCAATTCGCCCTGCACACTTAACTGTACCCACAACTGCTGTTGAGAGTGACTCAATGCAGCTTAGCAGATACACAGCAATACTCAAATCCCTCTTCCTTTTAATTCGCACTCTCGTGGCGGGGTGTTAATGGCTTACACAACAGATGTTTAGCATGCTGAGTTTAGGTCCATGCGAGCTGAAGCCACACACAGTCTTAGACATACATGACAACCTGTGAATCTATCGCTGAGGTAAAATAAACCTGTTCGCGCTCTATCACGCATATGTCACTTGCATGAACAAAAGTAATGATGTGCAAGTAGGCGTACACACACAAACATGAAACAGAGGGAGACAACATGCAAAACAGTGATTGTGGGAGATGAAGTGTGAATGAGAAGGCAAGACATGGAGGAAGTGACAAAGAGAAAGACAGCGATGACAGCTTCCATCTGCTGGGGAGCTGCTGACTACTCAGACAGAGATACCCACTTGGATCAGTATGTATGTGTACACAGTAATGCAGTAATGAAGGTATTTGACAGAAGTGTGCTTTATAGCAACAATTAGTGTGGGAGGAAAGTTGCCTCATCATGTATAGAGCAGTCAATTTTATAAACAGCTGCTATTCATCTGATTAGGAGATGAGTGACTGAGTTCATAACTGCATGGTGATCAAGACAGGCCCAAAGAGAGTGAGCCAAAACCCAGCAGAGCTACAGAACCACACCAGAAGCAAACGGAAGCTCATCTTTGCACAGTGAGAATTTGAGCACAGAACAAGTCCATCCATCCATTATCTATACACCGCTTAATCCTCATTAGGATTGCAGGGAGCTGGAGTCTATCCCAGATGACTTAGGGTGAAGGCATTGGACATCCTTAACAGGTCACTGGTTTATCACAGGGCTACACAGAGAGACAAACAATCACACTCACATTCACACCTACGCACAATTTAGAATCACCAATTAACCTCAGCATGTTTTTGGACTGTGGGAGGAAGGCGGAGTACCCGGTGCAATATTTCTGTGCTTTTTCAGAAACAACTCGACCAGCTGCAAAAGCTAAAACAGGTGTGATGTGTTCATCAGTTTGACACTTTGACCCCAAGGTGTACAAGAAAGGCCGCCGCATTCTCTCTTTTTCTCATGCAAGGGCTGAGCTTGTCATAGGTAATATGTTCCACCTATCTCACAGTGCGGTCACATCAGCACAATGATTCTAATGAAATGTGATTTTGCCCACCACTGACATCTTGTAGTACAGGTGTGCAAAAAGCCTCCAGGATGACAGTTTAATGCTGCATTCGTGTCATATGGGAAAGACGGTAGATATCAGCCTCTTGCTAGAAAGTACCTTTTGCATCAGCGTTCAGCCGGAAAGTATTACAAGAAACAACATTTAACCTCAACTTAGGGAGTTGTCACCACTCGAAAGCCCTCAGGGTGATGTGATTGATCCTGATTTTCGAAGACTTTTTCTGAATTCTCATGTCACGCGTTCTCTTTAAAAACTGGGTTTGCATATTTAAAAGAAAGTAAGGAAATGTGGAAGTTTCTTCACACTAAAAAAAAAAAAAAAAATCTCAAATTTGCAGTGTGGATGCTTTGCCTCCCCCCTTTGGCACTGCCAGTAATTACAGACAACACCATCGACGTGCCATTGATCCGTCTCTTTTTCTGAATGGTGAGCTTTCTGCCTACTCTGTCACCATTGCTACAATTGCGCACCTCTTCAGCTCTGGCAAACCAATCACTGCCGGTTGACATGAACCACATTGCTACTGGTGCATCCATGTGAGAATGCCACCATAGATACAAGGCTTTGAAGTTTGGTATACTGCATAGCGGAGAGATTTACCTCATCACTGTATGGACTGACACTGTAAATGTATTTTTACATTCATTCATAGGAAGAAGTTCTCTACTCCACAGCCTACACGTAAAAAAAAAAAAAAAAAAATTATTCTATGTATCCTTTTGTGTTCCAAGAAATCCTTCCATCTATCCATTATCTAAACACTGCTTAATCCTCATTAGGGTCACAGGGGGGCTGGAGTCTATCCCAGTTGACTTAGGGTGAAGACATTGGACGCCCTGGACAGGTCACCAGTCCATCGCAGGGCTACATATACATACAAACAATCACACTCACACTCACACCTATGGTCAATACAGAATCACCAGTTAACCTCAGCATGTTTTTGGACTGTGGGAGGAAGCTGGAGTATGGAGAAAACCCACGGCTGCATAGGGAGAACATACAAACTCCATGCAGAAAGATCCCGGAAAGGTTGGAACGGGAACCAGGGATCTTCTAGATGCAAGGCAACAGCGCGAACCACCGCTTGCAGCCCTTCCAAGAAGTCAATCATAGAAAAACAAAAATATGCTGGACTACATGCATACACTAAATCATTTATTTGGGGTGTCAGCTGGACCACCTTGTTGCCTCCCTTTCAGAGCAATTTATGAATAAAGAGTCATAAAACCAAACACAGCGTTAAAAAAAATCACTGCCAAAATCAATGCCAAATATAGAACCTAAGACAATCCATTGTACTTCACCATGTTTTGCAGCTGATGTCTCTCTGACCCCAAACAGATGGTGCATCATTTTCTGCACCATACATGTGCCAAGATCAGGTCAAGATAACTCCACCTGTACTCTTTGATCTAACAGTTTCATTAACCTCCACATTCCCAAAGTCCGTACCACTCCCAGTCAATCCTCATTCCAGTTTTCTGCCGCTAATGACTGGAACTCTTTGCAGCAATCCCTAAAACTCACCTCATAGGTATTGTTCTCGTCGTTTAAAAAGTCAGTTAGACTAACACTTCAGGACCTCTGCGTCTGTTTTTAGCCTTCCTTTGTTCTTCCCATTCTGTACTTTGTTTTGTTATATTGCGTGATTTGCTGTACATGTAATCTGTTTTGTTTATCTTGTTGGTGTACCGCCTTTTGGCCAGGGCATTATTGAAAATGACTATCAGTTCCCAATTAACTTACCTGGTTAAATAGATAAAATAAATAAAGATAATTTTAAAAGTAATTCCTACAGAATTAGCAAATGTCATCTGTGTGTTTTTTGAGCTGTCAGTGACTTCAAACACAACAAGAGGAACAAAAGACCTTTACATTTACTTCAAGTCTTGGTAGTTTGGACGTAGTTATTGCCAAAGTTCTGCCCTGACTGTATTTTTCCAACGAACACAGCTATCATTATTTCCTGGTTGAAAACCTATTAGGAATCATGTCCTTGTTGCAGCACTAGCAACTGGCCTAAGAATGGGAGGTACAATACCAAACTAGAAAAGCACTCAGAGAGCACAGACCTCCGCCAAGGATATTGACATTCCCATGGAACATTGTACTCACATACATTTATGTACGATTTAGAACATTTTGGATGACATACTAAACTATGACATTTTTGGTGACATTTTGGATGACATACTAAATTATGAAGTTTTTGTCACATTTTGGACAACATACGAAAATAAGACATTTTACTGAAATTTTGGACGACATACTGAACTCTGACGTTTTTCTCACATTTTAGACCACATAGTAAACTATGACGTTTTCATCACATTTTGCATGACATACTGAACTATGATGTTTTTGTCATTTTTTGGACGACACACTAAACTATGACGTTTTTGTCACATTTTGGACGACATACTAAACTATAACGTTTTCTCTCTCATTTTGGACCACATACTAAACTATGACGTTTTTTTTTTACACATTTTGGACGACACACTAAACTATGACGTTTCAGTTACATTTTGGACAACATACCAAACTATGACTCAGACAGCACAGACCTCCGCTAAGGATATTGACATTCCCATGGAACATTGTATTCACATACATTTATGTATGATTTAGAAATTGAAGTATTGTATTGTATTTTCATGGAAACAAGACATATTTTCATGAACAATTTTATTCCATTCTTAATTAATCAACAGGGAGAGAGGAAAACAGGAAACCCATGCAGTAAAGGATCACAAGCTGGAATTGAACCTGCGTCTCTGACACAGTTCTGTTTACAAACTGCCTTCTTAACCGGTTGGGCTATCTGGACACCCTGTTCCAATTTGTTGGACGACAAACTAACCTATGATGTTTTTGTCATATTTTGGACCACATACTAAACCACATACTAAAAAATTCAAAGTGATCCAGAATCCAGGATCCTTTCCGGATTGCCACCAAAATTAAATCAGCTCTTCCGCTTACTATAGTCTACATCCCCTGAAAATTTCATCTGAATCTGACCAGGCGTTTTTGAGTTATCTTGCTAACAGACAGACAGATGGACAGACAGACGGACACACAAACGCCGGGTGTCACATAACCTCCTTTGTCGGAGGTAATTAGGAATAAGAATGGTAAAAACTTCTTCAAATGAGTTTTAGCTTGTGTCAAACATCTTTACCATTACAGCTAAATATGCTGCCAAAAAGTTGAGATTTCTCAATCTAAAACCAATAATGCTGCTGGTAGATGAAATATCTGAAGCAAAATAAATAAATAAATAAATAAGAATGGATTATTTATAGGACTCTGGTTTAATCCTGATATCTACAAATCAGAAATACAGCCTAAGTCAAACTGGTCCTCCCTAAATGACTCATCCACATCTATGTTTTCTCCTGGACTACTGCAACTCATTATTCACTTACCTTAATGATGCCCATTTACAATGGCTGCAGAACACAGCAGCAGGACGGCTCACAAACACTACAGTCCTGGCTGAATTACATTGGCTTCTCATTCGTTATAGAATTCTATCTCGGTTTCTATTGATTACTTCTAAATCACCACATGGTTTGGCTCTACTCTACATCTCAGAACCTTTAGCCCTTTATTGTGCACCTACAGACCCCTTAGATCAGAGAAAAAGCTGCTGTTAAAAATTCCAGTCAGGACTTCAAAAAGGAGACCATGTTCTTAGCTTCAATGCTTTGGAGCAAGTTCCCTCTGACTGTCAGAAAAGCTGTTTCAGTGCCTCAGCTCAAAAGGTTTTTTATGAACCTGTACACACAAGGATCTGTAAAATATTTTATGCATTATCTGATGTTTAATTTGTTGCCCTGTTAAATATTTTAGTGGCTTTACTGAAGTTTTATTGTCTTTCTTTTCATGTTTTACTGGGGCTTTTTAATGTTTCATTGTTCTTGTTTTGTAAAACACCTCGTTCCTCCAGTTTGAATGGTGTTATAAAAAATAAAGTCTGTTGGATTGTATTATTTTAGATTAGATTAGATTAGATTAGATTAGAGTAGATCTCTTAGATAGCATGACGTATAATCACACTCAGGGTTAGCTGTTTTTCAAAAATATTTCCAGAAATGTCCTCAACAGTTTCACTCTCCACTGATAAGGTCATCCATGCCTAGTGTAGAGCTCTGTACTCTAATGGACATGGACAGTGTTGCTCCTTGGTATACCTACTGCTTGGTCATCAGGAGGCCAAAGAAAACTACATGATGTTGTGACCATACTGGTGACGAGTAAAAATGCTGACAAAATTTCTGGAGATATTTTTGAAAACACATAGCATGACATATACAGTGCTGTGCAAACGTATCTGCCCCCCTGCCCGATGTCCTCTCTTCTCACACTTAAATGTTCCCGACAGTGAAACTATTTATATTTATGGAATTTTATAGACAGAAAACCCACAAAACACAAAATGCAATTTTGAAATGACGATTTCTTGAAGATTTTTTGAAAACCTATATCACCCCTGTGAAAAAAGTAACTGCCCCCCTTAATTGTGGAATGCAGTATTAGCTTTATGCCAGATGTCACAGGGCCCATGTCTACAAAAGAAAGTTCCACCTTTGATTCAGGATGTTATTCCAAAAGTCTTGCAGCTCATCCAGATATTGTTTTGCAAATGCCAGACAAACCTTTTGGTTCTTTTTGGTCAGTAGTGGTTCGTACCTTGTAACGCTCCCATGATGCCATTTTCTCCCAGAGTCTTCCTTATTGTGGAATCATGTAGACGGACCTTTACTGAAGCTAGTGAGTCCTGCAGATCTTTTGATGTCCGTCTGGGTTCCTGTATGACCTCCTGGATGAGATATTGACACTCTAGAAACACATGGAACAGTGGTGAATCTTCTCAGGAGTGATCAGCCTTCCAACATTTCTCCATTTGTGGATATTGTCTCTCACTGTGGCTCTCTGGCAGTCCTAGAGCCTGAGTAACGGCTTTGTAACATTTTCCAGACTGATAAATGCAAATGACTTTGTTTTCTTATGTGCTCTTTAATCTCTTTAGAACGTGACATTATGTGCTGCTTTTTGAGACTCTTTAGCTGCTTCACAATACCAGACAGGTTCTATTTTGTCATGTTTAGGTTCAACAAACCTGGCAGCAGTCATATGTGGGTGTGGCTTTTGAGACTGAACCCAGTTGCCAAATGAATTTGGCCATTTGGTAGATTAGGGCAGGAAGAGGTGGACAGCATTTTTCATTCAATAAATTATATTGTGATTTAAAAACAGCATTTTGTGTTTTCTTGACTTATCTTTGCCCAATATCAAAAACACTTTGATGATCTGAAACATGAGCTGCAATTGCAGCTAGAAGATCCCCGGTTCATGTCCCTGTCTTGCTGGGAACTTTCTGCATGGAGTTTGCATATTCTCTTTGTGCATCTGTGGGTTTTCTCTAGGTTCTCTGGCTTCCTCCCACAGTCCAAAAAAGTCCAAAAAAGTGTTGAAGTTTATTGAAGATTCTAAACTGTCCGTAAGTGTGAATATTTGTCTGTATATGTAGCCCTGTGATAGACTGGTGACCTGTCCAGGATGTCCCCTGCCTTCACCCTAAGTCATCTGGGATAGACTCCAGCCCCCCATGACCCTAATGAGGAGTAAGTGGTGTATAGATGATGGATGGATGGATCTGAAACATTTAAGCATGGCAAATATGCAAAAATAGATTTCTGTTGGGCAAATACTTTTTCACAGCACCGTAGACACATCTCAAAACACATGTGTGCAGACACACAGGCGTGAACAGCCTAAAGGAGAGGTCTGTCAGCACCTCCCCACCTGTAAGAACAAACACATGCATGCCTGCTTACATAAATAATCAGTTGGTGGAATTACAGGTGGGAAAAAAATGAACTGTAACAGGTACACTGTGTGATCATCACTGATGAGAAACATTTTTTTTAGATTTTGTTGCTGTTAAAGTTTTGTTTCTGGTTTTACTCATAATAATGTAGAAGCAGTAGGTGTGTGCAGTGATCAGTGCTTATCCTGGATAGAAGAGCGGGTGGAATGTGGGAGAGGTAAGCATGACCTTATCGAACAACATTTCCCCTTTGGTGATAAACAAAAATACATCCTTAAACAGAACCAGCGCATTTTGTAGGGATATGACCTAATTCTGTAGAATTGCTAGGAATTGGATCATGTCTATTATACTATATTTCAATATATTATAAGACACAGGGGGCCTATTTGCTGGTCCTGACTGTGTCTATGTGTCCTGCTGTCTGTTTTTTACACATCCATTATGACTGCTCGCTGGTGTGGTCACCTGTCCCGTTCTGAGCAGCACAACGCTGCTGCTTGTCATATCCAGCCTGACAATCAGGGATGTGCAGCCATATGACGTGAGACACTTCAGCACATGACATATTTAGCTTTAAAATGACGTCACGGCAGCGTGGGGCTCAGCAGGCAGGTCGTTCGTCAGTGTGAGAGAAGAGGAGCAGCAGGAGGAGACGGAGCAGTCTCCTCTCTTCTCCAGTGACGCGCTCTCATCCCCCTCTGTCCAACTCCTCCGAAACAAGCCTCCAGGATTCTCCTCCGTCGCTCCCCTCTTCCTTTTTTCAGTTGCACCTATATATATGTTTTTTCCCCTTTCTTTTTATTTTATTTTTTTTATTTACTTTCTCTAACCCCTTCGTCGCCCTCAACACCTCCAGAGATGTAAGCAGATAATGAGGACCCCCCCTGCCATTCAATCCTCCGGGCGTCAAAGAAGCGAACATCCTCATCGTCCGCCCCCCATTTTTTTGGACCTTCAGCTGCCTTTCAACAATGTAGAAGAAGATGCGCTGTCATTTTAGCGACCAGGAAGCCAACTCCATGCCCTGTTTCTGCTCGCGTTTCTTACATCTGCGTGTTTGCAGCCTGTGGGGTGGAAATGAAAGCTCTGCGTAAAGGTAAAGTTTGAGGGTACCTCTCCGGTTTCCCGCTCACCTGTCCGCCTGCCCCTCTCCTCCTGACTGACTGGAAGAGGAACGTCAACAGAACATTAGACGAACAACTTCAAAGAGACCTGACTGTTGTTCTGGTATTTTTTAGTGGGATTTTGCTACGTTATTGGAGGAATCTGATGTGCGCAACGTTGAAGGATATGGCTTAAATAATGTTTGTGTTGACAGCTGGAGAAAGATCCGTAACTTGAGTGTTTTTTTATTGTTTATTTTTATTTTTATCAGCATCAGCAATTGTCGACTTTGGTGGAATCCCATCTAAATGGGAGGATACCTGGAGGACTGATTCGGCAGTCGAGAAAAATGTGGATAAAACGGAGTGTTGCGCGCAGGTAAGACACGAATAATTCCATTTAACTTGAGGCTGCACTGGGGAGATGCTGGAATGAACCCAAAAATGTCGATATTGTTTTGTGTTCACATTTGACGACGTTGTTCGGCAACATGTTCGTCTCAGTTTTAAATCTACGCCACTGCAAGTTCTGACAGTGCTGGAATTGATGATTGGATTCCATGTATCTGTAAGTGCGTAAAAGCAGGTCAGCTATGGAACCGTTCTAGCAAAGTTCTCCACGTACACCGACCGCTGACCGGTGTTGACGGTAAACAATGTTAAGGTAGATATGGTCAGTGTTTTACAGATGGAAGAATACGGTGGAAAAGTTCTCCTGCTGAACGCTGGGGGTCACCAACAGCACGGAGCAACACAATCACACGAACAGACACGCGCGTGCTCACGCCACATGTGCACAGACACATGCGCGTGTATGTCCTCAAGGTGAGGTCTGTCAGCTCCTCCCCACCTGTGACAACAAACACATGAACGCGCACGCAATTAAAAGGGTAATTAATTAGTGGAATTACACTTAGAAAAATGGGATTATTCCATTTCTAGAGTGTGTTGCTTTCAAAGCTTTATTTGGCTCTACCTTCAAAATATGGAAGCAGTGAGTGTGTGCACAGATCAGTGCTTATCCAGGAGAGAAGAACAGATGGAATGTGGGAGAGGTAAGCTTGACCTTATTGAACAGCATTTCCCCTTTGGTGATGAATAAAAATCCATCCCTATGTAGAAGCAGCATGGAAAGCAGGCTACTGATTTCAACTTAGTGAGGAAGCTTCTAAACTAAAACCCAATCCCGAGCTCGTTTATTTACCTTAAAATAGGTTTTGAGGTAATGACGTGCTGTGAAATGAAGTCAAACCTGCTGGCGGTAGGGTTCTTTTGCCACCTGCAGGGTCTCATTTCCCAGGGGTAGGTCTAATTCCTGGCCATTTGCTGCCATGCATTTGTAATGCATAGCGTACACTGTACATCTTAGGGCTGACCTCGCAGGGTAATGGCAACACATGCCATAGACAGAGCACAAGATGATGAAATGAAATGCTCTTAGGTACCATATCTGTAGATGGATCGGTACGAGGCACAGAGAAACCAATTTCCTTCTTCAAGAATTTGCTTGCTGACATGATGTGGAATGTCAAAATGGGATGCTGGATGAACAGTGACTGCCGGAATGGGCTGAAATCATTTTTGATTTGTCATAATTTAACATATTTCAGCATGTTTACCACCACAGGCTAAAATCTTGTATTATTGGTTGCTGTCGTTTATCAGACAGGGATATCAAGCCTTCGTTGGTCCTTCCTTTAATGAGTTTTTACTTTTCCCGTTTTTTTTTTTTAAATTTGGTAAAAAGGCAGAAATGTACTGTGAGTGTATGCAGAGAAAGCTATTGTACCTGTTGGAGCAGACAAAGAACAGACCACCTACAGAAACTAGATATGTGGGCGTAAATGCAACAGCACTGACGTTAACAAACCAGGAGGAAAGGACTGATGGATAGATGAAGACAAAATGTGAAACCAAGGCTTTAGAAGATAACCACTGTGGCTACTCATTATGTATTCAGAGCAAACGGTGTAATTAAAACAGCCTGTAGACTAGGGCTGGGTGGTAAGTGAATTTTATCAACATTTATAGACTCACTGATATGTGATAATATGATAACATATTGCAATTAGCAGATTCTCATGTCATAAAATTTAGTTTTTTACCGTAACTTTTCCAAGCAAATTGTTATTAGAAACTGACAGTTTTGAATATATGAGTTTTTCTCAGTGAAATAATACTAAAACAGCCAACTGAAACAATTGTTCAGAATTTATGAAGGCAGATTTGACATCTGTATTGCATGCATCCTGCTTTTTTGATAAATTAAAATCAATGGTAAATACTGTGGTTGATTTACTGTATGTTATTTTGAGGGGCTGATACCAATAGTAATCATTCATAATCTAGGAAAACCTATATTTGGATCTGATATACAATACCGTTCAAGAGTCGGGGGTCATTTATAAATGTCCTTATTTTTGTAAGTAAAGCATGTCATTGAAGAATGAAAAATACAGTCTAGACATTATTAATGTGGCAAATGACTATTCTAGCTGGAAACAAATTATTTTTAATGGAGTATCTAAAAAGGGGCACAGAGGAACATTTACAGCAACCATCACTCCTGTAATCTGATGCTACATTGTGTTAGCTAATGGTGTCAAAAGGCTAACCAATAATTTGAGAACCCTTGTGCAATTACGTTAGCACATGAATGAAAGTGTGAGTTTTCATGGAAATCATGAAATTGTCCGGGTGACCCCAAACTTTTGAACAGTAGTGTACATTTGCAATAAAACTGACAATCTTTTTGTCAAAATTTAAAGAAAACGTAAATTTATAACTTTGTTGAGAGGATATTTCTGATGGCATCTAACCAATCACACAGTGCTGTGGGTGGGATATTGTCAGTTTGAATAAAACAGAACATGTTGCATTGTATTTGACACCAAAAAGTCACAGCCCGAGGGTTTTCAATTTGCATACATGTTGTTTATCTCAAAGAAGATAGATTTGTTTAGATCCAGTGTCTGACTTGAGGGGTAACCAGCAGGGACTCATCTCTCATAGGCTCAGCATTGTGGACTTAATCTTTCACGGACGTCACACAGTCTTAGGTTCCCTACGGTGTGCTCTTGTACTGCTGAAGCACTGGAGATGTTATCAGGTCATGGCACACTGCAGCTGCAAAATATCGCTGGCAGAAACACTAGTTGCCTCATTTGTCTGTCTCCACTTACTTACAGTAGGATTGTTCAGTGCAGGTGACCATTCCCTCACGTGCCTTGCTTTTTTCTGGCCTGGTTAAATACCTGTAATAATGGAAATAGGGTTTGATATGTAAAGTAAATGAAGTGTTAGTTTGAAGTGATTATTAGAAAAACAGGAACAAAATTAGTGAACATGGTTTTAATGAAGTGTGTGCGACAACAACCTGGGAATGATCTCCTCGTATTAATATTACCGGTGATCACATGCTTAGTATTCTGCGTGTTAAACCTGCATCAAGACGAAGGCTAATTCTGATTAATGTCACTGTTTTAATATACAAGGGTTAATAATACGTTATACCAAACGTTATCTTGTTTTTCCAGTGGAAAAAAAATTGCACAACATCTTGAGTCTGGAGCTGCTTGGGGTGTGTATGAATAGCCGTCATCCTCACAACTAGCTCGACCAAGAACTCCAGGGTTAAAAGTGGCATTGCTGTGCTAGGGGCCATCAGATATTCAGATATTCCTATGATTTAGGTGCCATCTTAATAGCCTCTATGAGGGTTATTAACTGGGCCTCTCTGGAGCGTGATTAACCTAATTTGCAGTGAAATAGGCTGTGTTGCTTCTCTGAGATCCTATCCTCTGGAGGCGTGTGTGACTGTGTGAGTGTGTGTGAGTGTGTGTGTCTGCGTGTCCGTCGTTAACACCCTGTGCTCAGCAGTCTGTTAAATCCAGAAGGACCAGAACAGGTTGCCCCTGTGTAATAACGGAAGAGACAAAACAGACATAGATGCCCGCTCACCTGACCGTTGTGCAAATACCATGAGAAGTGAAAGATGAGAGAGCAAGAGAGGAACTAGTTGTTGTTGAGGACACGGTTGAACTGTAAATGACTTCTCACTGACTGACACAGCAATTAGCAGAGAAGAGAAAGGCAGAATTGGATCATGACTGCTATTGTGGTTCACTTACTCACGATAACATAACTGCATATTGCGTGACAAGAGAAAAGTTCAGTTCATATAACTTGGAGGACCAGTGACACTAAAATACAATAGGTTCAGTGGCATTCGATTGTAGGAAGTTGATTGCTTTTTTTTTTTCTGGACTTTAAAACTCAATGAAGCTGGCTTTAGTCCATCATGGGACAGAAGCCTTCCTAAACTACAGTAAAATCCCTGTATTTGGATCTTATGAAATCCAAGTCCAAGCTCCTGCTATAGTGCAAGCAGCCCTCAGCCTGATTAGATTTAATGAGCAGCTTGTCCAGTGAGAAAGTTTGGGTTACTATTTCACTGGAGCACATCCATCCCGTAGAGTAAAGGAACTAACAGCGCAGAGCTCATACTTGATTCATGTAGTGAGCTTTTGCTGGATCAATACTGCCTCTACAAAGGATCAGATTTATCCGTCTTGGCCCTTCCCACTAACTAGCTTTCTCCAGGCATAGGGGCGTCGCTCAGCAGACCACTTTCCGCTAAAATACTTCATAAATGAACAAAAGACATCCCCTTTTCCCCACCACCCCACCCATCAGTCCTCCAAACTCCAGCCCACTTTATTTTGCTCTGGGCTACTCGGTGGTTATTGAAGTGGATTGTGGCGTGAGGCACAGTAAGAACTTTGACAGCGAGGGACTGATATGGTCGGAGCATTATCGTGCTATTCTGATTCTTTTTCTTTTTCACACTTAATTCTTTACAGCCCTGCTTATCTTCCTGAGCATGTAGGTCATGTATACTGCGCCGGAGGACATTGTGCAGTGGGAGTAATTAATGGGATGATGCAACGCTCTTTGCTGTTGCATCTTCGACCCCACACACATACCCACCTCACCATGCCCTTTTCTTTTTTTTTTTTGTTTTCTTCTATGAAATATGTCCAGACCTCAGCGGTGCTGCAGCGTTTCCTACACTACACCCATAGAAGCAGCTGCTGCAGCTCAGTGTTACAGCCACAGTTTGAATCCGTGTGTGTGTGTGTGTGTGTGTGTGTGTGTGTGTGTGTGTGTGTGTGTGTGTGTGTGTGTGTGTGTGTGTGTGTGTGTGTGTGTTTTATACAATATTTGCCTACCCAGAGGCCTGCTGCACAGAAGCAATCCATAAATCTCTGTAGTTCCTCGGAAAGCCAACTGTGGTATTTATCTCCCTAATACTGGATCTAGTGATGACAGCTTAACACCTACACCTCAGAGCCTTCATTTTCCTAAACAACACAAATGTATACAGCTGATATTCTAGAAATCAAACACACAAAAAAAAAACCACAACAAAAAATGCAACCCATAGCCAGGACGTAGAGATAATTCAAAAATTGCTTTTTGATTTACGTTGAGAAGATGTGAAAAGGGGGCTGCACAGTGGCTCGGTGATTCGCACTTTTGCCTTGCAGCTAAACAGCCCACAGAACCTCCCACAATAACATGCTGAGGTGATTGATAACTCTAAATTGTCTGTAGGTGTGAATGCGAGTGTGATTGCCTCTATGTGTAGCCCTGTGACAGACTGGTGACCTGTCCATGGTGTCCCCTGCCTTCACCCTAAATCAGCTGGGATAGACTCCAGCCACCCTAATGAGGATTAAGCGGTGTACAGATAATGAATGGATGAGATGTTAAGAGGCAAAATTTCTCAGGAAAACAGGTAGTGCAATACAGAACGCTGGCGTAGTGACAGGTCACAGCAGAAGCTTGTGTATCCACAAAGATAGTGGTGATTTTCAGCACCACTGTTTCTGACCTCTGGAGAAGTTTGTTAGAATTTATTTATTTTCAAAGTATTCAATTCAATTCAATTCAATTTTATTTATATAGCGTCAATTACAGTCAACTCGTCTCAAGACGCTTTACAGAACCCAAATGCCTGACCCCCAGAGCAAGCCCAAAGGCGACAGTGGCAAGGAAAAACACCCTTTTAACAGGGAAGAAACCTCGAGCAGAACCCGGCTCTATATAGGGGGGACCCATCTGCCTGCTGGCCGGGCGGGTTGAGAAGGACAGAAGAGGGCAAGGGGGAGGGATGGGAGAAGAGGGAGGGGTGGGAAAGCAAGGAAAACACAACACACATTTGGATACATGCATGACAGGATATGTGACACAGACAAAGTATAAGCTAACATTGAAAACTGACTCATAATTTACTCTTATGATGTACGGCTCTGACATTAAACATACTCCATATATAGCTAGCAGTAAAATTCAAACAGTATGTAAGTTAGCATAACAGTATAGTGAAGGCAATGCAGAGTTGACTGGTGGAAAAAGGGAGTTGGAAGCAGAGGGCTGGAGGAAGGTCAGCAACAGCATCCCACAGTGGACATGGTGGAGACTGGACCAGCTGGTGGAACATCAACCGCAGATCTGAAGCATCCAGCTCTGGGACCAGGGACACTCGGAGAAATAGCACAGGGGGAAACAGAGTGAATGTACTGCAATAACGGTATATATATTAAATGTAAAGGTAGATAGAGAAGGGCTCAGTGCGTCAAGAAAAGTCCCCCAGCAGCCTAGGCCTATAGCAGCATGACTAGAGGCAGAACGAAGGGACGTCCAAGAAGGAGTCAGCTGTGCAAATGAAGACACAAGCCGAACCCCTGTGGGTCACCCAGTCAGCCCCAACTATAAGATTTGTCAAAAAGGAACGTTTTAAGCCTGGTCTTAAAAATAGAGAGGGTGTCTGCCTCCCGAACCCAAACTGGGAGCAGGTTCCACAGGAGAGGCGCCTGATAACTGAAGGCTCTGCCTCCCATTCTACTTTTAGAAATTCTAGGAACAACAAGTAAGCCTGCAGCTTGAGAGCGAAGAGTTCTACTAGGATAATAAGGTACTATCAGATCTTTAAGATATGATGGAGATTGGTTATTAAGAGCTTTATATGTCAGAAGAAGGATTTTAAATTCTATTCTGGATTTAACAGGAAGCCAGTGAAGAGAGGCAAGTATAGGGGAAATATGATCTCTTTTGCTAACTCCTGTCAGTACTCTCGCAGCAGCGTTTTGGATCAACTGTAGATGTTTGAGAGAACTATTTGGACAACCCGATAATAAGGAATTGCAATAGTCAAGCCTGGAAGTAACAAAAGCATGAACTAATTTTTCTGCATCACTCTGAGACAGAATGTTCCTGATTTTTACAATATTACGCAGGTGAAAAAAGGAAGTCCTACAGACTTGCTTTATGTGTGAGTTAAAGGACATGTCCTGGTCAAAAATAACTCCAAGATTCCTCACAGTAGTACTGGAGGCCAATGTGATGCCATCCAGAGTAACTATTTGCTTTGAAAGCGAGTTTCTAAGATGTTTGGGGCCAAATACAATGACTTCAGTTTTGTCTGAATTTAGCAGTAGGAAGTTAAAAGTCATCCAGGTTTTAATGTCCTTAAGACAATCTTGCAGTCTAGCTAACTGATCAGTTTCATCTGGCTTCATAGATAAATACAATTGTGTGTCATCTGCATAACAATGGAAGTTAATACAATGCTTCCTAATAATATTGCCTAAAGGAAGCATGTATAATGTGAAAAGTATAGGTCCTAAGACAGAACCCTGAGGAACTCCATGATTAACTTTAGTATGCTCAGAAGAGTTATTGTTGACATGCACAAACTGGAACCTATCTGATAAGTAGGATTTAAACCAGTCCAGTGCTGTCCCTTTAATGCCAATTGAATGTTCTAGACGCTGTAATAAAATGTTGTGGTCGATTGTGTCAAACGCTGCACTAAGATCTAACAAAACAAGTATAGAGACTAGTCCATTATCTGATGCTATGAGAAGGTCATTAGTAACTTTCACTAGAGCTGTTTCTGTGCTATGATGCACTCTGAAGCCTGACTGAAACATTTCAAACAAATTATTCCTTTGTAAGTGTTCACATAATTGATTTGCAACTGTTCTTTCCAGAATTTTAGAGAGAAATGGTAGGTTGGATATCGGTCTATAGTTAGCTAACACATCTGGATCTAAAGTGGGCTTTTTAAGCAAAGGTTTGATGACAGCAACCTTAAAAGCCTGTGGTACATAGCCTGTTACTAGAGAGAGATTAATCAGATCTAACATTGAAGAATTAATTAAAGGTAAAATCTCCTTGAAGAGTCTAGTTGGGATAGGATCTAAAAGACATGTTGATGGTTTGGATGTAGAAACTGTTGAAATTAGTTCAGGGAGACATATAGGAGTGAAGAATTCTAAAGATTCATCAGGTCTAACAGCCAATTCAGAAGCATCTGTGACATTTGTAGGAAGGGCCAGATTAATTTTATCTCTAATCATAACTATTTTCTGTGTAAAGAAGCTCATGAAGTCGTTACTGGTTAAAGCTAAAGGAATACAAGGTTCAACAGAGCTCTGACTCTTTGTCAGCCTGGCTACAGTGCTAAAGAGAAACCTAGGGTTGTTCTTGTTCTCATCTAGTAAAGATGAATAATAAGTTGTCCTGGCATTACGAAGAGCTTTTTTATAGATTACTAGACTATTTTTCCAAGCCACATACACTTCCTCTGAATTAGTGGAATACCACTTTCTTTCCAGCTTTCGGGATGCCTGCTTTAAAGTCCGCAGCTGGGAATTATACCAAGGAGCAAGTCTTCTCTGAGATATAACTTTCTTTTTTACAGGTGCAACACTATCAAGAGTTGTACGCAGTGAGGCTGAAGCAATATTAACATAATAATCCACTTCTGTGGGGGTAAAATAATAATAATTGCCTTCTGATTTATCAGTAAATGTTGCTGAAGTAAACAGTGAGGGTATTATTTCCTTAAATTTAGATACTGAATTGTCAGACAAACACCTACTGTAATGATATTTGTTCTCAGCTGCTAAACAATCCTTTACTTTAAATTGAAATGTTATCATAATCTGGGGGAAAGCTCATGTATTTATGATTACACAGGCCACCGTGAAAGAGCTGTTCCTCATATGACCTGTCCTAAAGCAAAACACTTGAGGGATATGCAAGATGTCAGCAGCAGTTGTGAACACCTGGCCAATCTCAAAGCTTATCACACTCATTTGATGTCAGTGGTGTGCCACTTAGTTGGAGCAGTATCTAGGAGGATTTAGCCACTGTAATCAACAAATTAGAAACACAACATAGTGGGGGAAAAGTGATTTGGTTCCCGTGTATCTTGGCAAATGAGCTTGCCACCACAGAGCCACTTGCATGTGTGTATGTTAGTGTGTGTGTGTGTATACATGCTGGGTTATATTTGTCCTGTCACTTAGTCTGAGAACTTGAGCACACAGCCCTCTTCAGTTCCAACAAAGGCATGATTGCATATTCAACAGGCTGCAAATAGAGAGGCAGAGGTATCACAGCTCTTCTGAAAATTTTCCCCGACAAATGCATTGTACATAGTTGAAAGATGTTCATTTGGTTGTTTATTATACAGATGCAGTTGAAACATGTCAGCAAGGAAAAACCATCCTTTCTTTACTGATTTGTCAGTATAACAAGCAATGTTATACTAAATGTGTTATACTCTTCTCCATGTTTGAGTAACATTTGCTAAACTACAATGCACATCTGTTTTGGATAATCATGTAGCCATTTTAAAACTGCTGCTGCAACAAATATTTACACATTTATGTGTTTGGTAGGAACAACAAATCTGCTTAAGGCTGATAAAGACATACAGGGGATGATGGAAGGTACTGAGAAACAGACGAACTCTTCGCTTGTTAAATTTTTTGTGTGATAGCCATGTCATGTATTTTGGCCCGTGACTGAAGTGCTGCCAAAGCAACATCTGGTTCTAAAAAAAAGACACACAAAACTAGACATTCATCAGATCAGCTCCACTTTTCAGATATCTAGATGTCATCTCCCATAATCTGCAGTCCCCCCCCCCAGTGTTCGCTCAGAAATAAAAAGCCTGTTCGAGGCTCGTCCCTGAAAAGTGCTCTACACAATGGGAGCGAGTAGAAAAAAGTGCCAAGCGAAGGGAAAAATGAAAAATGAGCAGAACTGGATTAAAATAACAATAGAGCATTTTGCTAATGGTCCATTTTGAGGTTCTGCCACAATGTGATACGCTGTGAGAATTATGGTGGATAGGAAAGGTACTGATGTCTCTGGAGAAGTCCTATTACTTCGCATGCCATACTTTGTGAGAATGTTAGCGCTTTATAACAGATGTATGCTGTCATTCTTTCTCTCAGATGTGTTGACATATATGAAGGCCTGCATGTAAGGTAAATTAGACTTTACTTTTTACTCCAGTCTGATTCAACGTAAAGCGGCTCTTCAACAATGTGTTAAAGTTTGCATTTAGTGTCATAACAGACTCTATTGTGGCCAGGGCTGTATGCCAGTTAAAATGAGTTTCAAATAGAATAATGGAACAAGCCATGTAAGCTCATAATTCATAAATATATAATATGCAGCACCATTCATCAAAGTTGAGAGAATTCCCTTCAGCATTTTGTATACCCTCTGACATTTTCAATTTGCTTTATCATTAACAGTCTATTGAATTTATTGAACTGGAAAGCCAGACCTGCCATATTTTTCACATGAATAACACATTTTTTTCTGAGAAGTTCAGCCCTTTTAATGGCCATATTTCTTCAATGAAAGTTTGGGGTTTCTTTCAGACTATATGCATGATTACACTCCACTGTGTGTATTTTTATTTCCTTGTGAAAAAGGAGATGATTCCAGTCAATTTAGGCATTATCTCTCAAGAGAGACACAGATTACAGCACACTGTGTCTCTGATCTGCCTGCCTGATTTTAGTGATCAATGCATTCCAGCTTGGAAGGGTAATGAGATTAGATCGGGGTAACTTCACAAAATACTGTGGCGCCAGTAAATACTTTGGATCGCTATGAATAACAGTTATTTTTAGAATTTATAATATATTATTGTGTACTGATAATATATATTATCAGTACACAGTCAGTACTGATGTACCTATAACTGTAGAATTATGAAAAACAATATAAGTGGTTATTATAAAACCACTGTATTTTGTTTCATGTGAAACTAAAATGTGATTCAGATGAGGAATCCTGGCAGCTTTTGCATCTATTTGCTCTCATATTTTGTACATAGTATGTGTTTACTTGTATCTACAGGTAATTCTAGCTTAAATGAATCAATAGTCAATAGTATTTTGAGAAGCTTTAATGTTTAAATGTACTAAAATATGTGGTAATACATCATAAAGTTACCATGTAGTACTTAACTAACCAAGATATGCACTGTGAAATAACATTACAAATGCAGTGGCCAGGTTTGCTGCAACAAAGCAGTTTGAGTCTATCGTTAGCAAGGCATCATTAAGTATATAGAGTATAGGTTTGAAGTCCATTCCCCAGGCAAGGGGACGGAATGATGAGGGGTTGCAAAACTAGCACATAGTTGTAAAATGGTTGTTAAAAAAATAAAAATAAAAATTCACATTTCATTCTTTAGATTACACAGAGCTATTTTCCTAGTTTCCACTCATGGTCTTATTTATTTGTGGTCCCTAGCGTGTGTTGAAAATAGAGTAAAAGGAGAAGGAACACCTGAGAGACAGGTGTATTAAGGGCAACAGCGTGGTCAGAGAGTGTATTTGAGTAAATGTGTTTCTGGACGTATTTGAACTGAAGCTCCCATATCCTCCCTCACTCCCCTTGAGAATTTTGGACTGTGCAAAATAAGAACTCCAATTTTGTTCTGCAATCTAAATACCCAGAGGTCTGCAGTCCTATCTTCTGCTTTACCCCACACCAGGACTTTGCACATGCACAACTCACACAGTTTTCATTTTTCATAACTTATCTACAAGAGAAGTATGTGTCTGATAGAACATGAATCGCTCTGATTTAAGGGTTCTTGGATATATATATACGTTTTTGTTTAACTGAATGAAAAGACACATAGTTGGTTGACATGCAGGTTCCAGGTGTGCACAACCAAATACCAGGAGAGAAACAGTGAAAAGAGGATTTGTTTGCAGAAAGAAACAATGTCAAAGGATGATGATAATGAAAAACAGGTGGTCTGTGAGCAGCGTCTCCCCACTGTAAACAATACAAGAGGTGACACAACTACCGGTAATCTGTTTGATGATTTAAATCGACACCACAGCAGTCTGAACAAGAATAGAGAGTCAGAGAGCGCAGTACTTCGCAAAGGCTGCTCAGTCATTGTATGATTTAAGACGGATGACATCTTTAAACAATTTATCGTCTGCAGCAGTCGATTTACAGTAGGATCGCAATCATGTGATCGTCAGCAGGCAGCTGATGTAGTGTTTTCTTGTACTCATAGTTACAGTGGCACTGTGTCACTATCTCACGATGATACAGAAATCTTTAACAAATGTGTGGATCCAGACTATCAGCCGCATCACTGCCAAAATCTAATGAAGTGGTCCATGTGTCATTTCTGACCTTTACTGATGAGTTCATCCAAATCCATTTGTCTGTTTTTGAGTAATGTTGCTAATTCCACCATGTTCCTTGACAGAGTAATGACAGCCAGATCTGAATGCAGTCCTAAGCAAAAAACTTTTCTAGATGCCTTGACCAGTGTTACACCATATGAAAAACCCTTTTTTCAGCTTTTTAAAAACTATTCATTATGCAATGCAGTGCCAGGTTTTTCCTGCATTGCGCTGCCCTACACCTCATATACACACAGATCATAAAGCAGCAGAGCAAAATTAAGTCTGTAATATTTCCTTTTCTCTCTGTAGCAGAGAGTGAAATTAATCAAGCGCCTGTTGAGCAAGCATAGCATAAATTTGTTGAACTTTGACATCCCTAACTGTTATGTATGCTTTCAAATCCATGCAGTATTTGCTACGCTAATTTTCATGAATTATTGTGAATAAGCTTAATCAAAGTGTAAAACTGAATTTCATGTGATAGTTAAGTTTAATTAGGTATATGCATGAAGTTGTGGATTTTTTGTACACTTTAAGAATGAGACCAAGCAGCTTTGTTGTCTACCAGCAGTATTCACAGAGCAGAAAGTCTGTTCACATCAGCAGAGCCAGGACATAGGAGTGATGATGCCACAAAAAAATTAGCCAGTTTAATGTACAAAATGCAACAGTTTTGTCGAATGACGGTCTAGTACCGAAATGTTGCTTTAATACATTTATGTTTGCAAGTTAGGCAGTGTGCAGGATTCCAGTTTTTGTACCTGCTGGATGTGCTTTTCTCTCTCCTCTTGAAATAAATGTGCGAATAATTCCCTTGAGCTGGTTTAATGTAAAATTCCTATTAATTCCTATTTTTAATTCATTTTTTTAATTGCTGACTATAACTTATCCAGGGTGTCCCCTGCCTTCGTACTAAGTCAGCTCGGATGAACTCCAGCCTGCCCATGACCCTACCTAGGATTAAACGGTGTATATAGAATGGATGGATAGATTTGCTAATTGTACCAGGAAGAACTTAAAATTGAATTCATTTCTGTGGTGGAAGGAATAGACAGGGGCTGCACAGTGACGTAGTGGTTAGCACTTTCACCTTGCAGCAAGAAGATCTCTGGTTCAAATCCCAGCCTGGGCCTGGGATCTTTCTGCATGGAGTTTGCATGTTCTCCCTGTGCATGCATGGGTTTTCTCCGGGCACTCTGGCTTCCTCCCACAGTCCAAAAATATGCTGAGGTTAATTGGTTACTCTAAATTGCCCGTAGGTGTGAATGTGAGTGTGATTGTTTGTCTGTATATGTAGCCCTGTGACAGACTGATGACATGTCCAGGGTGTCCCCTGCCTTCGTCCGAGTCAGCTGGGATAGACTCCAGCACCCCCTGCAACCCTAGTGAGGATAAAGCAGTGTATAGAGAATGGATGGATGGATGGATGAAGGAATAGACAGAATAGAACAACATACTAACATTACAGTATGGAGATGATGAGGCAGTCATAGCAGCGTAGAAAATATATATGAAGAGTCTGAGGAGGATGTCGAGTTTGATGACTACTAATTAACTTCTAATTATGCTAACGCATGACCCTTAAGTGAACAGCTCAGTTGGGGAAGTTTGGACACCAGAGATTTGATAGTCTAGGATTGAATAAGGCAACTGACATTTACATTAAACTGGCAAACAGTCTATGGCATCATTCATCCTCTGCTCCTTCTGCTACTGATATAAACTTGTTCTGAGTTTACTGCTGGCAGAGAGGAGGAGGGGCTGCTCAGTCTCAAAGCTGAGTAGGAACTAATTTTGATACAATAATAATAATAATATAGAATAAGACACAGCTGTTACATGCACTTTTAACCTGTTTACAGAAATTCACTAAGTTAACAATAAAAAATGGCAAAGAGTCATCTTAACAAAAACACAGCCTTCTCTCGATTCTGCAGTCTATTTGCATGTACTTGCTTACTCATGCTGTGAGGATGTTTTAGAGGTTAGCTTAGCTGAACAGATACAGAGGGAAAAATCATCTGTCAGAAACAGGCCTTGAGTCTGCAGAAGACTTCATTTCATATTATTTTACTGCAGCACCCTCCATGTGATCCTTCCTCTGACTTTCATGCAAAATTTTGCTCCAGGTACTGATGATGGTATAACCTGAAGCAGTACTTCTCTCACAGACAAGTTTGGGTTAGGGCCAATGATTGAGGTAGGTTCAGATCAGGCACCCAACTGGCCTGTGAGCTTCAGGTTACGGCTATGTCCTTCTCTGTTGAGGTGCTAACACCCGTAGTGTAATTGGTAACCTATGTGGCAACCTTTGGTCCAGCTCAGTGCTTGTGATTCCTGATCAGTGAATCTGCCAGTAGCAGCTAAGAAGCAGTGGGTTCGTAAGGGAAACCTGTGTCAGACATAGCATTCAGGAAACCTGTTCTCTTATCTGCTCTTTTGGGAACAACTAAACCCTCTTCATGCAGCAGAGGAAACTTTATTTTACAAAAAAGTATTTGAAATGTAAATGAACAAGGTATATACAGTACAGTGCAATGCAAAATGTCTACTGGTTTTAAAGAGGGTTGCACAGTGGCTTGGTGGTTAACACTTTTGCCTTGCAGTAGAAGATCACGGTTGGTGTCCCGGCCTTCCCAGGATCTTTCTGCATCAAATTTGCATGTTCTCCCTGTGCATGCGTGGGTTTTCTCCAGGTTCTCCAGCTTCCTCCCACAGTCCAAAAACAAGCCAAGATGAATTGGTAACTCTAAATTGTCCATAGGTGTGAATGTGAATGTGATTGTCTGAATATGTCACCCAGGATGTCCCCTGCCTTTACCCTAAGTCAGCTGGGATTGACTCTAACCCCCCCACGACCCTAATGAGGATTAAGCGGTGTACAGATAATGAATGGAGGGATGGATGGTTGTAAAGAACAGCTTCCAAACAAGATAGCTTGCTTTACTTCTATCCACATCTAACCCAAAGAATCACTGACTATTGAATATATTGTCAAAAACATGAGTCAGGTTATTTTGATAGTGTGTAATTCCTTCTTCTGTAGGGCCCCTTTTTTTTTACAGAGACTACTAGTTAGTTTGAATTGTTTCGAGCGTCTCTTCTTGAGGCTGTCTCAGCTTTACAGGACATCTGTGCTGGCCTCCTTGAAAAGAGTGATTATTCTGGGTCAGACTTTCTTAAAGCTACATGCTGGAATGTTGTTGTCATGCCCTAATTTTCTGAGTATGCTGCAGTTAAGCCATTAAAAAAAAAAAAAAAAAAAAAAAAAAAAAAAAAACTTACGAATTCCAGAAGGTCATAGTATTTGTTAAAAATACAGCCTCCATAGTAGAAACTCAGTGCAACTTTCTTTTATTGTTTCTTCTTTACCAGTTGGGTGTTTTTACTTAGTTTTAATTGTGATTTTCAGTTTTCAGTTTCTTCCCTGTTAAAAGGGTGTTTTTCCTTGCCACTGTCGCCTTTGGGCTTGCTCTGGGGGTCAGGCATTTGGGTTCTGTAAAGCGTCTTGAGACGAGTTGACTGTAATTGACGCTATATAAATAAAATTGAATTGAATTGAATTGAATTGAATTTCCTGTATTTCCTGTAAGAAAGCAATGTAGTTACCAGTGTGTGAAAAGTGAGAGTGATGCTGCTACTGTGCGTCAGCATTGTTTTTCATGTATTTTTAGAGGTCAGAGTTTGGTGAGACTTTGGGGAGATTAAGCAGCATTTTAGCTCCCAAATGATTTATCTGCTTGAGATTCTACTGTGATGCTGATATGGCATAAACCCTCCTCTATTATTGAAAGCTTAGGTCTGTTATCATAGTGTGACAGGTCTTGATGCAATTTATGTACTATAAATTCATCAGTGTCAAGCAGTAATCTGTGGAGCAGAAGATAAACGCGTCCATTCTGCAGACATGGAGACTTCAGTTCGACATTTTGATTATTTTTAGCAGTTACACTGTGTCAGGTTGGGAAATATTTTTGAGAAGATGATGCACCAAAACAATATCACTGTTACATTAACATAACCACATAGGGTTTGGGTGAATCGTGAATACTGTGTCATTGTGGCACACACACATACATATAAATAAGCAGAAAAACCTATCTTCAATAATTACCAAATGTTAGCAGTGAGTGAGACCAGTAAGTAATACTTGGAACAGATATACTTACAGTTAAAATGAAAATATATAATATTTGTGGAAATGTCTCTGCAAAATGTGTCTGACAGTGTTCATAGAATGTAGCCAGTCAGATAGTGTTCTGGTTGGGACATTGAAGAAAAATACTCCCTATCTTATCTGATAATCAGCTGGGCAGGTCAGCCAACCCCAAACTTGGACATCAGACTTGTAACTCAAAGTCAGTGTCCAGCACTTTTAGAGGAGTCATGCTATGATAATATGATAATGTCATTTCACATCATGAAATATGTAATAACTTACAGAATAAGCAAGTAAGGTTTTAGTTTTAAGGTGTGAAGATAATTCTCAGTCATCCAGGTCATGGTAAATTTAGGTGCTTCAGGAGAAGGCAACAGGGCTTCTTGTTGGGTTTTTGGCACATCCAAGAATTATTAAGTTACGTTATTTCCAGATGAGTACCTACCTACTGGTGGCCCTTAATAAGTACCTGGTTCTCCCCATCAGTCAGGTAAAACAGAGGAACATATAGGATAAGAGATAAAATGTCTTCGAAAAAAGTCCATTTGCCTTCTGCAGAAGCACTTCAGAGAAATATGAAGAGTTTTGTCTGCTTGTTAGATGTTCTTACACTGCATGTAAGTGCTAAACAGGATGACTTGTAGGACAAGTGTTGCCAAAATTGATTAAATAAAAGATGGTATTGCATTACTGAAGCTTTTGGAACAAATTCCTCCTGCATCGCATGCAATCGACCGAAAATTTACAGCCAGAAAAACAAAGTGTCAAGAAAAACAAGATGTCCTGCAACAGATGGCATGGCCCCCACAGAGCCCTGATCTCAACATCATCAAGTCAGTCAGGGATTACATGAAGACACTGAAACAGCCTAAATCCACAGACAAACTGTGTCAAGTTCCTCAAAATGCTTAGAACAAGCTGCCAGCCAAGCATCTTTTCAAGACACAAACTCCACAGGCCACGAAGATGCTTTTTGCTAAGAACTACCTTACTGAGCCTCTGATTGGCAATGACCTCAATATTCTTACCCTCGTCTTCTCACTCCTAGCCACCACAGGTGATGAGTAGGCTACTAGCCAATCAAATGCAGAGTAAGGTGGGTTGATAAAGAGTCTGCTGAACGTGAGGTTAGAAGACATTCTGTTTACCCTTGCAGTTCAAAGTGGATATTAATAAATATGTTTATTAATGTTTATTAAAGGTGTGACAGTTGTGGGTCAACATACTGGGCTTTAGCTTGGTAGGTTTTCAGCTTAATCTAGCCAGCCACCTGTATACACCACAGTTTTTCTAAGGTGGTCCAAACATTTTCCTTGGTTTGAAAATCATGCCTACGTTATGTTTAACCTGCCAGGGTTAGGGTTCCGTCATTTTGTATCAACATATTTACTCCGTCAACGAACGCAGCAAAGTCGTGACGATTGGGATATGTTGTCTGTCTTTGCACAACATTACTCAAAGACAAAATAATGGATTTGGATGAACTTTCCAGGGAAGGTCAGAAATGACACAAGGACCAAGTGATTAGAATTTGGCAGTGATGTGGCTTATATTCTGGATTTCCATATCAGTACGAGACAGCAGCACTGCGTCACTGTAACTGTGACAACAAGTAAATGCTACGTCAGCTGCCTGCTGACGATCACATGATTGCGATCCTACTACAAATCCGACGCTGCGGACTTCATCTTTTGACAATTAGAAAACGACTGAGCAGCCTTAACGGAGTACTGCATTTTGAGTGCTTCTCTTGTTTCGTTATTTGATTGATGGAATGTAGACATTGGCTTCAAATGTTTGCTGTGAAAATATTTCTGACCTTAAATTATCTACAGTTTTTAAATGCAAAGTCATGTTTATAATGGCCTTGAAATCTGGCAACTTTGATGTGAAAGTAATGTGGAAAATGTTTTATGTAGATTTTATTTATTTTACCCCATAATAGCTGTTGACATCAGTTTTCTGCAAATAATAAATGCTGGCAATAGCCAGATATGAACATGTAAAGCAAACATGTTTAAATTTTTTTCCCAGGGGAGCATCAATTCAAAACAGTCATAGTGGGTTGTGGTGAAACACTGGACTGCATTACATTTTTAAGCTGTGTTGACCTGATTAATATACATGAGCAGGGTATATGATCAGGAATACTTCTACATGCAACTGCAAGGCCTTAATAATAAACATAAAGCAGCGGTTTATGCTTATTAAACATTCACTGCCAATACAGAACATGGGAATCTAAAATAAACCCTACTCCAAACTAAGCAACTCCACAAAAACCTACAGATACTACCAACCAAACCCAAACGTGAAAACTACCAAAACCAAAGCATAATAAACCAGTAAGTGACTAAGCGGGTACTCACAAAAATAGCAAACTGAATACAAAGAGGGGAGGCAGGCTCGGGAAATCCAGGAGCTGGGTGAAGAGAAGTCGGAGCAGAGATGGCGGCAGTCAAGGCAAGCAAGAAACAATGGCTCGGTAAACTGAAGACTGGAAACATAGCAGGGACGAGAGGGAATACATGGAGGGAGTTGGGTACGTGAGTGGCTATTGTAGTCTGGAGGGAGAAACATGGAGTCCATGAGGGGATCTGACAGACAAAAGCAAGAAGAGGGAGCCAGACAGACAGACAAGTCAAGACAGACACAGACAGAAGAAAGGGAAGAAGGAGGGAGAAGAACAGGGTGGAGCAGGGATCATGACAGGGGTTGTGGTTGAATTGGTAGAGTGGATTTTCCACTGACCACAAAGTTCAATCCCTGGTTCCTCTGCAAGCTGAAGCATCGTTGGACAAGACGCTGAACCCAATGGCAGGCAGGCACCCTGCATGGAAGCTCTGTCGCCATTGGTGTGTGAATGTGTGAGTGAATGAGTGAATGTGAAACATCGTAAAGTGCTTTGAATACCAATAAGGTAGAATAGCACTATTTAAGTGTTGACCGTTTAGCTATCACCTCATTGATAACATCAGCATCAACCTAAAATGTCAAAATGTCCAACCTTTTTCCAATTAGAATTTTTGACAGAGCTGTTACATTGGTCTGCATTCAGTATCACAACTGTACCAAAGATAATGGTCGGTGAGCGCATATGTCTTTGTAGTAAGATGACGATGAAGCAGTCAAATGCAGCTTGCTTTGCCAGTAGGGCCCAATCTTTACTCCTGTGTAGACAGCCCTCACACTGAGTCATCTGAAAAGAGAAGTGTCCTTGTTCGATGGCCTGGATGTTATCGGAGAGTTTATACCCCCTAGAGGGGCAAGACTGCCACACAGCTTCTTCCTCGTTCACTCTTTTCTTTCTCCATCTCTGTCACTCTCTTAGGGTAATGCAAATGCACACGCCATATCATCCCATCTCTATTTTAAGAATCTTCTCCCCAGTGTTCCCACGCTGTGCTTGGGGCTGGCAGAATCGGGGAAGGTGGAATGAATGGAAACACATTGTATGAGCTCTTGCCAGCATCCCACTGTCTTTAGTGTATTCTCAACACATAACCCTTTAAAGTTGTTCTATCAAGCAATGTGTCTACTGGAGCTACTTACTGTAGTAGTTGCCTCACAGTGTATGACTTTAACAGAAGACGTAAACAATCCACAAATCCCTTGGAGGCCTTTGAGGAAAGCCACGACAATGTCATGCATTTCAGACAGCTTGACTATTAATATCACTGAACACAATGAGGCATAGAATACCAGAATGAACATTTCCAAGTGGAATGGTATCTGGCCAATGGGACACCATCAAAGAAATGATTAACATTACGAGTATACTCTTACAGATCTTCTCCCATATGTTTTACACATTTTAGGGTGTCACTGTGAAAAGCTGCTCAATAACCATGAAATACTTATTTACTGGCAGATACTTACCAGACGTTTTGCCAAAAAACACACTAATCAAAAAACACAGTAATAATCTAATGATTATTACTGCTGAGTAACCACTGTTGGTCCATGATTAGTGGATAGGAGAACAGGGATCTTTCTGTAATTTACATATTTTATGTAAAAAGGAACCCCGCTGGTCTTCTGCATCTAAACTTAAATAAGTGTCATCGGTGTTCACATAGCCACAGTCTACACACTGGAGATGCTGACTAGGTAATCATCATTAAGCTGAAACCAGCAGTAAAATCAGCTCAGGTCAAGTGTTTGGTTAAGCCTGGAGGCTTAACCGTCTGGTGCTGGTTATCAGTCTGGAGCTAAACACAAAGCATAAATCACGGGCTGAGATATTCTTTCATAGTTTGTTCTTCAAAGGGGTTTTCTTGAAAATTAATTCATAGGAAAACCTCCCCTTTCCTTAGAGAAAATACTGCGAAAATATATCTGGCAACTTACCAAAATGTATGGACTAGTATTTGCTAAAGTGCATCTGGAATGACATCTGCAACTAAGTCATGTGATCATCAGCAGTCAGCTGATGTAATGATCACTTGTAGTCATAGTTACAGTGTCACCATGCTGCTGTCTTGCAGCAATACTGAAATCTTTAACAAATCCGTGGATCCAGACTATAAGCTACCTCACTGGTTGCTAACAGACAGACAGACGCATAAATGCCAATCATCACAGAACTCCCCTGGATTCCTTGGTGGAGTAATTATTGATTGGTAATGTGGAAGACTCTCAGTTAAGAAAATTGTTTAAATTGATACCACCAATCACAACTACATCTGCTACATCTCAAGAAACAGTCTGCAGGCAGCTGACAATAGAAAGGTACTCAGCAACAGTATCGTACTGCAAAACAACCAAAGAGTACAATGACATAACTTGTCTGGTAGCACATCACATTGCTAAAGATGTATTACCACTCAGCATGATTGAAAAATATTGCTTCTGAAAGCTTCTGTGCATGATTGACCACTGATTTGTTTTTCCAGACCACAAGCACATTTGAAAGACAGTGGTTTCACAGAAAAGGATCTGTTATCAATCTGCTACTTGCACACAACCTCTAATATGTGGTCAAGTTGCACATGTGAGCTACATATCAGCGTGACTCTTCAATGAATGGCTGGATTAGTAAATGCCTTAAAACAACTTCCAGAGGACCACAGAGTCTGAGTGAAAACAAGGTGGTATCACCACTAACAGCTGGGTGAATATAGTAAAAGATGCTTCACTTAACAGCGGATCCAGGCTGAAGTGTTTGAGTTGCATTCTGCTAATGGTAAGGTATGTTGACACTCTGTAATCATCAATGGACTATTTCTTGGGTTATTCTCAATAACTATAAATACTGATTAAAGTTAAACATTTTAAAGTGATGCATTTTTAAAAATCTTCCCTTGAGTATGAACCTCAGCCAAACTGAATAGCCAATCAAGGAGAGCCCTGATGAGGAAGGTGACAAGTGACCCAAGAATGACTCCTACAGACCTTTAGATGTTTAGACATGGTAGAGCAGCGAGATGGAAGTAACTCTGAGCACAAGGAATGGCTCATCAGCTGGCTAATAGCAACCCTATAGTGAAGCATGGTGGTGACAGCAAGAGAGTGTTTCTCAGTGGCAGGTAGAAGGTCAGAGTTAAAGGAAGGATTAGTGCAGCCAAACACATAGAGGCCTTAGCAATAAATCTGCTTCATAGTGCAGTGACCTGACTGAAGCAATGGTTCACCTTCCAGCATGACAGTGAACCAAAGGAAACAGAAAAGACAACACTGGAGTAGCTTCAGGACAAGTCGATCCTTGCTCAGCCAACCCCATATAGCTTCGATGTAGATACCTGAAGATGGCAATTTACAGACATTTCTCTTCCAATCTGACAAACCTTTATAGGATCTGCCAGGAAGAGTGGGATAAATAGCTGGCAAATGGGCTTCGACACCATTTTTAATTGAGGTCTGAATAATTTGAAATGAGAGATTTCAGTGTTGGATTTGTGATACATTGGCAAAAATCTCTACAGGTTTTCACTTTGCCACTATGAGTTATTGAATGTGGATTGATGAGAATAATGTATCCATTAAAATTAAATGTGAAACACTACAAAGTGAAAAAAGTGAATGGGTCTAAATATTTTCTGGAGCAATGTGTGTTACTCAACTTAATTACAAATGTGTTGGCATCAAGTGAAATAATGACTTAGTATTTCTGGTATGTGTCAGGTTATCAGGGCTGCAACTGTTGACTATTTTGATAGCTTAACAATCTATCAATTATTGCAAGAAGACATTCTGACTTACGCATTAACTTAATATCTAGATTGAGCTATTACCTTAAGGTTGTTTTAGGCATCTCCTAGCTAACAATAAGGACAGTTAAGATCCTTGTTGTGTAGTTAGCATTTGTGTTTTTTATGATTTATATTAATTGCTGCTACAACACTGCAGTTTTCAATACCCAGCTTTATTATACAGGATGTCCCTAAAGTCTGCACACATAGGAAATCTGACTAACTATACATTTTATTTGCCTCCACAGATTAAATATGACTTTGTTGAAAGAAGAAAGAGTTGAACTGGTGCTTTTCAGTGGACGTGAAAGATGGACATATCAGATAGTAGATGAACTTAATGAGCATCATCCAAGAAGGATTCCACTTGGCTTTTCCATGGTGGCGAAGGTTATTAAAAAGTTTAAAGAAACAGGCAGTGTCATTGACAAACCGTGTTCTGGGCAACCAAATATGTCAGCCAAAACTAAAGAATTGGTCATACCAGACCAAAAAAGTCACTTCCTTAATCCAAACTCTATCTTTCGATATGTCCATCCTTTACCCTAAGCCAATGACCATTGGACCTGTGGACAGAGAAAACGAGTGGAAAAAACCTGGAACACAAAACTGGGAGCCACAACACCATCAGGACTGAATAGCATCTGAAGGCCATAATCACATCCATTCCCTTCCACACCAGGCATTAATGCATCAACCAGATCAGTAGGCTTATGCATATGAATAAAAAACCCTAACCTCGACCCCAAACCTTAACCCAAACCTAACCCTGTCCATCCTTAGCATTCACTGAGAAGTACCAGTTCAAGTTGTTCTTCTTTCAACAAAGCCATATTTAATCTGTGGAGACCAAAAAAATTATAGTTAATGAGATTTCCTATGTGTCCAGACTTTAGTAACACCCTGTATTGTGTTAAAAAGTTGTTAAACCCGATGACGGGAACATGTTCTCTGCATTCTTGTATCATGACAGATGTTTTGACAGCCTGATGACCAGTGCAGCACTGTGACCAGGGGTTGATTTTGACCAGCACAGGCCATCGACAGACAGTTAAGTTAAGGGAAGGGTGATATAGTCTCTGTGATATTATGCAGAGTACGAGGTGCTTACTGGCTGCTCTTTAACAACTGGAGGCTGGGCTACAGTTGCTGGCTCGGTTGAACCGTAAATGTTGGATCAGCCTGTTGGATTGCTTGTTTTGCAGCACACAGCCAGACACCCTGATTGTTGTGGTTCATCCAGTGTTCCTTAAAGGGGAACTTCGTTTTTTTTCAACCTGGGGTCTGTTTTCATATGTCATTTCATACATGAGAGTTATGGAGAAATTAGTTTTCGACATAGCTCCAGTATTTAGCCAGGCAGTCAGCTTAGCAGCTCAGCTAGCAGCTCAGCTAGCGAAAAGTATGGGGCGAGTGGCCCCCCCGCATCAAAGTCCACCCTAACGTGTTTTTTTTTTTCCCACACTGACCAGCTTGGATAGTCTCAACGAGTGTCCCACAACATACTAGAGATGAGAAGTCAACGAAAACCTCCACATTACCTGGCGATCGCTCTTTGTTGTGGTCTGTATCCAAAGCTAAGGATGCGAGAAAGCAAATCTCGTTCCGAAATCACGCTATAGCTTGCGAAATCGTTCACTTCTCATCTCTAGTATGTTGTGGGACACTCGTTGAGACTATCCGAGCCGGTCAGTGTGGGAAAAAAGCACGTTAGGGCGGACTTTGACGCGAGGGGCCTCTTGCCCCATACTTTTTGCTAGCTGAGCTGCTAGCTGAGCTGCTAAGCTGCCTGCCTGGCTAAATACTGGAGCTATGTTGAAAATTCATTTCTCCATCACTCACATGTATGAAATGACATATGAAAACAGACCCCAGGTTGAAAAAAAATGAAGTTCCCCTTTAAGTTCTCCTGTTTTCGGATCAGCAATAAACTTGGTCTATATGAGCAGATGTTCAAAATAACTTTTCAATAACACTGGGCAGCAACTCACATTGGTTAGTGTAGTGACACACTTCACTCCAAGAAGTGATAATGCTCTCATGTTGTAATTTTCAGCCTGAAAATAACGGAATGGCAGCACCAACTAATTGACAATTGAACTCGGCAACTCACTTGATCTGATTTGATTTTTGTTAGCTATGTCAGTTATTTGTTGCAACCCTGCAGGTGACAATTCTAGTTTTAGTTGAAAAATTAACAGTATTGTGTTCTTGCTGATATGGAGATCTCAGAAAGTGTTCAGCCCATCACTGCCAAGATCAGTAACTTTAAATGCAAAATTCACTGTCATGAAAAAAAAAGGTCAGATGTGCTGTGGATAAGTCTGAGTTACTTTTCTTAAAGTTAAGCAGTACCATGAAAAACAGCAAACGCATTTAGTATGTATTGTTTATTCTTGATTTAAATATTTTTTTTAGAAATGAGATGCATTTACTTGGTCTTTCTGGAGTCCCCACAACAAGTGTCAAAAAGAAAATGTCAATGAAAAAAGTATGTTGTTGAGATGCAGTCCTGAAGTATATGTTCACAAAGTCTCATTTTAACCTCTTGCTGTGCCTCTTTGGACACACCAGAGAAAACCACCCACTGCAGCTTCAAACTTAGTGAACTGTAGCTGGTGAACCTTTTCCCCAGTGGATCTCTTTTTTTTCTCCAAGTGCCGTTTTTAGAAGTGCGTGGGAGACATGGATACCATGGTTCAACGTGTAAATACTTTATCAAATGCTAGTGCTACCCTGAATACAAACATTGGTTATTTTTTGCACTCTGAAACTGTTAACACAAGGTTGAATAGCAGCACCTTTCCCGGGGCAGGAAAAACCCCACTGAGAGGTTAAAAAAAAAGCAAATCACCGATTCAGTCTAAATCCTGCCTGGCAGATAGTGTCTACCATCACACCCAGCTTTTCAGCAGAGGTAGAGTCACCTTCAACAAGGCATCGTTCAATGGCTGTGTCGGCCAGAAAATTATGTGTACTCAGTGGCAGGGCTGTCGGGACCATGCTGATAAAATTTCTATTGATGGCAGCCCGGGGACACAGGTTGAAGGGATTGAAGAAGGCATATCTTTTTCACCTCCCTCAGGTGTGAAGTCCATCTGCTGAGGGCTCACTTCTGCAAACTCCCAACAAGTTACAATTAAGACCTACTGCATACAAGTGATCACTGTGCAATGATGACACATGAAGTGGGCCAGAGACACAGAGACAATAATTTTGTGCAATATCTGATTAGCTGCAGAGATAATAGTTTCATTTTACTAGGTCTAACATAATGCCAGTGATGAGCTCAAAGAGTCAGATAAACCTCCCGTAGGCCCTTATACTCTCAAGACGATAATTTATAGACAATATAAGGAAAGGATTTGGCTCTAAATTTAGACCTTTTTTTCTCTGTGTGTAGTTGTACTTTAATATATTCTTAACTGTTTTGCCATTTTTTGTCAAGCTCGACTTCCTATGATTACTAAAACATCAAGGCCCTGAGAAGCATTCTAAAAAGGCTTCAGAAGATCTTTTAAAGTTGCCCTCATACACCAAGACTGTATCCTGCCCTTTGTTTCTTTGCTTATCTGTGTCCCACTGGCACATGGTTTGCAGAATTGCGGTGCATAATAGCCTACACAGCACTCAACCACTTTGATCTTTTCTTGGGGAAGAGCACAATCATCAGGCACTGGGCATTGCTCGCCTTTTTCAAGATGCTTGACATGTTGCAAGCCTTAAGGGTGTGATGAGTTCTGTTCACTGAGATAAAACGGTGGTAGTAGCTGGCCCAATAACTCTCACGTGCTGTTTGGCTAGATCATACACTGAGATCATGCATAATTGATCTGTATTGAATACAGCAAACTAATATTATATTGCATTCCTTAACAAAGTTACAACCACAAAACAATAAAACTTAGTACTCCTTTATTAGTCTTATGTGTCAGTAAATTCAACATCTTTTGGTTTTTGAACAACTGCTCGGACAGCAAAGAAATTAGAAGTTGTTTCTTTGATCTGCTGTAATATACATTTTATAGAACAAAGAATGAATTTAGAAAATAATCAAGCACACGAATCTATAATTAAAATAATTGTTGGTAGTTGTGAGTTTCAGCCCTAAATTACATTTACAATTATCTGTGTTATCTATAATGCTGGACAATTTCACATCAAAATCGCAGTGTGAAACTATGCAATTACCCAATCCCAGAGACTGCAGTTTGGGATATATATTAAGCATTTTGTCAGACCCAGTGGTTAAACTGTCGTGTCCATGGGGTTGACTGTAAGCTGATTACAAAGATGAATATGGTTTAGGTCATCATTTTCAAAGCAGCTGGGATCTCTTGACCCAGACTCATTTTCACTCAAAACTAAATTGTGCACTTTCAAGCATTTTCAGTATTCATAACAAAGAGTATCAGTGCTGGGAGAAGAGTTTGATTGTACCATGTCAAACCTGACGCCCACTAAATTATTAAATATAGACCAGCAATTTTACCATCACTGATGCTCATAAAAATCAGCTTCAGCATCTCCATGTGAACCCCCTCAGCTCAGACTACATATGTATTAGAGGGAAGGACATGTCATTCCATTATCTAGTTCTGTCGTCATTGTGTGCTAACATTAAGAAACATCAAACGCTGCTCTGGCTGAATTCACACGTTCTGAAAGAGTGACAAACAATACCAAAACGAAACCCAGCAATTACACAGAAGTGCAAACCACTGTAGACCACTTCACATGTCAACAACCTGACGTGGAATTTAGACAACATCCTCTTATGCAAAGCAACCTGTATCTTCAAGGCATAACAGTCTGTCTGAATGGCCTTTTTTTTATTAACCGCTGTCACCCTTTGCTCAAGCATTTGATTCAGGATTATGCTGTGAATCTTTTTCACAGACTTCAAAGGCTACTCTTCATTCATTTTGGTCTTTTGATGGTATTATGTTGGTTATGTGAGGTTTCCAGTTTCAAGGCTAGGTAAATGGTATTAAGTACTGTGTGCAATGGATTACTCAGTCTAATGTTTTTCTGTTTGCACAGCAGTGCGGCATGGCTGTGGAAGAGGAGAGTAGGAAGGAAATCAGAAAAATGTCCAGTTTTGGTTCCAGTATTAGTGAGGCAGACACTCTGTGCTGTAACTTCAGCTTTCCTACAGCTTTAAACCTTATTTTCTAAGTTTTTTCTTGTTCAAGTCCATCCTTTTTGTATGACATTTCTTCTGTTAGCGTGTTGTACACACATTTCTCCGTATTTTTAATTCATGTCTAATTCTAAAATGCAGTTTATCTGGGATTGAGAGAGACTGACTAACATTACACTGATGTTTTTGATAAAGTAGGAAACCCTGATTATGTGCTGCAGACTGGTTTATGAGCATGAAGATCATGTGTTTAATATGGAGGGCCTGTCAAGGACTAATCCTAACCCCCCTGACAGTGGCATTTGTAAGAAGCTGCAAAATAAGTTGGAAGTAGATTTACTGAATATAGTACAGCTTAAACTGGGACAGAGGAGAGAGAGAAGTCAAGCTTGGAGAACCTTCCTCTAGCATTTTTTCATATTTGAGCTGAGAAGCATAATCCAAACATATTACTCTGAAATATCTTACATATACTGTTACATCACTGGCTTTCTGTTAACATTCTACATTACTGCAGTTTGATGAAGGACAGCAGAAGCTGGTGTCACACTGAACACATTTACCCAAGTGTTCCTCACAGCTCTGCTGGATATCTGATATAACTGAACATATGGCAGACACTATGATGGCTAGATCAGCAGGTACAAGAATCAGTGAGGGATTACGACTTACAAAAAAAAACATATTGTGCTTTATGTGTGTGTGTTTTGATGTAGAGACTCCAGGAGTGCGTGTACATGCTGTGCACAGAGATTTTGTTTTGCCTGATGTGGCTTTGAGCAGAAGCCCAAAGTTCCTCTTTCATGTGCTGTCCGTCAAGTCCTGGTTAAAATCATCATTCCAGCAAGTCTTTAATTGACCTTCAAACCTGAGTCCTTCAGGCCAACGGGCACGCTAATTATCCATAACTTCACAGGGTAATTCCCTGTATATCGGGCTCTTGAATGGGCTTAGCATACTGAGATCTACGACTTGAGAGTTGCCTGCAGGGTCACTGAATAGTGCCCAGATTATGCATAGAAAGCAACTTACTGTTAGCTTAAGCTCTTCCCAGTCATCCAATAAACATGTGCATGGGGCCTTCCTTTACTAACATACAAGTTTTTCACTTTTATAGCTAAATGTGTTTTTTTCTGTAAAAAAAAACAACAAAAAAACATCTGCTTGTATGATCCACAGGGACTGCTTGTACAATCACAATGCATTGTTGTAATAAAAATGTGAGGCAAGAGCAGTACAAGCTCTGAATCAGGAGATGTCACAAGTGCCACTAAAGGGATTTCTTGCCATGATGTTAGGGCTTACCTATATTCTGAAGGTAGTAATGGCAGTATGATGGAGCGTGTGCTTATAAAATAGGACACCAGACATGCAATCCCACCAGAAAGCAATCTGGTATGTTGACTCTGTGAATACTGCACTTATTCTGCCATCTGTGTAGTATACTTCAGTATTAGATTTTCACTATGTGGGATGCCAGAGTGTATTAGTAGTTCTTAAATTATGAAACTACGGTATTTACAAAATATCACTTGCAAGCTAATTTGTTTGGAGCATGTGCTGTTTTTCAGTTCTATATATTCCAGTTACCATAGTATTTTGCTATGTACAAACTGTGTATCAAATATTAAAAAATGAATAGAAATTATTCCTGCTCTGTGCTGGTTTATTTTAAAAAATAATTTTACAATGGCATTAACAATAATTAACAATTCTTGATCAATGTTTTGTGTATGTGCAGTATGTGCATGTATATTATGTGCAATTAAATAGGCAGACAGAAGAATGATGGAGTGACTTGTGATGGAGAATAGTATTTTGTAGTACTATATGTATAGTATTAGTGCTAGCATTTATTCTAGTGAACTTAGAATGCTGCCCTGTAACTCTTCATAGCAGTGCTTACTATAAGCTAAAATATGAAGATTCACATTTTTATTTGCTATCCTTTAGCATCAGTGCTCCTCTCTCTGATGTATTCAAGAAACACTTTTCTGGAAAACTGCCTGAGAATGAGTGCACCTATTGTATTGTATGCAGCTGTTTACTTATCTGTTTCTTTAGGGAAAAATCTACCAATTTTCTCAGCCATATTTTCTAAATATTAAAACTGACTTGGCTATCTGAAATCACTGACATCGCCTCCGTTGCCTTATGTGCCCTCAGGCTGCTTTCTCCTCTGAACAGTTCTACATTGTTGCAGCCATGTTTGAGATGCAGTGTTCAAATTTTCAGCTCCATTTTTCCTGTGAAGTTAAAACAACCACTTTCCTCATCAGATTAGATTCATTTGTCATGGAGAGGTAAAACCAAGTCACCTCAAGTGTGCCGATTGGACAAAAGCCAACATTTTAGGTTAAGGTCAGGGCTGAGCACTCCTAAGATAAATCTTTACTCCTATTATGACCTGTCAATAATGCACTGACCCTGTCACAGGTCTTTCATGACCACATCAGTCACCATTTATGGTTCAATTAAAATGCCATTCTAAATTATTTTTCAGTGAGAGGCTTGCTGGACCCTCACACCTTAAATGAGAAGTGCGAAGGATAATTAAAACATGTTTCTTTCTCCCAATGGCCAGTGTTAGTGTCTGTATCAAAAACTTATGAATGTTAGAAAATACTCTTGTCGTTGTACGGTATACTGGGTTACCTGAATGTATATTTAACCACACAATATCACCCTTGTCCTTGTTTATGTATCAAATCCAAAATTTGCATTCTGCATTAGCCAGCGGTCATACATTTTCGGAAAGTATGTTGTACCGCCTTTTCGAAATGTAGATTGAGTTTCTGGTGAAATGTTCTGGTTAAGTACAGATCACTTAGTTGGGGCTTAGTGCAGTCTCAATTCTCTTTGTCCACTTTGCAGAACGTTTGCATTTTCTAAACACAGTAATATAGATTTGCATGTGTGAAGAATCTTTTATGGTCAGAGCAATCCTAAAATTATCCACGACTCACTCAAATGTCCCCACAGTTTAGCCAGATGACAGTTATGGAGATTTGTGAAAACACAACATGACCCTTTTATGATTGACAGATGTATTTGTGTTGCTGTGACAGTCGATGAACCCATTCACATTTTCCCATCTATCATCACCTATGTGCTCCAAAATTAGTCCTGTGTGTGGGCTTAAATTGGCCAAGGACAGCAGAGATGAAAGATAGCCCATAATGAGGTTTCTCCCTTAGGAATCAATGTGTAGCTTTGTCCCAGGGGCCACTGAAGGTTGTCTGTAAAATCAGTCTAGTGCGGGGTCCTAGCCTGAACAGCCAGCCTATCTATCACCTTGCCATCATGTTGAAGAGCAGAATGGAGGTTTATTCAGGAACAAACCACATTTCGGGACATCCATCGGTACTGGATTAATTAACGCAAAAGCCATATAGGTGAAGGTTTCGCTGATATACTTGTCATGCCGTCTTCTGCACATTTCCTTCCTGATCATTGCTCTGCATAATCAAATTGCCCTTTGGGAATCAGATGACTTTGTGTCTACAGGAGATAATGCAGAATATGATCATCAGCTAAACCAGGCCTGACCTTGTATGTTGGTGTAATCATCCCTGAACTGATATGAATCTGTAACATCAAGGATAAGTTCGTACTGCTTTTGACAGTTGAGAACAAAGGGTGCAAATCCATAATCTTTGTCATGTTCTACAACATTTACTTTGTAGCTGACCTTTATACTGTAATTTAAGAGGTGCTTTTTGAAGCTAATTATTATCAAAGCTTAATTGAGTGTGTGGGTACAAAGTTGTGGAGTATAATTTTGCTAAGTATGCCAGTAGAGGATGAACATAGACACAAATCTTTAGAATGCTCCAATAATTTGAAGGTGGAAGAAAGAGGAAACCTGATTTATATGTTTTTTTGATATTTCATAATTGTATCTAAAACTGTTTCTATCATTTACTCTGTTTTCTCTGCAGTCCGTCTGCTTTGAGGCCAGGCAGCTGTGTGGGGCACCGGGTGTGGATCCTGTTGGCAATGACTCACCTCACCCTGGACTTCTCTGTTTGCAGTCCCCTCAGTCAGGGTCTGGGGATCAAACTCACACCTAAATCGGTGCCTCGCTCACGACCTCGCTTGCAGCCCCTCTGGGATATGCCCAACAAGCTTCAGTGGAGAACAGTGAGCCCGTTGGCCCGCCGCCTCCTCAACCCTGTCCCTCCACTCCAAGACAACAGGGCAGGGATAGGGCCAAAAGTCAAAGGTCAAAAGCATCGAAAGCCAGCACATAAAGGACAAGCAGCATGTAAGGAGTGCCGGTTGAGGTACTCTCGAATAGAGACAGGTGATCCTTTGGCTGTAATAGCAGAAGCTCCAGCAGCTTTATCAAATGGGAAGTCTTTAATTAGAGCCAGAAGGCAGCTCAAATGGGACAGCTACGACAAGTCTCAGGAGGGCCGGACTACCACGGTGGCTGGATTTATTGACTGGGGACCCACAGGGACAGATAGCATAGATGATGATGGCAAACCAGAGCCCAATGTAACACTGTCCACCAGGGCTTCAATTACCACAGTGGTTGCAACCACAAGCACTACAACCAGGCTCTCCCAAAGGCCGTTAACTGTGGTGACCACCCCAGAGTCCAAGAGCACCACCAGGTCCACTATCAGCCACACGGAGACTGTCAAACCAACAAAGCCATATAGGGACACGCCAGGTAAGACATCTAAAATGCATGAACGGTTTATCATTTAGTGCGAGTTGATTAGTTGAAAATATGAAACTGCTTTAGTATCCTTTATTGCATCTTTTTTCTTTTAGTCATACAGCCCATGTGAAAAATGTTCCTTCAAAGTCAACAATGTCAAACCCGGTGCGTTAGGTTTTCTTGTGCATGTTGTCTTTACAACAAACAATTGTTCTCCCTTGTTCAGCCTTTAAGCGTAGACTATTGACAAATTAATTAAATCACATCAAAAAACAATAAAGAATGATATGATGAATAGGTTTGTAAAGTCTGAATGACTTTCTTTTGAAATGTGAGTAGGTGTCTAACTCTGTAAGACCAAAGTACAGAAAAAAAAATTGCAAAAATTATATGAAAAGTAAGTAAAGGAAAAAATTATTACACCATCTTTCTTTTCTTCAATTTCTTGTTCATTTTAATGTCTGGTACCACTAAAGGTAAATCATATCCAATGAGCACGACAAAAAAATGCAGCTGATTATATAATACTTTATGTCCTATTTGACATCCTTAAGCTTAATTGTATTCCCAGGGTACATAAGAGGCCATTTCATCTCATAAGCAGCACTGCACACGCAAAGACCTAGAGTGGTGTCCCGCTTACATTCAAGCCATAGCAAAACTCAGTTGTCAGCTCTTACATAATGCCTAAAATAAAAGAATTATGTGAAGCCACAAAGTCAGCCATCTTGACACTACTAGAAATTGGCATGAGTGAGCGACAGATAGCGAAAAATCTGAAGATCTCCAAGACAGCCATTCATTGCACTAAGAAAAAACAAGCTGAATGTGGTACTACCAAATTGCTAGCTGGTCGTGGCTTAAAAATGAATGGGCACTGTCGAGAAATGTGACTTGTTCAGCAAGGACAGTTGGAAACTGACTTCCTGAAGCTGGTCTGAAGTCACACAGGGCACGGAGGAAGCCCTTCATCAATGAAAGGCAGAAGAAAGCCTGTTGCTGGGGATCACAAGGACTGGACTGTTGATTATTGGGCTAAGGTTCTCTTCAGTGATGAATCCAATTTTCAGTTGATGCCCACTAGAGTCAACTTAGTCTGGAGAAGCCTACAAACCAGACTGTTTTGCCCCTACAGTAACACATGGGGGTGGATCAGTGACGATCTGGGGTTGTTTCAGCATGGGTGGATCAGGGCAAATGCAATTGTGTGATGGGTGAATGAACCAGGTCATGTACAGCGGTAGTCTTGAAAAACAGTCTTCTTCCATCAGCTGGAAAACTCTTTCCTGCCTCCCATGACTGGATATTCCAACAAGACAATGCCCAGAAATGGCAAGAAAAAGGGAGTAAAGTTGTCTTTCAGTAATTTGAAGTTGTTTCCTCCCTTTCTATAAAGATATTAAAATACAAACTGTTTCACCTTTTATTTAATGCTGAATGGTTTACTTTTCATGAATACAATATTGTAGCTTATGGAATTCGCCCCTGATTCATCGCCTATGTCCTTGACCACATTGTGCTCCTTGTGTCTGAAACACTGTACAGTGCCATATGTGACTTTTATGGGGAGCCTTTCAGTACTCTGTGGACACACAATCCTTTCTGCCAGGCTTATTAGATTTAACATTTCATTAAGTCTATCAGCAACGAGGCTTTTTAAATGGCCCATGCAACTACTAAAACATAAGGCATGTTTAACAACTTATAAACAAGAGCTATTTTAATTGACTTTTTCCCATTTGGTACAATAATAACACTATCGTAAAATGAGTCACCAAAAGGTAAGGGTGATTCAAAGTCCTTGGTTACCTGTTACTATGTCATTATAAAAACTGTGTTCACGCTCAGGCGAATGTGAAAGTATTGTGAAATGTAGTGTAATATTTGCAATATTCAGATAGTAAGCAGAAAATACATGAGGTCATGAAATGGGATCACTAGTAAACCTGAATCTCGTAACTGCCCCTCAGTACTGTTCATATTAAAAAACGGAGCTTCAGCTGTCATGCTGGAACAAACATCCCTGTAAAAGAAGGTTATAATGTTAGTGGCACAAATATATGTTGTACTATTGTGACTGAACTATTTATAGCGAGAGTGACGTGAAATGACAGTACGTAATTGTCTTGTCAGCGTTGCTGTGATCTCTTCATTTTCCCTTCATTGGGAGGTGACTGTGAGACCACCTGTGTTTGAACTGATGGCTTGATATTTTATCCTGAATGAAATCAGTCACTATTAGTAGCTGGAAACTGATAAGGAAAGAAACTCTGAATTTTTCCAAGTGAGTGCACATTGTATCACCAAACAGACTCAGTCTCATCAGAACAGATGAATGGAATCACTTTTCAAGGCAAAGCCTGGCTGCATAACTGCTTTAGAAAACTTCCCTTTGCCCTCACAACACATGAACCCATGTCTCCCTCATTCTAGCCCCAAGGCAAGATATAATTACCACACTGACAGCACAGCCCTGCACTGCTGCTGAAATTAAACTATTACAGAAGGAGGGGGGCTTCACTGTATCTTTGTCTGTTATTCTCACGTGTTTTTCTCTGAGGATGTTTATGGATCCATTATATTCTGTCTTTGTCTGATTAAAGCAAACTTACTTTTGGGGAAAGCTCATATAAACACCCACAACTGGTTGTCTTAATCAGAGTAAGGTGGTAATCAGAGCTCAATTTAAATAAGTGAGGTTTCTGCTTCAGTCTTGTGATTATTACAGCATGTGTTCAGTAAATCCAAACATCTTGTCTCTCGGGGGTAAAGGAGAAAATTGATTTTGATAACAACTGAATAAATACACATACATATTGTAGACAACTCATACATTGCACATAATGTAGAATACTTGTCATTTGTAGATCTTACGTTGTTTAACTAAAGCCCCGAAAGCATAATACAGATTAATTATGACTGAGATCTAATTGGCTTTTAAGGTAGAAAAACATTGTACTCAATGAAATAATTTATGAGATCGGGTGAACACTTAATTTGAGATGGCTATGTCAGAGGTTTGTCAGGAACATTCTGTGATTGCAGTAGCGTTTTTGTCATTGGTTAGCTCCTGTATCTGACCCATTTGAAAAAACTTGAGGTGGTGAAGAGTTAAATTGAAAGCACTCAAAGAATGCAGTACTCCACCAAGGCGCCCATTCCTTGTACCATTTCCAACTGATAGGTCCAATAAGTCCGCAGTAGTCGATTTGTAGTAGGATCGCAATCATGTGATCATTAGCAGGCAGCTAACGTACTGTTCACTTGCTGTCACAGTTAGAGTGATGCCGTGCCGCTATCCTGCAACGATACAGAAATCTTTATCAAATCTGTGGATCCAGAGTATACACCGCATCACTACCAAAATCAAGTCACTCTGTCCTTGTGTCATTTCTGACATTCCCTGAAAATTTCATCCATCCGTTTGTCTGTTAGCAACATTGCTCAAAAACGGACTGACAGACAATCCATTGCCAATTGTCACATAACTTCCTTGGCGGAGTAATTTGGTCAAAAGGAAATAATATTTTAAAGAGTTGCATATTTAAATTTTGTTGTAAACTCCCTCTCTACAAGCATATTTTGGATGTGAACAGGCAGAGGATAAGACTAACAACAGCATCTGATATGTCAGTGCTTAGAACAAAAGGCTGTTTTGGCACTGCTCATCGTTTGCTGAAGGTTTTTGCACTAGAACAGCAAAAATGAGTCGGGTTCATGTTTAAACATATTTCAACAGTGATGTGCCGACTTCAATCCAACTGTGAGAGTCAGAGTTAGGCAAGTGCACATGCACACAATATCATGATAATTGAGATGCATCACTCTGAAAAACACATTACTGGTGCCAAGGCTGTGTGTGCATTATGTATGTTTGCTTTCTGCAAAGGCTTAAAGTGACAAATGTTGAGATATGTATTGTGTGCATTTGGCATTCAGATACTGTATGGAGCTGTATGCAGCTTGTTTTCAGTTTGTTTTTAAAACTTGTGACTCCATAAAGCCCAAGGGATCTACTCGCAGAGTGAGGAGAAAAGTACCTGAGACACCATTAGCTGCACTGTTCTGAAGCTTGAAACAACTTTGCATATTTATCGCCAAACAGCCAAATAATTTTCATATTTAATCACTGATATAATAATGCACTGTTTGAATTTTCCCAGTAATGAAAGTTTCAGCACACATGTAAGCTGTTCTGTTTCTCACACCCTTTTCGCTGGTGCTCTCATCCAGAGTCTAACACAGAAACACCTCAGCTCACAGTAAACCTCTGGGAGGAACAAACCTAGCCACCCTGACATCCACAGCACTCACAACTAATTACAATCTCAAAGCACTAATGGAATGGAATAGACTGGCTCGTAACAGCCTTTATTATAGATTAAGTGTTTATTGATTTGATTGGTAGAACTGTTACATCTGTAAGCTGTCCAGAATAATTTAAAATGCACATCACATTATCAGTCCATCTCTGCTTGTGTTGTCTGTTTTTACTTCCTGTAACAAGGACTGGATGTGACCTGTTTGTGTTTTGCTATACTGTGCAATTGAATAGCATTCATTTTTAGACTAAAATTTATTTCCATATACTTATCATTTCACACAAATGCTTTAGCTCTGCAGGTCAGACAGTGTGACAACATACCACTGCTATTCAGGCCACCAGTAAATGTAAGTAAATGTATGACAGTAGATCTGTGCAGTCGTGCATTAAATAGGCTGCATGGACTAATTTACTATGACTCATGAATACTGTAGGCATCCAGCACAAATGTACGCCATGAGTGTGCTAGTACTTTGTCTCTGCCCCATATGGCATGTGTGCATCATGGCAGATCTCACACTGTCAGAACTGACATCACTGCCACACAAGTGGCTCTCAGCATAAAGAAGCAAAGGAGTCAGGGAAACTCCAAAAAGCCTTCTCTACATAGAAGTACTGTAGATACTCTCAACAGTAGCTGAAATCACCCAGTTTAGAGCCTGATTGTGGGCAGGTACAATCATTAATAAAGTGATGATGAATCTTAGGCTGCCTGTTCCATCTGTTTCACAAGAGGATAGAAATTAAACTTAGAAATGTAAGCTTCAGAGCACACAGGAAAAACTGTTAAAGTTTTCTATTTCCTAAAATGAAATGCCTCTGCACGTTGAGTCAGACGTTCCCACTCGGCATTAAAAACACACACACTTTGGACCAGTAGGCAGTATCAGATCAGTGTGACTTTCCTGATTGAATTATGTGTTTTTAGCTGTGTTGTGAGGGATTGCATTCTGGCCAGACACTCACTCCTTGGAAATGTATGAAGAAGGGAACCATACACTTTATGCTTACTATAAGATTAGATGATTTCCATGCTTGTTCACGTGATTTTTCTAGCATTGTGACATTTTGCCAAGCATTTTGGATGGGTTGGAAACCAGTTACCTAGTGACACGGGGAAAGGACATGACAGCTTGCCACAGCTTGTCTGAATTGCACTTGTTGACTGTAGCCTATGTGTCTTAACTCCCACTCACTGCTGGCATGGATAGTGCAGGACAACAAAAGCGACAACACTTTTTGTTGGTGAAAATTAAACAAGTACACGCCAGGATGCAGGAATTATTGTTCCACTTAATCATTTCAAAGGCCTTCAGCAAATTGCTTAGCCTGCTTTCTGCCTAATTTTAGTAGTTTGCAGTATTTTCACTCATGTCATCTGTCATCACATCCGTTAAAATTCAATGACGCGCAACCTCAGGTGACTGTAATTCTGTAATTAGGCACTGCAGGCCACTGGCAATAGTGGGAAATAGCAACACACAATACAGGCTTGATGATTAATAACTGAAATGTCACAAGTATGCACTGGTGACACTTCATTTTAACTACAAAAGCACTCAAAGAGCGCAGTACTCCACCAACGTTGTTCATTCCTCCATATGGCATTGTCAGAAATGCAGCATTTGTTTATTTTTTAGTTATTGATGATCAGAAATCACAGCAACATAGAATGTGGTCATTTAGTATAGATGTACCCACAAACAAAATGACTTTGCACTGAGCAGAGACGTGCGTTATGCACATGTACGTTATGTACGGATACCGAATTGCATGACCTAAACATGTGGCGGGCGGCGGGAATTGATGGGACTCAGAAACACCTACACTATTGAATCAGTTGTTCTTTGTATCATTTCTGATGTTCACTATCTCACAATGATACAGAAATCTTTAACAACTCCATGGATCCTGACTATAAGCCGCATCACTGGCAAAATCTTATCACTTGGTCCTCGTGTCATTTCTGACCTTCCCTGAAAAGTTCATCCAAATCTATTAATTCATTTTTGAGTAATGTTGCGAACAGACGGACAGACAAACGAACGTCGATTGTCACATAACTCTGCTGCGTTCCTTGGAGGAGTGAAAATACATGAGGGCTTGCTTATCTCAGTGAATTTGCATGGGTGTCTTTCTGGATGCTGCTGCTCTTAGCGGATGGCTCCTGTTGATCCAGCTCTCATAGCACTCTGGTCAGCATGGAGGTGAGCGAGGAGGAGGAAGGGGAGGAGGTGTGCGGGGGCGTTATAGCTGCGCTACCTCCAGATGCTCACTGATTGTTCCTGGTGTTTGTGCTGCTCGTAACTTCAACCCCCCTCTACTCTCCGCAGATGGATTTGTCAGCTCCATTATGACTGTGAGATGATTAAAACTCCAGTCAGCAAAGCCACCAATGATAACTTGGGTCTTGTTAGACAGTCTGAGGGTTGTGAGGTTAAATATTACATATCCGTGTAGAGTAGGCAGAAAGTACCAGGTGTTAGTGAAAGATACAGAGCTTTACACATCTGTATTGTGCTTTCCTGAAACACACACATATGTAAAGGATGTTTGAAATATAAGATGGCATTCAGTGTTGAAAATATGTAAAGGATGTTTGAAATATAAGATGGCATTCAGTGTTGAAATCAGCAGGTATTGAGAATAAATAGATCCATCTGGCAATGATTCACATCATGTTATGAAGTTAGTGAAGGGGGTGGAGGGTCAAATGAATGGAGTAAATAAATAAGTCTACATTCACTGCAGAGCAAAGTGAGCACATTTAAAATGTATGTTAAGTGTCTCAGGAATGTATTTTTAACTAAGCTAGCTCAGTGCACATTGCAGTGCAGCATTTTGACCTGTGGTGGACCTGTAGAGGCGTACAATACTGCCTCTTCAACAGTGAGAAACACACATAGAGACAGAGAGAAACCGCTTTTCCCAACAGTTACCATGGCAATCCAATAAAATTGCCATTACTCTCTGTATTGACTCTCAATAAACTGAGTAAAAATGAATCCCCTTTTCTCAAGTGTTAAATCTGGACTTAAATGCTGATTCCTGGTGACAGGCGTACAGAGTCAAACCCCCTGTCCCTGATTTACAGAAAACCCAGCCAAGAGGAGATGAACAGGCTAGACGGAGCAGATGCTGTTTTACTTTCTGTTTCTCCAGCTCTTTCTTCATGGCTTGACACATCTGCCTTAAGGAAGACTAGCACAGATGTTGACTGAGACGCTATTTTGGATGCGAGAGATTGTCCTGTCAATCAAACGGACTAAAGCAGAATTTTAATATGACGCCTCTGCAACATAATTAGTTTTGTTTTTTTAGTTTTGTTTACATTCACAGTGCTTATTGACAGGAGCTGGACTCCACTGAAACACTGCAGGTGCACAGTTTTTTTCAGAGTGCTTTCACATTCCTAAGCAAATCAGGTAGGCTTCTGTTTGGTATTAAAAAAAATAGCTTTTGTCACCAACATGACAGTATACAGATATCAGGATGGTTGTTTGAAGCTGCTCTGAGTAGCGATGCCACTTTACACCCACCTGAAAATTGCAGTCATTTTCATTTGTCTGCTGTAGGATGAGCTCTGGAGCAGCCCCCGCTGAGTGTCTGATACAGACAGGCACACAAGATGAGTGTATCTTCCTTTAAGGGAGGCCATCACTGAAGTAATATCTTTTGGCTGCCACTTTTTGGGACATTTTAACAGTCAGCAACAAGCAAACATCAGCTTGACTGAAACATGCAGCAATGCGTTCGACGTTGAGTGGAAATGCATAGAGAGTAATTGTTTCTGATCTCTTCCTCTTCAGCTTTCCTCTTCTCTCTGCCCATGCTGCTCCTCTCTCAGCCTCTCTCAGCCTCTTCTTCACTAAGTGTTTCAGATTGCTCAGTGACTCAGTGGAAACCAGCCTAGATTGACACTTTGACACCAGCATTAATTGGCAATTCCTAACTATCAGCCGGCAACCTTTGATGGAAGTCCTCTTCCATCCTGTCCTGCTTAGGTGCCCGCTTGTGGTAGAGGCAATCTTGGAAGGGTCGCAGAGCATATTAGCCTGTGTTGAATATGTCTGAATAAATGCACTTTGTGGTATGTGGGAGAGAGGTGACTCAACCTCTATAAGCAGGAACTCTGTTTTACAAATGAGCCATCTTTCCATATTTTTCCAGGGCTTTTAAGCAAACACTGTGTGGGCGTTGGTACCATTAGCTCTGAATGGCTCTTTGCAAAGATTGGCTGACATATAGACAGTCCAGCGTACACATAATAACTCATACATACATGCATAGTAATTAAATAGTCATTTTCCTCATCATTTGTCCAGCATTGCCTTGTTACAGCAGTCTTACTCAAAGGACAAACTGCCTGCTGTCACATAATTCACCATCTGAACTGCAAATAGATAATTCAACAAGGTAAAAATCTGTGATATGAACGGCTGCAAACCATGGTTGGAATATCTTGGCTGCTAAATGCTACAGCTGTCCTCTTATTGTACAGTATACAACAGATGTGACTATACCTCTTGCAACATCACCTTACAGTGAAATGATTCAAATTTGTTTCACCTCTCAAGAAATGCATCACTTCTGAATAGATTAGCTCTTCTGTAAAATTTAAAACCGACATTTTAGATGATTGACTGATCAATCAATCATACTTTATTCATATGACAAATTTGTACACAAATGAAAAATAGCACAAAGTGCTTTAGAGACAAAACAAATAAAAAGCCCAACATACCCCAGTTCAAACAATACTTTCACCCTCAACATCATGTTAGAAATTAATGACTGAACAACACAGGGACTGTGCAAGTAAGGGAACTGTCATAAGTAACGTCTAGTAAAAATAAAGACTTCATGTAAGGTTGACCTTAGACGTTCACATTATGCAGTGTCCTTTTCACTGCCGGAGTTGTCACAAAAACCCTGTGCTAAGTCTAAAGCACTCTGTTTTTTAGAGCTAATTTGTGCAAACAGCACACTGTGACTCGCTCTGTACCTTCTGGGTCATGCTGCAACGCTATTTCCAGTGACTTTTAGTTGGTCACAGATCTTCACGTATCATTTTTGTTAAAACTCAGAGTTTTCATTTTAGCCGAGAATTCTTTTCCATGTGGAGCCATGATGCAGACATAGAGATAGACACAGTCTATAGGTCCAAAACTAAGAAAGTTCTGCTGTTCACAGCTCATTTTTATAAAAATGTTCACGCAATCGGGCTAATTGTTCTCACATTGTTTCAGTGATCACAGGTGTATTCACTTCAGATGCATTAACTTTCTAATTTGGCATCTGTATTTTCAACATTGTTTTTTTGAAGTACTGATTGTTCATAATTTAGGCGATATTGGACAGAGGCTAGTGTGTGCTATATACACAATAACTCTAGCAAAAGTAAGCAGTTGCTATTTAGAGCGTGTGCTATCATGTTCAGAAAGGAAAACAGGAAATATTACTGTGCTGCCTTAACGTGTTCTACTTGTATGTTTGAGCAATAGCATTTCTTTACAAGAAGACATTTTGACCTGTAACAGACAGAAAAGCACAGATTTAGGGGGAAAAAAAACAGCAACAAAAACAACAACAAAAAAAACCCAAACATTAATAATGGCTGAATTTCACGTGGCTGCCTACATTTCATGGTGCTGGTATTGTGCATGCTGGCTCAGCGTCACATTACTAAATAGACCATTAATGAAACTCCAGTGCTTTTGCTACTCTGAGAAAAAATAAAAATGTCTTCCCATGTAAAAAAAAAATCCCAGTAGAACAAGCAAATAAAACTTCTGACGTTACAGAATAGCCCATTCTTCTTCTTCTTTAAAATTTTCTTAGTCCGTTAATGGAAAGGAAAGCCACATATTGTGTATATGGCAAGTATTCTCAGAGGAAATAAGAGTTCAGCCTTTTAGGTGATATTCAAGTCTTTGTTCCTTCTATTCATACGGCATCTTTTATCTTTTACAACATTATCGTCTTTCAAAAAAGCAGCTACAAGCTAGTGCTCTTTCATTAAAAGTAGGCATCTTGGCGAAAGTTCTTTTCACTGTGATGCTTTTGTTGACATGTTCATCAAACTGTCATGTCACAGAAGGTTTCATTTATCTCTTGCTGGGAGCATTGATGGCAGCTCAGATCCTGTTGCCACAGAGGTCACGAGCTAGCTGTCCCCTCCTCTCTGTATCATTTTCTGTTCCTTCCTTTTCGCTATCCCTTTTTCCCTCTATCTCCCTCTCAGTGTTTCTTTGTTTGGCAGTGATTTGACCAAACAAAAGCAAACTGAGTATCTCTAAAGCAAGGTGACTGCCAAAGGTGATTTTTCAACCTGACTGCCAGGACACAATGAGTTTTAGATAGCCGGGCCAAATTTTCCTCCCTCCAACTGGCAGTTTGAGATGGAAATAGAACTGGCCTCTGCACTCAGATTTGTCACCCATGTCATTATCTGCTCTATTATCCCTGCACCCTTAAACGTACTGCTCTGAAAATTAGATTATAATAGAGTAAATGTCGTGTTTGTGTTGCTGGACCTAATGTTCTTGGGTTCATTTGTTTCATTAAAAGCTGCAGTAGGAGCGTATGCATATTTTGGCAGCCTGAATAAACTCTTAATGATCTACTTTGACCTAAATACCCTGAAAATATGTAAAACAGCATTGGTAAACTACATGCCCATATTTCCATGGAACAATAAAATTGCAGACTGTCAGAGCTGCCTAACACGTGTCGTCGGTTTATTGATATTACATTGATGATAGTTTGTAATTTACTAGTTTGAGTTTCACTTTGCCTGAGCTTTATAGATCACATTGGCAAAGGGCAACTTTTGATTTGAAATCTACTGTCTAGATAGTGTCCTGACTCAGTGTGACATCAGTGGTAAATGAAACAATTCTCAGTAGACACTTCAGCTATTGATCAAGGTCTGGGTCAAGCTCTATTATTCCTGATCTTGGACAGATGTTAATTTATAACTGGACACTTTCAACTTGCCATCTTCAACGCTAGCCTGAGACAGGCAGAGAGGGAGCTGAAGCATAGACAGGGGATCTGCAGGGAATGCAAATGACTTAGCAGATAAGTTAATGTGACTTTGCCATGTCAGGGGACTCTGATTGCACTAAGAATGTAAGGCTTCCATGAGCCAGCCAGAGATATCATTAATCCAAGGTTGACCCGGGATGGCTTTAGGTTGGCCATGGCCGTAGAAGTTTATTATCTAAGAGGAGACTGTCCAGGCAGCAGGACAGCAGAGGAGAGGTTGTGTGTGTTTTTCCAAAATGACCGAGCAGCACTTCCTTTTGAGCATTTCTCGAAGACAAATTGGCTTGGATCAGCAGCTAGGCAGCTGGCTGATGGAGAGGTGAGATGTATAAGGCTCACGTGGGCATTTTCATCATGACGGCTTTTATTTATTTATTTATTTTTTCCTCCTGCATAATGTCACCTGCTGCAGTGTGTCATTGTGTCCTAGCTGCTCTCATGCTCCATCACACACCCACACACACACACACACACACACACACACACACACACACACACACACACACACACCAACCTGACAACACAGCGCAATAGGCTTGCACTAATCCTTACTTTAGCACTGCACAGTTTTGTTCAGTTTTGTTTGTGGATTACTATCCTCTGGCAAAAGTGAGAGATCAGTACACATGTGAGTCTTAAGAGTTTAAATAAGAGCAACGCTTTTGTACTTTAGTCACACAGAATAAAGGGGGGAAGCGGAGAAAATTTGGGCAACAGTGCATGCTGCTGAGTGAAAGACTAAGTAGTCCCTACTTCAAAGAATTATCAGAATTTTGTAACACTTTTTTGAATGCTTATCAAAAATAAACCTATGAACCAGAGACCGGGAATGTGGAGTGAAGTGTGGGAGATTGTGGTTACATTGGTTTCACTGGTTTGACTTGACTGTACAGAGGTTGGTGAGTAAGCTGCACTCTTCCCCACTGCCAAGCAGTTCAGATGGTTAATTAAAAGGCAGACAATGTAAATGCCACTGAAATACTGAAATAAACATCTACCAAGGACAAAACAGAGCATCCGTATTTCCTTAAAAGCTGCACTATTCAATATTTTGACATTTTCAATGGATCAAGTAACTACGTCAAAAGGTCCACACACAACTTCCTCATTTTTAGATGCAACACTTAGTTCTGTTTAGCAGAAGAGCTCAAATAAAGCCACTGTACACTAAATGTTGAGTACCAAACAGGAGTCTGACACACTTAACAACTAGCTGGAGAACACCGGGTAGCATGTAACACAGTAAGAGCAAGACATTACCCTCATGAGTTGGAGGAGACTGAAGCAAATCTAGCAGGAGAAAGGAAAGACTTTGGTTTTATGCAGTAACCAATAAGACTCCAGATAAACGTAATGTTGTTTTGTCGCTGGATATGTCAGTAGACAATTGATTGTTTCTTGTTATTTTGCCATTTTTAGGAAAATAATACCTGCTTGCTACTCAGTTTTCTCGATTTGCTGCTTCCCTGATTGGCCCCAAAAATGTAATAATCCAGCTTTAAGGTATTAAATCTGATTCACTTTAAAATATTGAATTTTGTGTTGCCATGGTAGTCTTATTTCTCACTTGAATTTCCAACATCCATTTAATTCTGTGTCTTGTTACAAAAACAAATTTAATTTTTAAAAATGTACATAAAGTATCATAATCCTTGACAATGTGACAAAATTGGTCACTGTAGCCCTTTAGAATAATATGTAAAGCATTTTTCTTTCCATCAAACTAGTTCTAGCGCTTGTGTTTAAATTTTAGACCGTCAGTGTGACAAGATAAAAAACAAGCATGTCTTTCTGTGTGTGTATTTATTCATTATTAGCATTCCTCTCTCCTTTCCAAGTGACAGCACTACCTATCGAGATCGCCTTTTGATCAAATATTTTATTTGATACAGTCAACCCTATCAAATAATTTGCTCTGATTTAATGTTTAAATAAAAGCCTCCAGGTAATATCTACAGAGAGACTTTGTGGTGAGCAAAGGTTATAAAAAGCACAGCAACTGTTAATGTGTGGCGCTCGGGATGAAAATTTGATTTGAGTCTCGTTTATTTTCTTCTTGTAATGATACAGGAATAATAAGATTCATGCAGTATATAGGCTACCTACAGAAAATGTATGTATCCACTGCAGATGACTGTACTATGATGGAATAATTCATGCCACTCCTCATCTATAAATGGAGATGGGTGAAATTGTCATTCATACTTGCTGAAGAACAACATTGCTCTGGATCGTTATTTCCCTTTTTTTTAAGTGAGCAGCCCTCAAAACTTCGGGAAGATCAGTGGCTTTGTGCATTACAGAAAACAAAAGAGAAGTGCATGGCTGTTTGCTGTGAACAACAGGAGTGAAAGCATTTCTCTGCTCTCATTTATTTCCATCTTTTTCCAGGTTTGGCAGTTCACCAGATAATCACAATCACTGTGTCTCTCATTATGGTTATCGCAGCCTTGATCACAACGCTCGTCCTTAAAAACTGGTAGGAAAGATTCCTTTACTTTTGATTTACAGCAACTGCACAACTCACTCTGTTTCATGCATCATAATAGATAACCAAAGGCACAAGGTATGATTTTATGTTTGTTTCTTGTCTTTGGTGCGTGTTTTTGTAGCTGTGCGCAGTCTGGAAATGGTCGCCACAATAGCCATCAGCGCAAGATCCACCAGCAAGAAGAAAGCTGCCAAAACCTGACAGACTTCACCCCAGCCCGGGTACCCAGCAAGGTGGACATATTCACTGCCTACAATGACAGCCTGCAGTGCTCACATGAGTGCGTTCGGACTGCCGTGCCCATCTACACTGATGAGATGATCCAGCAGACGCCTGTCTATAAGTCTGCTTACAACGGAAACAGGTAGGGCTGATTACATTAAAGAAAAAGGAGATACGCTCATAATTCTTTAGCTGTTTAGCATTGCAAATCCGTGGAGTTGATTTTTTTTTATGATGTCCACTACAGATAGTATCATAAATGATTCTGGAGCTCGGTCATGTAAACTGAGATACGAAACACAAGTACAGCTCCTCAGAGTAATTTCATCCCTTGTGCATGAAATTATAACACATAAAAAATATGACAAAATGCAAACAAATGAGAGTGAGTACATTGAAACAGCCATCATTGATCCTCTTATTCTTCTCCTTGCCTATGTTACTCTATGATACAATGAGCGTCAATCAGAGGTACACTACCGTTCAAAAGTTGGGCTCACCCAGACAATTTCATGTTTTCCATGAAAACTCACACTTTTATTCATGTGCTAACATAACTGCACAATGATTTTCTAATCATCAATTAGCTTTTCAACACTATTAGCTAACACAATGTAGCATTAGAACACAGGAGTGATGGTTGCTGGAAATGTTCCTCTGTACCCCTATGGAGATATTCCATTAACCCTTGTGTTGTCCTTACCAAAAAATGTTGTTGCCTTGTCTGAAAAAAGTCCAAAAATTCAGAAAAAAATTCCCCAAATTTATTAAAAAAAACCTGCAAAATCTTCAGGAAGAAAGTTCCTGAAAAGTTTCCCTCAAAAGTTACATTTTTTAAAATAAAAACTCCCCAATTTGACAGCGAACTTCACTGGATTTTGATTGATTTTTTTCTGAATGTTCTTAAACACGCTCCAACAAACTGCTCACAGAGACGATGTGAATGACAATCCACGTCGTCAGAGCCGTGATTTTAATGAGGTCGCATGTTTGTTTTTTTATTTGTTTTTCCACCAAAAAATGTTCAAAAATTTCCTAAAAAATTTTGAAATGTGGAAGTTTTCACTGTGGAAATATATATATATTTTCCACATTTTTAAAACTATAAAACGGGTCAATTTGATCCGCAGGATGACAGGAGAGTTAAAAATCATCTGTTTCCAGCTAGAATAGGCATTTACCACATTAACAATGTCTAGACGGTATTTCAGATTCATTTAATGTTATCATCATTGAAAAAATATGCTTTTCTTTAAAAAATAACAACATTTCTGAGTGACCTCAAACTTTTGAACGGTAGTGTATACTTGACCAAATTGTACTGTCGCCTCATTCCTTATCTATCTGCCTCACACCTGGCTGATGGTGTACCTCAGTACGCTCAAGCTGCAAACAAACACACACACACACACACACACACACACACACACACACACACACACACACACACACACACACACACACACTGTGTTTTTCTATCATTGTGGGGACCTACCACTGACTCCCATTCATATCTAACCCTTACCCTAACCTTAACCAGAGCAAAACAATGCCTAACCCTAAAGAAACGTTTTTTCACTTTTACTTTTTTCAGTAACAACAACATGGCCAAGAAAACACTTTTTAAACATGTGGGGACCGAAATGAGGTCCCCACAAGTCACATTTTTTTTGGTTTTCCTACAGTTGTAGGGACAATTGGTCCCCACAAGTATAGCCAGCACCTGACCACACATTACACACACACACACACACACACACACAGGCGCACGCGCACAAACGCACGCACGCACACACACACACACACACTGTTCTACTGATATTTAATACTATATAGACACAGGGGGAACGGGATGTCTCTACAGTGCCATTTTCTGTCTATCTCTGTCTGACAGAATTTCAAATGGCACACAGGTGTATATGTGCTTTGAAAACTGAACTTCAATACCCTGAAATCATGTAATGTGATATCAGTGAACTGCACTCTAGCACATCATGTTTACCAACCCAGTTAATCTGTGCTGCTTTTACACCAAAGAAACAGGAAAAAGATCTAACATTGGTGAGTCATTGGTGTGTTTGCATTTCACTCTGAGTTTAAATGGATCCTCTCTGCGGGTGACTCTGTGTCACTCTTTGTGATTCAAATTGACAGGTGTGTTTGACATGGAAATTATGTAGCCATTATATGAGTAGTGTGACAGTACATTGGTAGAGTGTTGACACTGTTTACTGTCTGGGTGGATAACTCTAGCAGTCATTGAAGCTGCACGGCCAGCAAAGATGGTCACACTTACTGTGTGTATCTAAGCCATGTAACAGAGTCGGTATATTGGCAACGAGATTAAGATAATTCCTCTGGTTTAAATACTCCAAAGTGTCTGATTTTTTTTTTAAATCAAAAGTTACGAAAGGACAGCTACAGTTGTGCTCATAAGTTTACATACCCTGGCAGAATTTGTAAAATATTCTCCATTCTTTAATGAATGATCAGAGCAAATACAATTGCATGACAATAAATAGCTTTGTCTGAACACCAGCCCTAAAAGAAAGAAAAATGTTTCCATTAACAAACATATTTTCTTAAAAAAAATAAAGGACAATATTTCACAAATTTTCCAGGGTATGTAAACTTATGAGCACAACTGTACATTGATTATGTTGCTGGTTCTGGTTGCTGGTTACATTTATCAGGCTTGGTAATCCTAGATTTTGAACCAGTTAAGGCCTTTGTCTCGCTGTTTGTGTTCATCTGTAGCAGTGCTGCTGTGCTGACTGTAGTACTGAAGCTAACTAGGGACATAATTAGACCTTGGAGGGCATACTGCATGAACACAATGTTTGTGTTCTGAGGACATGCCACTGCTCAGCAAAAATGTCACTTACGAATCAATTCAGGCTTATTGCTGACAGCTAATGTGTTGTGATTGTGTGTAATATAAATATGTAATCAATCGTCCTGCATAATATATCCATCAATGTGAGTTCCCATAAGCTTCTAACCTCTTACTTTTTACCCAACAGGCCCTCCCCCACTGAGAGACAGCTGATTCCTGTGGCCTTTGTGTCAGAGAAGTGGTTTGAGATCTCTTGTTGACGAGCTGAAGGCCTTGTTCATGTTCTGTGGGTGGAAGAGACTTCCTGAATTCATGCTCTGGTGGGTGCTGTGCCACTTTGTTCCCCTGCAAATCATCGTCTGAGCTTTAGCCACCTCGATCCCCATGGTGATGCTGCCCCACTTTGGGAATAGAAGGGAACTTGGCATATGTTTGTTATTTGTGACATGATTATGCTCCTTTCCATATTTTGCACAGTAATAAAAAGGGCTAAGAAATCCAGTTCAGTGCAGTATCGCAGGCCTTTAGTTGAGATAAAAGACTAGTCATGTATACTGTATGTAAGTATTAATAAACTGTGTGGTTGCGGTTCATATTTAATTCTTAATAACTTAATATTTTTCAATGATATTTATGCTGCCACTCACACTTATTCTTACAACAAAAACAATGTTTTGAACATTTCTAGCAGTAAAGGAGCACTTTTGTTTGACTTGTGACACATTTACACTACCTTTTAAAAGTTTGGGGTCGTCCAAGCACTTTCATGTTTTCCATGAAAACTCACACTTTTTTTCATGTGCTAACATAACTGCACACGGGATTTCTAGTCATCAGTTAGCCTTTCAACATGATTAGCTAACACAATTTACAATTAGAACACAGGAGTGATGGTTGCTGGAAATGTACCTCTGTACCTCTATGTAGATATTCCATTAAAAATTGTCATTTCCAGCTAGAATGGTCATTTACCACATTAACAATGTCTAGACTGTATTTCTGATTCACTTAATGTTATCTTAATTGAAAAAAGCTTCTTTTTTTCAAAGAAAAGGACATTTCTAAGTGACCCCACACTTTTGAACGGTAGTGTATATACATGGTTAATATATTCCAGGATGGCCCTGCATTTGAAATTCAAAGCGTGAATGTTAAACACATGCTCTGGCCCGCCAGTGTTGCTGAAAACCTGGGGGGAGGTGTAACGTTTGCTATTGACCCAGATTTTAAAAGGAATAGATTGCCTGCAGGTAAAGCAGAGAGAGGACAGGGCCTCTGCGTTGTCTGGACACACATTAGTCTCAGTCAGCTCAGCTTTCCACAGCATGCTCCCAGTGCTGCAGTCTTAAAAGACACAAGATCCCTTATTATCTCTGCAACCTAATGTATTTCTTAAGCTTAAGTGTATGTTACAATAGGCCTTAAGAGGACTTATTTTTAATACAACATTGCCCTTTCATCTGGTTTAGGAAAGGCACTGCGTTGCATGCTTTCAGGGAGAGTTGGATACCAATTCTGTCTGAAATATGTGGAAAGCATACGTGTTGCTTCATTGTGAACTGTGCATCTAATCAAGGCTAATAGGGATTTTGTTCTCTGCGTCTCCACAGGATCCAGTTGGAAACAAGACACACACAAAACAGCTTCTTTTGTAAAATAGTGTGATCACTCTTTGGACAGTGGTGAAGATATTTATTTTTCTAGAGATGACAAGCAGAGCAGCCACAATGCTGCCACTCCATATTTCCAGAAACCTACAGTCATTTAGATATAGATTATATATAGATATATTTACAGGATGTATGGAACAAGACTGTGGACGTCACGGATGTCTCAAGGAAAATATTTGACATTTGACAAAGGAACCCAAGGAGCTGCTTTGGGTGGAAGATGAACTGTATTTCTGAACAATGTGCCAATAATGCCACTATGTGCCACAACCTGGATTGATGGAAGTTTCAACAACAACTGATGGACTAAAAAAAAGAGCGCTCTATTAACCCTGTATCAACTCCAATTACATTTTTTTTGTTTGTTTTTTTTTTTTTTAAAGAAATGTGAAAGTTAAACAATGCTACAAATGTATTTGAATATGTTTTGAAATAGTTTTAAGAAATGTGTTGCAAAAGAGTCTAAAAGATATTTATATGAAGCACTATTCTACTAGCTGGGGAAGAGATGATGGAAAAATAGAAACGGTATATGCTTTATTGAATAGTTGATTTGAAAACTTTGTTTCTATAGGTCCCATTTTAAAAACAGAATAGTTATGTCTATTTTTTTACACTCTATAATCTGCCACAGCCCTAACAGTGGAGGTCTTAAGCTCTTGAGACCACTGTTAATGAAATATTCCCAACCCCAGCTGAGATTATAACAAAGAAACCATCTGAATTCACTTAGTACAAGCCAGTTCAATGCCCACTTCAACTGCATGTGATGGAACAATTATACCAGATTTGGCTAATGGAAAATCACACAAAAGGCTTCAGTGGTGCAGCTCATGGTATCAACAATTCCCACAGCGGTAAATTCACGTATAGATTGAATATGACACTGGACTGCATGGAACTGGACAGGACATTCATACTGTCTCAGGTCTGTCTAGCTCCTTTGCACACTTCATATTGGTCTCTGTCTCAACAGCTGTTTGGGATAAATTCTAATGAATGGTTCTGATTTAGAGCCGAGCTGCAATGATAAGGGGTGGAACAGATTTAATTTGAGCTTCACATTCAAATAATTCACGAGACAATTTGCATAAATAGCAAAGAGATTGAAAAATTAATCCCTCCACAGATAGTAATTGAATATCCCCACCCCAGTCCCAGATTGGTTCACTTCTGAATTTTTTTTTCTCAAAGCCTAAAACTCTGAATTATATTCAGAAACTCAAGAAGAACATGAGCCAATTTGTTGAGCATGGAGCATGAAATTGTCTTCAGTTTTTAAGCTACAACTGAAGAAAAAGCTGTGAAGAAGCTACATGGTGTTCCTCAGGATCAAAATGATCTGCGTCACATGTTTTAATACAGGATGCCAGTAGTGAATGATTCCCTCACAGAAAATGTTGTAAAGGTTAATTCTCTGTGGACTCCGTGCAGTACTTGAGGACAATATTTCTAGCATATCAGAATTTCAGCTATCACAGCCAGGATGTTCAGTGTTGTGCACAAAATATATCAGTTTGTGCAAAAGAAAGCTAAGAAAAAATATGATACATAATAGACAAAAAGTCATATTTGGTTCTTTCAAACAACTAAAATACTTCCACAGTATTTTATTGAAGTAAAAGAATTAAGACAAGCCAATCAGTGCTAACAAATTGGTTTAAACTATCTCTTAAGTCAAGGTGAGGGAAGTCCGTGGTGAGGAAGGGCAGTAAAGCTCTCCTGAGAGCTTCCTAGCACTAATAATTTTACTATCACCTTCAAGCTTCGAAAGACACATTACCTTTGTGCTATGAGGCTTTCGAGAAAGTTGTCTACTAATCTACCTTTCATTGTGCTGTGGGTTTGTACAAAGCACAAATACAATTCTGTAATTGTAAACGTTTTTGGCTGCAGACAGCAATATGTACAGATTTAAATGGTAGGTTTTACTGGGTGTTCTCCAGTAATTCACTTTGGTGGTTTTTAGACTTGTACTCACTTCCTTAAAGGATGGAAGAAAACAGATTGTCCCAGTGAGATCAGTATCTGTAAATGTGAGCCATTCAGGAGGTGTCAAGATGGCTTGGGATAAACACTGTGGTGCAGAAACCCCTGCTGGCCCATTCACAACATGAAGACCACTCTCATGAATGACCCATACCAGTTCAGCCTCACGTGTGTCGGGCTGTGTTGCTTCTTTGACATAACATATATTTTTTTGAATGAAAAGTGTTATCTTACTAGTCAGAGGGTTATGAAACTTACTGTATATTATACACGTGTAAATGTATTTTCTATATATTTGCTTCTATTTGTGTACAGGTGTGTTCTATTTTTCAAGACCTCTCCCATTTTTGGGAGGGTTTCAGCTAGGTCGGGGATAGTGTCTTTGTTTACATGTGTAACTACAATATTTCTTTCAAAACACAAAACTAACCTTGTGCCAAGCTTCTTACCTGCACTTTCAAGCAGTACTTGTATTATATCTTTAGCTAACCAGTATAATACTTCAGTAGACGCTGCAATAGTTCAGAGACAGGACGGTGACTTCCAGGTTAAATGTCTGAAAGTAACAGTGGTTTTAAAAAGGTGTTGTGATCATATCTTGGGTTCTGCTGTATTCATGGTTGGCTGGGAAACCAATGACTTGCTCTTCTTAAACATCATTTCCACATGGATTTTAATGTGTTTAACAAAAACAAAACAAAAAAAAAACAATTTTAAATCCAACAGTAGCTGCCAAGAAACCAACTAAACTTGATCAAGACTGGGTTGCATTCATTTATCATAATTCTCATTCTGTATTTGTATATACATATTGCTGCCCCAGGATCTGTACGATTTGAGACATACTTTACGGTAATGACTGCAAATAGTCACTATTAGCATTTATCACCATGTGAAATAATCAGGGAAAGACATTTACAGAAAAAAATTGTGAAAGGAAGATGGTCTGTAAAGTACACTGTCTGTATTTTCCTTTTTGATGTGGCTGCTCAGTCTTCACGTTTAAAAACCCAAGGTCCATGATCAGAGTTGATGAGGTTTCTGCCTTATTTCTTTAGTCATGTTGGTGGTATGGCTTGGGTGTGTTTTAGACAGTTACTCCTGACACAAATATTGACGAACACGGTTAACCGGGATAGAACATGGTAATAATATATATATATATATACACTGTTCAATAGTTTGGGGTCACGTAGAAATGTCCATCTTTTTGAAAGAAAAAAGCTTTTTTTTTCTCAGTAAAGATAACATTAAATGAATTTGAAATCCAGTCTAGACAATCTTAATGTGGTAAATGACTATTGTAGCTGGAAACAGTTCATTTTTATTGGAATATCTACATAGAGGTACAGAGGAACATTTCCAGCAACCATCACTCTTGTGTTCTAATGCTACATTGTGTTAGCTAATGGTGTTGAAAGGCTAACTGATGATTAGAAAACTCTTGTGCAATGATGTTAGCACATGAATAAAAGTGTGAGTTTACATGGAAAATATGAAATTGCCGGGGTGACCCTGAACTTTTGAATGGTAGTGTATATATTCTATATTTTAGCAAACTCATGCTTAGGTCAGAGCTGTTGAAGTGATTACATGCAGCCTCACAAAGCTGCAAGTTAAGACTGGAGACTCAAAAGCCCTTTTCAGACATGGGAAATGTAACATTGCGGCTTCATCATTCTGGTAAAGTGATAAAATTTAATTTTCTTCTCAGACATACTCCCCACAATGACAGAGACATTCACAGTATGGTATTTGTCACACATGGAAGATTGGAGAGAACATGCAGTGATGTGTAATACATAATAATACACTCATAAACAAAAGACTAAATTGTAACTGATAGCTGTTGATCAAAATGTCCAAACAACTGACAGTTAGCTTATTTATGAATTTCTAAACAGTGAACATTTTGTCCATGCATGATGATAATCAAAACATGACTTTACTAACAGTAATGTAAAAATATCTTGACAGCTGTGGTGGCAGTTCAGACAACATAAGGACAGTCGCTTTGTGACAAATGATTGAACTGCAGCTGATAAACTGTGAGTGTGTGACCACTCATCTGTCTGAGGATAGGGAGAATACACAGTGTGACCTGCTGTTTAATCCTGATCCACCCTGTCTGTATGTCAGGGATATTTTGTAATGACAGATAATTAATGAAGTTAAGGCTGTAGTTCCATATGCATAAATGTGTGCAACTCTGTCCCTTTAGAGATGTTCTCATGGATCCTGCTGCTGCAGGTATTTACTTTAACTCCACAAATGACAGGAAACAATTAACTAAAAAAAACCAGTTATTTTTATCATATGGTCAAAATACAGATAACATTTATTAATTAGTAAGTCTCATTTGGTCTTTTCTGGGGTAAAGTTACACTTTTATGAACGTTTCAGTTTGTAGTAGATGTGAATAAGAACAACAATGTAGACAAGAAAGATGTTTTGTGATTTTGGCACACAAATTGTCTTTCGCTCTCTGATGTTTTGGACCACTGTTGGTGCTGACAAAGTCTTCCCCAAATCACTTCACACAACTCAGAAGTACTTCTCTTGCTTTTGTGTATCCCTTATTGTGACTGCATGCACTGCAGACTTGTACTGTGTACAGAAATGTCACTAGTGTCGACCTTGTAAGATCACTGTCTGGACTTTTACAAGGAAGTGAACAGAGTGCTCATTCAGAAATGAGGCCAACAGGCTCAGTTGTGGAAACGAATAAGTGGAAAGCAGTGCATGTCTGAAAGGGGCTTTAGTCCGAGCTTTGGCCAGCATTTCTGCTATTTTTAATGACAACATTCTGAGACATGCGAACATAGTAACATTGCTACAATGAAGCCAGACAAATGAAAACACAAGCAAGGACCAACTTCTAATGCAAATACAGTGGATCCAGAATAAGCCTGAAGCTATCTTTGAAGTGTAATGGACATGGTGTTTACAATATAAAGTTTGGGTAATAACTTTATTTTCACTTTTAAAAACATTAGGGTACCTGGAGTTTTATTTTCACCTGTCTGATGGTCCAGTTAGACTGACGGTTAACAACTGACACAGTGAATACAATGTTAGAACTGATGGTAGTGATGGCCAAAGCTATAAAATTAAGTACTTTTTTTCAGTGATTTTTCATGTTGCACTAATCTGTTCTTTGCACTTACATGCTGCTGATTGTGAGAGATCTGTGCCCATATATTAACCAGTTGGGGCTGCACAGTGGCTTGGTTGTTAGCACTTTCACCTTACAGCTAGAAGATCCCCGGCTCACATCCCAGCCTTCCCAGGATCTTTCTGCATGGAGTTTGCACGTTCTCCCTGTGCCTGTGTGGGTTTTCTCTGGGTTCTTCAGCTTCCTCCTACCGCCCAAAACATCCATCCATCCATCCATCCATTCTCTATACACCACTTTATCCTCAGTAGGGTCACAGGGGATGCTGGAGCCTATCCCAGCTGACTCGGGCGAAGGCAGGGGACACCCTGGACAGGTCGCCAGTCTGTCACAGGGCTACATATACAGACGAGCAATCATACTCACATTCACACCTACGGGCAATTTAGAAAAATCAATTTACCTCAGCATATTTTTGGACTGTGGGAGGAAGCCGGAGTACCCGGAGAAAACCCACGCATGCACAGGGAGAACAAGGAAACTCCATGGAGAAAGATCCCAGGCCCACCCCGGGATTTGAACCAGGGATCTTCTTGCTGCAAGGTGAAATTGCTAACCACTACGCCACTGTGCAGCACCCAAAAACATGCTGAGGTTAATTGGTAATTCTAAATTGTCCTTAGGTGTGAATGTGAGTGTATGTATTCTGTATGTCTGGCCCTGTGATAGACTGGTGACCTGTCCAGGGTGTCCCCTGTCTTCGCTCTATACATCAGCTGAGATAAACTCCAGTCTTCCTGCAACCCTAATAAGGATTAAGTGATATATAGATGATGGATGGATGGATGGATGGATGGATGGATATTAACAAGTTCCATTTTATGCCCATAACTTTATGGAATTTGGAGAGTTAACCATTTTGCCAATTCTTCAAATTGTTGTGAAATGCTTCACCAAGGAAGCTAATTGTAGTTCGTAAGTTTCTGTAGCACCAGCAGAGTATCTAGTAATTATGGAATGTCAATGTGACCCTTAAAATTGTTGAAATTTTCTGTAACTTGCTCATGATGGTGTGAGAGTGATTTCTGGTAGCTTGGAATATATATACTTAATCAGATTGCTGAACATTGGGACACCGATATTTGTCTGTGTTTCATATTTCAGGGACAAGAGGTTTAAAAGTTTTAAGTTCAGTTAGCCTTGAAAAGCTTGTTTGTATTGTTACGAGCCCTCATTAAAATCACAAGGACTGCTAGCTAAGAGAAATCCACTTAGTATTTGTGAAGGACATTTAGACAAAGAAAAATGTAACCAGCAGCTGTACTTTAAACAGGCACGAACAGGTGGAAGCATCAGCATACATCACCCATCTTCTGAAATCGAAGCGAAAAGTAAAGGAAATGTCTTACTGCTTTCTTGCCATTTCAGTTTATATTCAGGATAGCTGATGAGTGTTTTCCATTGTAGCTAAGAGGGAGGAAAATTATTCCACTCGGCTGGTCAGATTTGATTCAGGAAACATTATCTGAGAGTAGTCTAGGCAAAAGCGGGAGGGTGGAGGGGAGTGTGCGTGTGTTGCAGGGCAAAAACTTGACATGCCTTTTTCACAACGAATGAATACTTTGCAGCTCCTGTTTCTGTCTCTTCGGCAACCCATGAAACCTACGCTCTCTTCAGTACAAACAAGCTATCAATCAGCAAGGCTTTTCCTGTCAAGATGAAGGATGTGGCACATTTACAGGGACTGTGATTCCTGTTTGCATGTCAGACGCACAGAGTGGAACTCATTGGCATATGTGTTTTTTAAATTAGATGTTGGCTGAACATCTTCGAGACTATTTTTTTCCTGTTTTGACCCGGATTCTTTTGGAAGTATTTGTATGCAAAGAAAGGAGGTAATCTATCAACTCTGTTTAATCATGACCTTTTGCTGTCTGATTAGCTCAGTAACTAATTACACAGCTGGCACTGACAGTGATTTGGGGCTATTTTTAGTTTTTTAAAACTTAATAGGAGACTTGTACAATGAAGTGGGACCCAGCAAAGAGGATGAAAACATTTGATAATACAGCAAAAAAATTTAAATGCAGACAAAAGGACAGAGCTTATCTCTCTAGACAGATATGTAACTTCCTGATTCCATTTTTTAGTCTTCAAAAAACTGTAGCTCCTCACTCTGCTTTTCCTCGTCTTTTCAGAAAAATCACGTACTGTGCGCTTACTGTATCGAAAGCGGAGGGCTCCGACTCTCCTCTCGGGTCATGTTTTTACTGTTCTATTCACAAGAGCTAATGCACTGTCACTGTCAGTGCTTATCAATACAGTCAAAGACTTGAAAATAGAAAAACACTTTGTTTGCAGCATCTCAATTCTCCCATAATCCCTCTGCTAGATGGAGACTGGCAATGTGACTCAAATCTGCCGTCGTGTCAACTAATCCGCATAGAGGGCCTCTAGCACTGTACGATGCCTTCAGAGCAAAGCGCAGGCTTGCAATTAGTGACACGGCAAGGAAATTTGAGATAATAAGAAAATGTTGACGCATTGTTTCATGTTCGCTGAGACTTGATCAAAATCGAAGTGGATGTAGGTGCCAAAAAATGACATGAAAAAATAAATACCATAAGTAGAGTATAACTTTCAAGGGGTAGGATATTTGTAGAATATTTGTTTTCTTTGTTTGGGGGAGGGGGGTGTTCACATGGGGGCACACAATGTAAACCATTGAAGCTACAATCACAATCCATCCATACCGTGAAGGAACCTGACTCAAGTTGTGTTGTCGCCATAAAAATGAAGAGTTTGTACTTTGTGACTCTTAAACTTTTTATATTTGTGTTTAATATATCAATGAGTACCTCTGTTAACTTTTGTATAAGACTATAGTATATACAAACACATACATACACACACAACACACCTCCACAAAGGGACTTCAGTCTGTCTCTGTGACGGCTAAATGTTGTATAACTTTTATTTTGTGTCTAATGAACCACATCTCTTCCTTTTGTAGTTATTGGTAAACGTTTCAATTTCCAGGTGACTTTGATTTGGTTACTCTTGTACTACTAAGCTCTGTATTTGCAAGCACTGTAAATGCGATTCTCATTGGATTCGTCCTCTGTACATTTAGTACTCTGATGTTGCTATTAATAAAATGTAAAACATCACAGGCCTGTGCTATAGGGACTTTGTTGGAATGAGTCTGGGGGAACGCAGCGATCAGAGCAAACAGCACAAAATAAAAGATTTGAATATGAATTCAAGCTGAGTTCTGATGCATCTGTCAAATCAAATGACATGCTAAATTTTAAGCTGTTATGCTTAGTTACCATTTTAATGAATAAATAATTATCTTGTTAAATTTGATACATTAGTATTATTACTGCCAACAACTGAGACCAGCACTAAGAGCAGCATAATTATCCATCAGCGTGTGTGACACTGGATCAGGGTTGTTCCAGCATCAACAAAGGAACAAGTCAGTCTTGCACATTTTTTTCTTTGCATAACCTAGACATTGTAGTCATAAAAAAATGAACATTTAAAACTTTATCCTATGATGTACTATGCCATGTTTCCCAAGACAACTCATACTTTTATTCATGTGTGAACATAACTGCACAAGGGTTTTCTAATCATCAATCAGTCTTTCAACACCATTAGCTCATACAGTGTAGCATTAGAACACAGGAGTTATGGTTGCTGGAAATGCTCCTCTGTACCCCTATGTAGATATTCTATGAAAATCATCAGCTGTTTCCAGCCAGATCATTTACCACATTAACAATGTCTAGACTAGTTTTCTGATTAATTTAATGTTATCTCCACTGAAAAGAGCTGCTTTTCTTTCGAAAATAAGGACATTTCTAAATTACCCCCAAATTTTACTTCTTTAGATGGCATAATACATGATAATTAATTTTTAAAAATCACGCTGCCCCTGACCCTGCTTAAAAAACTTGACTCGGGTTCATGCAATTTTCAAATGATGCAGCAACTAATGCCTGCATATTTCCAGTTGTATGCAAGTGTGTGTGTGTGAGCAGATATGTGAATGAATGTATCTTACAAAACAACATCAACAGAATATGAAGGGGACACAGTACAGGTGAGTATGGCACAGTCTTTAATTAATAGGTATCACCATGGAGCATCCCCAGCTGAATACCAGCATTAAGATATTTTTTTTCTGTCCTCAAACTCATTTAACTGTTGTTTAATCCAAGCTACAAATTAAGGGTACAAAAAGTCTACAAATACAGAAAAAATAATAATAATTAAATAAATGAAAAATATGCTCTGGCTTCTCCCTAGTGGGTTCTGCCTGTTTAGATATATTCAGTTAGAGAGTTAGAGAGAAACTCTAAAATGTCATCAATACAATAGAGGAAAATGGAATTAGTGTGAGATACAACATTATAACTATGAATACTATTGAGGGAATTGTCCCTATTTCTACTATGTGCAGTCGGATCTGTGGGGCCTGATTTCCCTTCCCTTAACAAATCCCTATTCAGCTCTTGCCCATAGGATTCCTAAAGAGCAGCTTTGAAGCTCAGAGTAGTGGCTCCAGCCATTGCCATCTTTGCAGAGTCTGACTTCTCCTAATTCACAGTAAATCCAAAAATGAATAATGAGGTGGAGCTTGAATGATGCAGAGGTGGGCCATGCAAATGTCTCTGGTTCCTGTGATGACACCCACTTGTCACTGAAAGCAGCCTTACTATTTTTTTTTATGCACATAATTTAAAAGGGCGGGTTATATAAAAAAATCACTACATGTATAGTTGTCTTGAACAAGGGAATTATCTATAGAGACCACAACTATTTTTTGTAGCAGGCTGTAAACATGTTTGTTACCTCCGCCAAGGAGGTTATGTGACACCCGGCGTTTGTGTGTCTGTCTGTCCGTCTGTCTGTCTGTCTGTCTGTCTGTCTGTTAGCAAGATAATTCAAAAACGCCTGGGCAGATTCACATGAAATTTTGAGGGGATGTAGACTATGGTAAGAGGAAGAGCTGATTTAATTTTGGTGGCAATCCGGAAAGGATCCTGGATTCTGGAACACTTTGAATTTTTTAGTATGTTTACCTCAGCCAAGGTGGTTGTGATTTGGTATGTGGTCCAAAATAGGACAAAAACATCATAGGTTAGTATGTCATCCAACAAATTGGAGCAAGGTGTCCAGATAGCTCAACTGGTTAAGAAGGTGATTTGTAAACAGAACGGTGTCAAAAATGCAGGTTTGATTCCAGCTCATGATCCTTTACTGCATGGGTTTCCTATTTTCCTCTCTATCCTTGGCGGAGGTCTGCACTCTGAGTGCTTTTCTAGTTTCTTCTGTAAAGTTGGGCATTTTAACATGAGATCTATGGAGATCGACATGCAAGGAAGCAGCCTCAAAGGGACATTCAGGGAACTGCAGTTTTTGATACTTGTTTCACTGCTAGATTTCTCAGCCCCAGGAGATACTCTTTGAGTATCTTACGTCAGTCATCATATTATTGTTAATAAATATTGTGTTGCTGTGCTTCTCCACTTTAGATCTCCGTAACTCAAATTGGTAAAAGTGTATTAAGTAGTTTCACTATTGATAACAAATTATCTCAGTTTGATAATATTTTTGATTTGCTCCATTTAACTGTGGGGCTTAACTGCAATCAGCTAAAAGCATATTTGAAGTTATTGACAATGTATCATTGGCTTGCAATTTAAAAAAGAAATTAGTGCTAAACATCTGGTAATATGATACAACTATTACTATGGTCATTATGATCTAATTATTGGCTCTAAAGCACCCTTGCTTTCTAAAATGACAAAAATTACGGTGGCACCATGGTTTGTCTGGATATAAAGCTCCAAAATGAGCAGTAACATATTTACAGGGAAAGCCATAAGTGCTGCAATAGCTATTTTTCTACCTGATTAAAGTGTGAAATGTTCTCTCAGCTGAATTTTCTTCCTATCTAAAGCACCCAACCATAAATAATAGCATTGATTAAAGCTTTGAGAGCACAGTCCCTATTTGTTTAGTATTCTCTTCACAATGGCTTTTGAAGGCTGGGTGGACAATTCTGTTTAGCATTCACCTAAAGTTACAAGCAACTCACATGAGAAAGCCACTGACTTCACTTGCAGCAATGGAATCATTATACTTTTTTTCATGTGGAAATTCTTTACTCTGTTTTTTGTCATATTTGGGATACATTTCAGCCACTTTTAGCTGCATGGCACTGTATGAGGACTGTAATACTGGTCCTCTCATCCCACACCTTGATGCAGACTGAAATATAAACTGTTGGATGCATTACCTTTCGTTTTGTATTGACATTAATGGCTGCTGGAGGATTGCTTCTACTACAGAAGCACAATGAGGGTTCACATTTGTAGCCCACAAGTATTTGCTGGATTTTTATGCTTAGTTTATTATAGTATGAAGTTGCTACAGGGATACAGTTACAATACCTTTTCAAATCAGTTGACTTGTGTACACTGCATAATGTCAATGTTTTAATTTGTCAAATACTATGGTCTTGATTAACAATTGAAAACACATAATTTTATCAACATTTTTGTTTTGTGTTGTGGTAATTAGAACAGGCTAACAGGCTAAACAACAGTAATTATGTTTTTTTTATTACCTGGACAAGACATTGTTTTCAAATACTAAGTGCTATAAAGCCAACACTTATTGTAATTAAGGCAGATGAACTGATTGTTGAGGTTAAGGGGGCTGTTGGTTTGAAGGGGGGACATAGAACAAGATAGAAAAAGTATCCTGTTAAAAAGGTTAAGTACTTCTCAGGTAGACGGCCTTAGCACTTTGAAAGATTAATATTTTATAGAAGTCAGTGAAATCAACAAAAGGCATGTTTGTATGAATAATGATTGTTTTGACCTGGATTTATAACAACACATTTTTCACCTTTTTCTTTCCTGTCATTGTAAAAATGCTGATACACAGGGAGGACATTCTGTTGTCAGACGTGTCCGATGTAGAGACAAAAAAATTGGCAAAGACAGTGCCTAACTCCTGGGTGCACAGGTGGATAAATGTGCAGGTGAATCCATGAATTAAAAGAATTCACCATAAAAAACAAACTTTTTTTTCTCTTCCATTTTGAAAACCAATGATTTAAGATCACAGTCATGGATGTGAAATAGTTTTATTTTATTTATTTGCATAAATAAAATAAAATACAATAAAAACAATTTGACATTTTTCACAAAAAATAAAATACATTAAAAACAAATACACAAGGCCATTAACATGGCACACACAGTCAACTGATTCCATTGATGAGACAATAAATGTTAATTCCCCCATGCAGTCAGTTCGTGTTCTACCATTTAACGTTGTATCTTCTGATCAGAGGCTTATCTCTCATTCCCTGTGTTGTCGTGCTCTTTCTCTCTCACTCTCTCATCCTCGCGTTTTCTCTCATGCCATCTGGGTGTTTTTTGGGATCACCTGGAGATACAGTTCTCCTCTCCTATTTGACGAATCGGCATGGGCAGAATGAGTCCTCCTCTGTGTTCCCTAAAGCTAGACTCTGTCCTCGGGGAGGCCTGCCAGGCCGCATTAGCATGAGGCCAGTTGGATCAGTCCACTGACTGTGACAGGCCTGGAGCCCCCCTCACTCCTCATACATTAAATAGAATTATGCAGCGCTGCCTGCACAGACGGACCCGATCAATGGGGTGGACGGCACATGCCAGCAGCTGCCAGGGAGATACTTCAGTGCGGTGAGATTAATTCCTGCTGCAAACCTAAAACTGTCTGAGTCTGTTGCCACCAAGCCCAGTCCAAGTTGAAAAGCTCTTTGATTGTTTACTGTGGAAACAATCACCCAGATCAGCTGAGGTATAGGTGAAAGTAGGATTGAGAGACTGTCCCACTCAAAGTTCTGACTTTCATGATGTTATGCAGCCATTGTGGTGGTGATGGGTAGTCTCTATCGAGGTCTAGGCATTGTCAGTGGATTTTCAAATACAGATTATATTTTTCACAAATCCTGTTACTTTTTCAGTGAGAGAGGATTTTTATTCTTGTTCCATTTATGGTGGAAAGACAGCTGCACAGTTCCTGCTTGGTGCCATGAAGTAGTCTTCTCTGTAAGCAAGCAACAGCTCTCTGGTTTCTCTGGTTGCCAATTCTTTAGGCTCCAGATGAAACAGAATCTTAACGCATCGCTTCTTATGCCTCCTACCTTAATGGCAGCTGATCAGGGTTGCCTTCAGAGAATGCTGTGACTCAGGCAAGTTAACAAATCACAGCTGTGGGTTATGTTAACCTGCCACTGTCTTACACTTCTCCTACAACAATCACTGCAGTGCTGGAGAGTCAAATAAACGGTGCAACATACATTTACAAAGTGTCTCTTCCTAGTAAGCGGTCCACCCGTGTAACTGATGTATGTAGTGGATCCTTGGCTATGGTGTACTATTTAATGTGCAAATCTAGCTGCTAAGAGAAGCTCAATCACAGTGTTGCCAATCTGTCTCAGGCAGTAAATCCACACTTAAATCCACTGTTAAATCCATTAGGATGGTAAAGTTAGTCAGGTTCTCTTACTCTCCTAATCTGCATATTCAACTGATGACAGCGATGTAGTTGTCCTTACTTGAAGTCCATGGAGTTCTTCACAAACAGAACCATGCCAGCTTGGTGTTTTACCTCGTGACCAGATGATGGTCAAATTTGGAATAGCATGTACTAATCAACCAAATCTTGAACAATATACTGTCTATTACTAGTTTCTAGACATGTGACTGTGACCAGTTTATTGGCAGTATTATTTATTAGTTATAAAATAACAAAACAAAAAGAGTAAGAAGGGGTAAATTAAGGGAAAAAAAACATACTGTAAACTAAGAGACTGACCCTCCATCTCAAAATACAAACAAACAAAACAATGACAAAAGCAACTATAATAATAAAAAAAGATCTGCAATTCAAAAAAAGAAGCAGAGTTGTGCTACTATGAAGTCATCAGAGGAAGGAAGTTGTAGTGGACGGATGAGAAAACTAAACAGTGGAATTTATCAGGAGACTCTTCATTGTATTACCTTACAGAATGATAGGCAATGTTGCTGTCTTTAACCATGACCATGATCATTCGCTAATCTAAAGTGGTTAATAATGTAACCATGATGACAAAGGTCCAGTACTGTTTACTATGTGTGTTTGTTTGAGATATCCCTGCCATTTGTGCCTAGATCCAACCAAACATTGCTAAGAGTGATGTCTGGTCATGAAACACACAATATCTCAACCAGCAACATGAAAGTGACCATTACTGTTTCGTATAAAAGTGGCAACATTCAATTTTTCACCTTTTCTTACTCTAGCATTTTCAAGGGTTGTTACTGTTGTGCCAAAAAGACTGAATTGTTCTCCATTTTCTTTAGACATAGCAACTACCAGTACAACACGGAACAATCAATACCACTTCAGAAAGAAAAGGGAAGAAAGAGGCATGTAGAGTGTAAAATGCAGGTAAAGAGGCAGGTAGAGTGAAAAAGTCACAATTTTATATGAAATAATATTATGATTTGAAAATTGCTTCATGCAAACAAGTAACTACAGCAGAGGCTGGTGTCAGGGTGGAGGAGAGAGCTGAAGAAAGCATTTCTAGAAACAGCATGTAAAGCAACCCTTGGAATCTCAGATTGAAATAGAATCCTCTAACTCAGTGTTATGGTGAAGCAAAGAAAGACACCTGTATCCACTGAGCAAAAGCCCATCCTGAAGTTCACCCTTGTTTTACTTTGCTTCCTATGGACAGCCTTTTTCTCTTTTGCTTGGTGGAGTTTCCATAGTTAGTTCTTTTGTTTCGCCATCCTCCATTTCAGCTACCTGCAGAAAGCGTCCTGTTTTGTTTATGTGACGAAAGATGCATGTCCTTTGTCTCGTACGTCAAGCTTGGATTTTCTTTAAGGATTTCGTATCTGGTGGCAGACAGAATTCATCCATTGGCTATACCTGCTTTGTCCTGCTTTCACATTACTCTCCATCTCCAATCTTGGCTCCTCCATTTGACCAGTTTGGGATTATCTGGTTTCACGAAATGTCAACCCAAATCCAGGCTTCGAAACTGTCATTGAAGAACCTATGGTGAAGTGACAGACATTAACTTCATCTTTTTGTAAGATCTGCGATTAAATGAAAATCCTCCAATTGACACCAGTAAGACATTTTACAGCCTTGGTAATGAGATTTTTAAAAAAGGACAAGAAGTACCACAATCTTACACAGCACTTATGGTCAAATGCCATGCTATAAAAATACGCTCATCCTTAGCACCGACAGCAGTGCATTGTTAAATCTGAAAATGGCAAAACGTTTTGGGTGACATATTAACTTAATGTCTGTCACTTAGAGCAGCCGTGAGATGCCAAAGGGTTAGAGAAGCTGGAGAGTGAGAGAGCCAGACACAGATTTGGGAGTTAGGACTTTTCCATTCCATCAACAAACTCAAAATCAGGGGTGGCCTGAGGAAAGCGTAAAAATGACAATTTAATTCCTCTTGCAACTGGAAGAAACACTCCAAAACAGGTTAAAACCTGGAGCCTGGAGTTGCCAAAGGTGATTTGTGGTGATGTCATCCAGCTAAAATAGCTCCTCATTAGCACCTCTGAAGCAGGTAGTATGATTAATCGTCACCAAAGATTTACAATCCAATTAGAGAGTGTCTGGGTGTGGAACAAATGACTCACCTTTGAGGGAAACACATCAGTGAACAGACCTAAATGGGCTTTTTTTTGGGCAATTTTTGTGCCCCAGGCTGATTGATGCTGAAGTGGATGGGCAATGTCTCCAGGATGGTAGATGTTTGTCAGATCGAGGCCATCACTCACCATGGCGGGTGGCTTGCTATCGAAACAGGTCGGTAGATTCACAGTTTATTCTTAACATCAAACGCTTTGTTGAAGTGTTTTTATATTGCATTCTGTCGGAGACCAGCAACATCAAATTGGGTCTCAGTTTGAGCATTTGTGAGCGTGCATGCCCACATGTGCATGCGAAAGCGTTTCTGTGGAAATGACTAATTTAGCAGCAAGCGCTTCCCCTCTCTCCAGCCTAGCCTGAAGTTTTAATCCCCACATTTGCATGGCTAAACATAGATCAGCCTCCACACATCCGCACTGGATATCAACTCGAGGAATATAAATGCTTGTTTTGACTGCACGTTGAAAATGTTGATTAAACATTCATGAGTTCGTTCTCTCTCTCTGCAGCAGCCTCTCAAACACTACCTGTATATGATACACTGAGACAGTATATACACAAGCTTCCAAATAAAACCATTTCACTTTTTTATCCTTTTTGGGGCCAGGCTATTCTGTGTTCCAAACAGTGATTCAATTCCTTGCAAATGGGGTTCTCCAAGAGCTTCTTTGCTGAGTTTAAGGAGAGAGCTCACAGATGCGGAACGGATGCAATAACCGCCGCCTCGCTGGCTGATAGAATAGCTTTATCACACACTACTTGCACAGTTGAGCCGGAGTATTCTATCTTGCTGGTATTTGCACAGACAGAGAAATGTACAAACATGCACAGAAGCGCTAAATGAGAGACGGTGACATACATTGGAATAAAAATGCTGCCCGATTTCTAGCAACCATCTTGCATGCGGTCCACATATACTGATTTCCATTTAATTAAACATGAATAAATCTGTGTGTGTGTTGTGTGGCCAGTAATAGTAGAAGACACTGAACAGGTCCCAGCAGCTGTTTGATCCTTCTGTTTGGCAGAGTTTCCTATCTGAAGGTGCCTCAACTGCTGGCAGTGATTGGCTGCCTCAGAAGATAACCGGAGTCATTTGTTGGTACAAATAAATGAATTTATAGGTCATCAAATGCATAAATCAGGGCATTTTTTTTATCTTACAAAAAGTGCATAATGGAACATACAGAGTGTAGCTGAAATTCCAACTCATTTACAATGGCTGCATTTAAATGAGCATTTGCATCGTGGTCATGATAAGGGTTTTGAGTATTCTGTTTATTATTTGCTATTATTATTAGTGTTGCACATGTAGGTGTAATGCAGGTGTAGGGATAAACTCAGAAAGACTGCTTTTAATTGGAGTGCTCCTGAGAGCATCTCCTTGAAAGTAATACACTTATAGCCTTCGGACATTTTAGAAATTTCCTTTAAAACGAGGGCACTGCACAGTGCTTGGTGGTTACCACTTTCACCTTCTAGCTAGAAGATCCTCAGTTCACGTCCAGGTCTGGGCTTGGGATGTTTCTGCAGTTTGCATATTCTTCCTGTGTATGTGTGGGTTTTCTCCAGGTACACCGTCTTCCTCCCACAGTCCAAAAACATGCTGACATTTACCGGTAACTCTAAATTGTCCGTAGGTGTGAATGCAAGTGTGATTGTTTGTCTCTATAGCCCTGTGGTAGACTAGTGACCTGTCCAGGATGTCCCCTGCCTCTACCCTAAGTCAGCTGGGATAGACTTCAGCCCCCCGCCTCTGACCCTAATGATGTTTAAGTGGTGTATAGACAATGGATGGATTTAACTCCCTCCAAACCAAGCCCCACTTGTACTTGTTTTATGTGAAAGATACTTCTGAAACATGTATTTATTCATTTTTAACTGAATATTTACAGCACACAAGAGAAGAGAGTAGGACTTTATGCAAAATTGCACAAATGATAAATTATTCAAAACTATGACAAATAACACTAACTGCCTTACTTCTAAGTTGAGGCCACCTTTATCTGCAGGCATGGTTTCAAAGAATATCAAACATATTAAAAAGTATTTCAGGAAATAACAAATAAATTAAATCAACCTAAATGAAAAGTTTAAAGTTTTAAATGCCTATAGACAAGTAGAAGTCATACTGGTTGGATATTTATACCTTGACTCTGATATAATGCAGGTGCCCATTTCCACATCATACTGTCAGGGCCCCCTCCTCATCCTCTGCCCCCTCCTGACATCCTTTTCTCCCTTTCCCTCTCTCTCCCCCTCTCGCTCTTCCCTGCTGCTGCCGAGTGGAGTGCAGCCTCACGGCTGTCTCCACTTGGGAATCAGCATTCTCCCCAGTGCCCGGGCAGCTGAGCGTCATCTCCCTGATTACACCTGCAACAATAAGAACTGGTCTCTCCCTCCACCCGCCACCAAGATAGTAAAACTCTGCTATAGCAATAAGTTTCTTTCTAGCCTCTGCTTCATGTTTTTGACTGTACTTCGTACTAATTCTTCCTGTGCTTCCAGACACTCCGACCCAGACTAACCCGGACCGCCTGCTGTCCCTCCTGGTTCCCCGCTCGCCCGTCTCGGATCCCCCCACCTGGACAACCTGCAGTCTTCCCCGGACCCCGGCCTCCCTCTCGGATTTCCCTCACCCGGTCTACCTGCTGCCCCTCTCGGATCTTGGTTTCCCCTCTCAGATATCCCCTGCTTGCTTCCCTCCCTGCCTGAAGAGCTCACCGGGCCCGCCGTCACACTCCCGGACCCCCCGTCTGCTGGCTTCCATCCTTCCTGGAGCTTCGAGCCGCCAGCCGCTCTCCGCCACCTAGGCGTCCACCTGCTCAGCAGTGCCACAATCCGGTCATCCTGAGTGTTCCCCACCGCTGCTTCCGTTTCCACTCCCCTCCTTGGTTCCCTCCCCGACCTTCCCTCACCTCCCTTCACGCCTTCCCACCAAACCCCGCGCCATTAAGACCTGTTTTTCCATTCAGCCTGTCTCGCTGTGTGCTCTCTGCTCGGGTTCTAACCAAATCCTTAACACATACCATACAGAGAAAGCCGAATCTTTAGTCTGCTTACTGAAGAAGAGCTGCAGCTTGACTCAGAATCACACTGGCAGCTTGATCGTCGATGACAAACCCCCCACTGTGCTTGTTGTCCCACCTCAGTCAGGTTCAGTCATGTTCATGGTGAGTCACCAAAATACCAAAAGAGCACAGGCAAGAAAAAAAACTGAGATTTTGTCCTCCACCTAACAAATACATTGCCCCAGTATGAATCACACAAACCACAAAAATGGAGCCCCGGTTTACACATTTGTACAGGCATCATGCAGTTTTACACATAAGATGGCACAAGCAGCTGTGTTTAATTAGTGAAACTTGACATCTAAATTAGTGCCACCTACAGGCTGTAGGGTTTGTTGCAATAATAATACATAAGATAAAATAAATACTGACAATGTGATCAATAAATCTTGAATTTCACTGTATATTATTCTATATAAAAATTCTATCAAAAATTCATTAAATTACAGAAAAAACCTCCACTTTTGTGTAAATTTAATTTGGCCAAGCTTTTAGTCAGGTTTTGAAGAAGAAGTGAGTACACCCCTGCGCAGTATTTGAAATGATTAAAAATTGTTCTCAATACTTGCATTACTTGGTCTCCTTATAAGAACTCAGGGAAAAAGTCAATACACTTTTATTACTGAGATTCAAATGTTTTATTTTTGTATGACAGAATCAATTTCCTCAGCTTGGAGGATATCAAATTTCTGAGGAAATGTTCTACCATTCCTCAGAGACAAATATTTCAGCTACTCTTTCTTAGAGAGGTTGTGCTGTCCTACTTTTCCTTTCAAAATATTACAAATGTATTCCATTGGATTTGTGTCAGCTCACATACTTGTCCAGGCCATAACTTTCACTTTTTTTCTTGAGAAGTGATTTTTATGGAGGTGTCGTTATCATGCTAAAATCTTCCTTTTCTGCCAAGTTTCTGCAGAGCTTACACGTTCATTAACAAAGTTTCATCTACAAGTTACTGCACTGTCCTTCACACGGTCTGAGCTGTCACAGAACCTCTGATGTCCATTAATACTCCTGTGGCAAATCTGAAACACTTGACCATCTGTTTGTCTGACTTAGATGAGTGCACTGCCCTTTGCATCATTTAGGAGGACGACTACTGCAGCTCCGATTAGTGGCACTACGACCTGCTCTGTACTCCCTGATTGCTGCTGCAACTGTGTTTCAGCTGATTTTTAGTTGGTCTCCAATCCTGAAAACTTTCCATCTTTGCAAAGTTTCACAATCAGATTTTTTTGTTCCTCTGTCAGTTCATTTCTATGTGAAGCTATGATGCAGGTAGATACAATCTATAGGTTCGAAATCAAAGAAGTTCTGATATTTACTGGTCGTGTTAATACCATGTTCACATAATTAGTCTAACTGAAAAGCCCACTTCTACTCACTTTTGTTCAGTGTTCCAGGTTTTGTAATTGATGTATCGGTGGCTGCAGATATATTCATTTTTGCTGCACTGAGTTTGTATCTTTGCGCCTGTATTTTCAATAAAGTCATTACAAATTATTTGGTTTTGAGGAGCAATACTCTACAGTTCACTATAAGAAATAATGAAATTGTTGAGAAGTGATGCAAATTTGAACCATTTGACATTTATCAATATTTCACAAGAGGTGTATTCACTTCTGGTGTATACAGTATGGCTTAAGACTTTTATGATATGAGTAAATGTTAATTCAACATTATTATACTTATTACTGAGGTATGCAAATTCAATAATATTCAGCAAGAAAATGAATCATCTCACTTCCCATTGTTTGGATTCTTGGCTACCATTCAGGTTGGCCATATTTCTATGTACAGTTATGTCCATAAAATTTGGACATTGACACAATATTTAGCATTTGGTTCTGTATACCACCACAAAGGATTTGAAATGAGACAATCAAGATGTGTGGTAATTGCAGACTTTCAGCTTTCATTTGAGGGTATTTACATCCAAATGAGGTGAATAGTGTAGGGATTACAACACAAAGATAAAAAGTCAAGAGCTCATTACAAGTGCTCGTGCTATTAACGTAATGATGGCGCTTGATGAAAAGTTACAGGTTTACTGATGCTATTATAAATGATCCTGAACAGGACACAAATGTCTAAACTGGAATACATTTAGATGTCAAGAAATTTCACTCTCAACAACACTAGTAATGACACTAGATGAAAGCTAAGGCGTCAACAACGTCATTAAGAATCATGGCGTGAAGACCCTAAATAACATTATCTATAATAACCGTTGAGATATTTCACTTTGACTGGAATCTTAAAAGCTTCATCAGCATTTTATGGCCATTAATTACAGAGTTGTAAGTCTTTCAATTAAACTTTTTAAATTATATTTGATAGTAATAACATTTTGTGAGGAAATCATAATCAAGCTCCACCCTTGTTGGGGCAAAAGGAAAATATACAAAGCCCAAAGCAAAACCTGTCACAGGATGTCCAGCATGGCTGTAAGAGGGCACATTACCCCACCTGTATAAACAGAATGCATTATGTTTTCTTAACACATAATAGTGATATAAGAGCAGAGACTTGGGTTTTCTTTCTTCAGCACACACATGAATGTGAAGTGTTGGTTTAACATTCTGCTACCTGTTCACACACTGTCAGACATGTTCTTAGTAGTCAGCGGCAAGTCATGGAAATGCAGCAAAGTCACTTTCTGTGGGTATTGATTTTCCTTCTTGTGAATGTTAAATGTTTATTAAAGGGGTTCAGCAGTGGCAGAGGAGGCGGGTGCCCTGAGGCGATATCCTCTTCTCTCACTGAGAGTGCCCTGCCCCCCCAGTATCACTCTCTCCCTTTGAGTGAACAAAGATTGACTTCAGGACAGCCTAGATCCGCCTTTTCCCATCTATCTCCAGGGCACGGCCTGCATCCCTCATCACCCTGATGTCCCTTTTCTCATGTCCACACAAAACCTTGATTACCTTCTCCCAGTCCAGTGGCTCTGAATGGCCAGATTGCAGGTCAGGAGTCCAACTAACAGTAGAGGCAGCAGGAAAAATAGGGCCGACTGAGAGAGCTCCTGCTAGATTCATTGTCTGCCGCCTGTGACTTGTTTTCTTTCAGCTGATAGAAGATGACTTCTTTCTCTATGACTGAGTTCTCTTTCAACCAGACAGGACAAGATCAAAGAGGCACAAGTGACAGCAAGAGTGAAACTCATTTTTAAATTTGACGAAGAAGAGTTTATACAGTAAGCACTTTATACAATTTTCTCTGTTATTATTTAAGCAGACAGGGTAGGGTCACAAATTCGCTATCAATCTAATTATTTTACTTGTTTAGTCCCAAAGGATTGGCTTTTAAAATTAAGAGAAATTCATCTGTGACTAACTTTACAGGTCATTTATTTAAAAAAAAACAGAGGCATTTGATCCCAGTTTCAAGTGAAGAGGGTTAAATGAGATCAAAGCTGGTTCTGATGTTAATATTTTAGAGGGAGAGGGAAAGAGAAATTGCATTTTGCTATGAGCCGAAAGCCTTTTCTGTCGGTTTTGTTCATTGTTACGTTTGCTCCTGATGAGAACACAGCCACTGGGGATGATAGAATTAAGCAAACTGAACTTGTGCACTTTGATGCAAGAAATCCTTAACATTGCATGCGTGTGAGTATGTGTAAGCATTTAAACACTATAGAGGGAATTAAGTGGATGAGTGGAGCAAAGATGAAGTCATGTAAAGTGTAAAAAATGTGGCAAGTGTCTTTGGGAACTCAAATGAAGCATTACAGCTCACTTGAGAAGCATACTCATTTTAAATAATTCTGATATTTCGTACGGATTTGCAGGGATGAGTATAACAGGCAGTAAAAAGACAACACAGTTTTCTCTGTCAGTCCACTGCATGTGTGAGCGGTACTATTTCACCAAGTATCATGTTGCATTATTAAAATAATCTGCTTTATCTGACAAATTCCCATCCAGATGCTAACTGCCTGCAAACAACAGATGAGATGGCACACTGTGATTACAATCACGGATAAGTTGGAGATTTTCATATTTTGCAGACAGAGTCCCGCCAGCTTGACCTTTCAGCTGTTTTCATGGGAGTACCCTGTTTATGATCAATACAGCTGCTGCCCTGCTGAGGATCAGGCCCAGAATCCTTTATTTATCCTTTATGTTCAGAATCCTTTATTTCTTTGACAGCCTCCTAGTTTTGCTGTCATTAGGTGCCACCATCCCAGTGATCAGAGAAGGGGTCTAATAAGACTGGTTTTAGTGTGTGTTAAAAGTCTGTTTTTAATTCATAGACATTTGTATTTACACACATATACACACACAACTGTTTTGTGACATTTCTCCAAGGATCACTTCCTGATTCTTCTTTAATCTATGGTTTAAAGCTTGACATTTATGCTTATTAAGGTTATTTGTAACCTTAGCTAGTAATAAAAATGAAAAGAAAAATGCAGGAGAGTGACGCCATTACAAGCTAACTTCACTATACGCTTGGTATTATTAACACTAGGACTGGACAATATAGCTGTAAATCTATCATCATAAAAATATTCAATTTCAGTTCATATCAATATTTTTTTTATCATTTTTAATGACTAGTTTTAATAAAGCCCAGGAGGAAAAAAATATCTGAATTTAACTAGTTCACAGCTGTTACTTGCACATATAGCTCAACTTTACTGTCTTCATTCAAAGTGTCAAAGTGGACAAAAGCATGAAGCAAACAGATAAGGCCAGCGTAAACCAGGGTTCACTGGATAATTGACTGAACAACTCATGTTGGCAGAGCAATAGCAGGAATGTCACCCTTCTACCCCTGCAGCCGGTGGTCACATTAGGTGTTGCTTTCAACACTTGTCCTTCCTCCTCAACAAGCCCCTCCTCCAGAAAATGTTCATTTGAACCCAAAACCCAATGTTTTCTAATTCCAGATAATTAGTTTGGTGCCATGAACATTGTCACATTATAAAATATACTATTTTATCATTGTTAAACATCTTAAAATGATTTGTTAAATATAAAAATTATTTATTGCTCCAACCATTACCACCATTGTGTGCAGACAGAAAATTGCCTATAGTCACATACACTCCTGTATGTGGGATCACCCACACAATTTCATGTTTTCTGTGAAAACTCACTTTTGTTTATGTGCCAGCAGAATTGCGCAAGGATTTTCGAATCATCGATTAGCCTTTCAACACCACTAGTTAATGCAATGCACCATTAGAACACACGAGTGATGGTTAAAAATCTCAAATATCTATCTCAAGCTTGTTGGTGACCACAATCCAGTACTCATCCATCTTGTAACTTCTATAAGCTACAGATGTAGTATTTTTGGCATAGACTTTATGGCAAAAGCAGTAAACTTGTGGTTTTGTTTTTTCCACAAATTGTTGCATGATCTAACTACTTGTGTCAATGTACAGTATGATGCTGTTGACAAGAATGTTGTGTGATGCAGTGACAAGCAAGCACAAAATAAATTTCCCTGTGGGTCAATTAAGTATATGTCTATATTGATTTACCTATTTACTCACTTTCCTGGTTGGGGCTCTTGAGGGTCAACAAAACATTAGAGATTAGTTTATTCACATACCATTATTTACAGTTAAGGTCATTAGGGCTAACTTTTGCTTGTTTTGCAGGTACCTTCTCTGACAGAGTGTCACGAACTACGGAGGGCTGGACCCGAGCAGAGAGCCACACTACCAAGACCAGAGGAGATTTCGAATGATTTATTGCAGGGGATGAATAATGGCCAGGATGGGGAAACCAGGGTGCAGGAGCGGGGAGCGGCTGAAGTAGTGGGGTGTTTTGGCCAGGTGTCTGGAGGTTCCGGGAGGTTGGGAGGGAAGCAGGTCGGGGGGTCCAGGCAGAAACAGGGAGTCCAGTGAGGGGGGGGGGGAACCGGTATCCAGAGGTCTGGGAAGAGCCGGAGGGAAAGGAGGATGGCGGGGATCCCAGACAGCTGATCTAGGTGAGGAGCAGGAGAAAGCAACGTAAGAGAAAGGCAAACTCAAACAGATCTTTACAGAAGACTAGAGAGCGAACTGACTGTGGGGTCTTTGTTCAACAATCTGGCAGGGAGTGGAAGGATGAGCCGGTTCTTATTGCCGAGGTGAGTAATCAGAGTGATGTTCATCAGTTGTCCGGGAGCCGGAGAAGTGGTTGATTGCCTGAGTGGAGTCAGCTGGGAAGCCAAACTCCACTCAGGCACCGAGCTGTAAGGGAAGACAGGGGTAGAGGAGCGGATGGGAGACAGAGACAGAAACTGAGTGACAGAGAGGGGAGCAAGAGAGGGAGAAGAACCAGATGGGAAAGGGGGTATTGGGGATGTCAGGTGGGAAGGACGGGGGTGAGGAGGGAGCCCTGACACAGAGTGTTTAAGTCTCACTGTGTGGTTCAGTAAGATGTTCGCTACATGGTTTTAAAAAAAAAAACTGCCAAAACTAGGAAGATTATTTATCATGTAAGCACAGTGTGAGTACATCATTGTTTTAAAATCTCATGTTGAGATACTAATCCTTACCAACTAACATGCAGTTTATGCAGTTTTGCATACAGTGCCATGTTGGCATTGCAAATACCAGAAGCAATTAATGGAAAGTTTGAGCTTTCAAAGTCATTTCAGCAGGTTTCATCAGTGGCAGCTGGTGAGAACATTAATTGCCAATCAGTTGATCCTAGCAGTTTGCAGGGGTTAAGACTATCTCATCTACTTAATGTCATCCACTGCCTCTCCCTCCTCACATTGATCGAATATTGTTTAATTACCATCCAACTGTAAGGACTCAGTGAACTATTAAATAACTTAATGATCTGGCACTCCCTCCACCCCCCCCCCCCCCCCCCCCCCCCCCCCCCCCCCCCCCCCCCCCCCCCCCCCCCCCCCCCCCCCCCCCCCCCACCCCAATAGCTTGGATCCAGTGAAGCGGCTCCCTGCACATATTATACAAATGTCTAAGCGGCTGAGGTGTATCAGCCATGTGCTGCTGTATTCACACCAAACACATTGTAATTCATTTGGTGCGAACCACAGAGACCATGTAAGTGCCCCAGAGATCATAAACACTACAGAAGAAATTGTTATCCTAGATGTGCTGTTAAAAGGGCTTTAAAAACACATATAAGTCATTTATTTCTTCTGCAGTGACTCCATCCCCTGAGCTTGTAACACTAAGCTTTTAAATTTACCTGCACTGCTCTGCCACCCCCAGAGGTGCTGTATCACCAAACTGAACAGGAACATTGCAGGCTTTATGGATTGGTGATGTGATGACTGCCATCGAGCCCGCTGTGTTAACACTTGCAGAGCAGGATCTGCAGCTACTGTTTCATGCTGTTGCTACCTGCTTTTTGAACAGCTTAAGTGGAAAACTGAAAGTTGTGGATTATTAAAGGCTGCTAAAAGGGCAGCTGTAGTAAGTCGGAGCCACTGGAGAGATGTCAACCCAAACTACACAGTGGCCGAAGGCAGCTTTCATCTTACTAAACATTCTTTTTAGTGCTTATCAGCCTGGAACCTGCTAAGCTCAACCTCTATATAGTTCACCAGCTATTCTGCCTGTCTTCATTGCCACTAACAATGTTACTCAATGGAAATTTCCCCATAAATCATTCAAACATCTCTCTGATCTCACCAAGGACTGAAAGGGAATGCACAATATGCACACACATTAGGGGCCACACTGGTCATTTTCAGCCAATTGTATGTAAATTGTGCATTTTTGAGCATTACTGTTGTAAAGGTTGCAGTCAGTTGCCAAAATAGCCACAAGATAATTTTTTTTTTGTTTGATTTATTGAATTTTCGATTAACTTCATTAACACTTTGTTTGCAGCACACATTGCAGGTAGGAAAATACAAAACATAAGACAGCTGCCACAGTATTTTGGTTACAGCATTTAAGGTTGCCATTCCTTTCCTATGCCCTGCCCACCCCATCCCACCCCATCCCACCCCACCCTCCCCAGCCCTCCCTTCAGCCCCAACTCCCAGATCTTACATATGTGATTGTGTTATATGTGGTCAATCTGAATTTCAACCTGAATGCAATATGTAAATTTAGATAAGAAAAAAAACTGCTTTGGGGTTGATTCTCTTTATCTTTCCTATTAATGAATATTTAATGAAAAAAATCTCATCACAACATGTTTATGTCTGACACTTTTGCAGTGTTAAATCTAACCATGGTCATTTTACATTATTCTTTCCTTGTTTGCTTATAATTTGTTCACTGAGCTGATTTTCCAGGATGTAAAAAAAAAAAAAAATACTATGATTATCACCAATAAGTATACTTTAGTATAGTACCTGGTACCAGGTACCTGGGTGCAATTTTTGACAGTTTCCTGAGGTTTTCTTCCAATACCAAGGACATCCTTAGGACATGTCACCAGCACCAGTACCTGCTGAGGAAGCTGAGATCAGCTGGGCTTGACAAGGACATTCTCACCACCTTGTACCACTCCTTCAAGTCCTGCTCCAAATATTGTACATCCTGTTATAGCTCTGTCTGTCCTCTGTGAACAACAGACATCAAAACTGCCTTCAGGATCCTTTGAGACCCCTCACACATCTTGCATCCTGTGTTTGAATGGCTTCCTCAGGACACAGGTTGCGCTGTCCAGAATGCAGGACGCAGAGGAGGAGAGTCATTTTTGTCCCTGCAGCAGTTCAACACCTTTATTTATTTATTTATTTATTTATTTATATGACCTTTATTTTAGCAGGGAAAAAGTGTTTGAGAACCAGTTCTAAATTTGCAAACATGACCTGAACTCTGAGCACTCCCTGCTCCGGCATCACAACCTCTCCCTACACACCGTTTCCCTGCTGACGGTCTCACTATGACTGAATTGCACACTTAATATTACTATGAAGCACTTCAAAATGTAATCAGTTACTTGCAGACGATTTTTACAGTATATATGTTATGTTTCGTGTTTGTTGCAACCCAGTCTCACATCAAATTGTGACATAGTCACGTTTGTCCACAATGCAAAACGTTACAATCTCACAATTTTGGCCTGAAAATTGTGAGATGCTCACGTTTTTTCCCGCAATTCTTTTCTATGGGTCTGACGAAGGGTCATGTGACTGCTTGCTGCAGGCTTCTCAAAATGAAAACATGGCAGCTATTCCTTTTATTTTCCGTGGAAAATGCATTATTTTAAGATAGTTTGGACAGAAAAAAAATTTTTGATTACATTTTTAGCGAGAAATATATATAACACTTTCACATTATCCATTCAGTTATTGGAAATGATCTTTGGTTTGGTTTGTTTTTACGCTGAATTTCACTTCACGGCATTAAATTGTGACAGTGTCACATTTTGTGCGTTATGTTGGTTGATTAGGACGCTGCCAAAAACGAAAACAAGCGGTGTGTTTATTTTTGTATTGTTGCATTGTGTAATTTTTTGAGTTGTTAAATCATTTATGTAACGCTTGGTGATTACTGCTAGTTACTGAGATGTCTTCCCCGGCCGTTCATTAGTTGACGCGCTTCGCTCCCTTGTTAACAAGTTGCATTTCAATGATCCACAAGTCGCTCGTTGTCAATGCAAACAACCGTATTTATTTCCATGAACGTGCTTTTGTTCATTTGTTGAGCTCATCCATACACCAGTCAGCGCACAGCGATCTAAAAACTTTATTCCTGCCCACAACAAGATCCCCCTCTCTTTCTTTAGCCCGTGGAAGCGTCCATAGCAACCGCCATAGCAACGGTGGGAAACGTAACAGTTCCACTCCGAGACGTGAAAGATTCATCGTAATAACAAACCAGAGATCATACACAAGAACTGAACGAATATTGTGAAATTAAAATGTATATTTTTTGGTGTCGCTGTAATGCCTGAGGCTTTGCTGCTGTCCGCTTTCTGACCGTGGTCGGCAAAATACAGGGGAGAACGACGTGCAGAACCCGCTGCACCTTTCTTCTTCGGTGGTGTCTGTGTAAAACAATGTCCAACATGCAAACAGCACACCTAGCGCCATGAAGCACAAAATGCAGGTGTAAATCAATGACATCTTACAATTACAATGTCCTGTCTTTTAACTAATAAAGACACATATATAAAGAACTTTACATAAGTTTGTTTGTTTGTTTTATTAAGATCCCCTGTCAGCTTTTGCAAAGCAGCGGCTATTCTTCCTGGGGTCTTCATAATTTCATTTGTGACAACATCAAAAAGCAACATGTACACAAAATACATACAAATCAAATTACAAAATACATAAACAATACATCAAAAATACACGTATACAATACAAATAACATGCATATACAAAACCTGTACTAACCAAAAGCATACCGAAAAAAGCATCATTTTTTAAAAATATTTTGGATTTCGATTAATTAGACAATGAACAAATTGACGTAATTTCCTGGTGGGTGTGTTTATGCAGCCTATTAAAACTTTTTTCCCTATGAAATAAAGTACAATCCATACATCATGGTCCGGTGTTCATTGTTTGTTTTGTTCACTGACATAGTGCAATAAAGTTTTGTTTTTTAAACCATCCAGTACCGTAATGAATATTGAATGAATATGGCATCTCGTTTACATCTCTAATTAAGGAGCAAGAAATTTACTGACGTTGATTTATGATTCAAGACAAGCAGAGGACACACTGTGTGCCCCTTTAATGTCCAAAAGGCCAATTAAGGTCAAAATCTCACAGATTCTTTGACCGATTTGGACCAACCTGCACATGTTTGATATTGGGTCCTAAAGCAATACTGGTGTACGTTTTCAGACCACAGGACCTACAACGGCAAAATAGGAGCAAAGAAGACACTGGAACAGGGGCCTTTGTTAAAATGAATGAGAAACAGTGTGAGAACATCAATCAAAGTGCACCAAAGTGCATAAAGTCATAGAACAGGGTGTGCTGAATGCTCTGGGAGCAAGTCTGCAGTGAAAACACCTTTGAAGGGGTCAAGGGTCACTAAATCTGAAGACTTCAAATGAAGGAGACATTTTGTGCAACATATCAAGTATCATAAAAGTCATTCCCAGTGGAATTCAAGTCTGATATTGTGTGGGACTATTCAGAGCAGTCACATGAAGCACTGTACCTGTTTTCAAGGGTCTAGCTCCATGGGAACTGCTTTTTTCAGCAGTGAGGCCTGCTAGTAGTGATGAAGCCTGAGGCCTTCAAACATGTAAAAATCATTCCTGCTCGGTCATTTTTGGGTCTAGTGACACCAAATCGGACACGCTCCTACTAGACCACCTCCTGACCTTGCATATTTTTTTTCAGAGAGTTAGCTCAAAAGGGCCCGAGCACGGTCCTGTTTCTGACTCTACGGTTAACCCTTTCATGTCCAAATGCTTCAAAACGGGCTAAAAAGGTCAAAATCTCACACATTCCTTAACCAATTTGGACCAAACTGCACAGGTTCTAGATATAGAGGCTAATGTGAACGCTCATGCACGTTTCAGACCTCCAGGGGCCCTGAAGAAGGAATGAGGGCCAAAAAAAACCAAAGTGCATTTTTTCAGTTCTCTATACTTCTATCCATGGTTGTGCTGTTTTCATAGAGGCACACAACTTTATATTGCAGTAAAAACAATGAGCCCAGGGGGATTTAAAATACGACTGGAGCAACTAGAAACTACTTCAGGGAGTTAATGACACACCAGCATAGCAACACAACTACAGCAACAACAAATACCACAACATCTACAGAGAAAAATATCATTATTGCTCTCCTCATTATTACAAAATATACAGACTCTTTATATATAAGGAACCATAAACACGCTAAAGACACAATAAAGTAGCCAAAAAAAGGTAATGAATAAAGTTTCACACAAACAGACATAAGTTTTGTGTGTGTGGGCAAAGTGTTCTTTTCAGAGTCAGTCAGCGCAGCACAGTGAGGTGCACCAAAGAAAATTAATGATAAAATGATGACTAAATGCTGAGATGTTATGATGAATAAAACAAAGATTTTTCAGTGATGGAATATTCTTTTCCACTTGTACAATGACTGCAAGGAAATTGTGCTGCAACCAAACAGCAAACTCTTTGAATGAACAATAAAGGCAACATGGAAATGCAGAAAATTACAGTTTGTCAAACGTCTGCTTGAAGCTGCTTCAAAAACGAGTTAATCTCTATGGATCCCTGCGTTAAAATGTCCAAGTTTACAGCAGTCTTTTTTGCTCCTTTTGCCGTTGTAGGTCCTGGTGGTCTGAAACGTACACCAGTATTTCTTTAGGACCCAATATCAAGCATGTGCAGGCTGGTCCAAATCGGTCAAAGAATCTGTGAGATTTTGACCTTAATTGGCCTTTTGGACATTAAAGGGCACACTTCCAAACTTCAACATGGTACCATCTGGCCCCCTGTTGACCTAGGAGGCTGATATTGTGTATACCGACTCACAGGGGCCCTAGTACTTGTGGTTAAAATTTCGTCCCGTTCGGGTAAAAAATGAGGGTGAGGGTCTAATTCCACTGGCAGAAGGCTCTCAGGGTCAATAAGTCTAACAAGACCTGATTTTCCAACATGAACACTTGGTCAGATTTTTCTACTGGGACCCTGGGGCTGATCTTTTACTATGTTATACTAGGCTATATTTGGAGCTGAACTGTGGTGGTTTGGTGTCTCTATGACCTTCCTGTGACCCCTGGCGCAGGGTCAAAATGTCACATTTTTGGACATTGAAGCCCATAAATTAGTAATTTTTGCATCAAATGAGCTGAAACTTTTAGGGGTGATTTAGGTGACCTTGGTGAACAATTGATTTGAAGCACAAGTCTCTAGGTCGTTCCTGGAGCTACTTCCGGTTTGGGAGGGGCTAGCAAAACAGTTCCAGTGGATTTAGATTTTAGATGTTTCAGAGGTACCAGATCCCAGGTTTCAGCTCTCTGAGTGTAACAGAAAGAAATGAGAGCAAAAGAGGGACAACTATTGAAAAACGTGTTTTTTTGGCCCTCATTCCTTCTTCAGGGCCCCTGGAGGTCTGAAACGTGCATGAGCATTCACATTAGCCTCTATATCTAGAACCTGTGCAGTTTGGTCCAAATTGGTTAAGGAATGTGTGAGATTTTGACCTTTTTAGCCCGTTTTGAAGCATTTGGACATGAAAGGGTTAACCGTAGAGTCAGAAACAGGACGTGTCGGGCCCCTTTTGAGCTAACTCTCTGAAAAAAAATATGCAAGGTCAGGAGGTGGTCTAGTAGGAGTGTCCGATTTGGTGTCACTAGACCCAAAAATGACCGAGCAGGAATGTTTTTTACATGTTTGAAGGCCTCAGGCTTCATCACTACTAGCAGGCCTCACTGCTGAAAAAAGCAGGTTCCCATGGAGCTAGACCCTTGAAAACAGATACAGTGCTTCATGTGACTGCTCTGAATAGTCCCACACAATATCAGACTTGAATTCCACTGGGAATGACTTTTATGATACTTGATATGTTGCACAAAATGTCTCCTTCATTTGAAGTCTTCAGATTTAGTGACCCTTGACCCCTTCAAAGGTGTTTTCACTGCAGACTTGCTCCCAGAGCATTCAGCACACCCTGTTCTATGACTTTATGCACTTTGGTGCACTTTGATTGATGTTCTCACACTGTTTCTCATTCATTTTAACAAAGGCCCCTGTTCCAGTGTCTTCTTTGCTCCTATTTTGCCGTTGTAGGTCCTGGTGGTCTGAAAACGTACACCAGTATTGCTTTAGGACCCAATATCAAACATGTGCAGGTTGGTCCAAATCGGTCAAAGAATCTGTGAGATTTTGACCTTAATTGGCCTTTTGGACATTAAAGGGGCACACAGTGTGTCCTCTGCTTGTCTTGAATCATAAATCAACGTCAGTAAATTTCTTGCTCCTTAATTAGAGATGTAAACGAGATGCCATATTCATTCAATATTCATTACGGTACTGGATGGTTTAAAAAACAAAACTTTATTGCACTATGTCAGTGAACAAAACAAACAATGAACACCGGACCATGATGTATGGATTGTACTTTATTTCATGGGGAAAAAAGTTAATAGGCTGCATAAACACACCCACCAGGAAATTACGTCAATTTGTTCATTGTCTAATTAATCGAAATCCAAAATATTTTTAAAAAATGATGCTTTTGTCGGGAGCGAGTGATAACATCCGGATTTTCTCAAAAATGGGGAATATTGAAAACTTTAAAATTAAACTAAAAGAGCATTATGTAGCACAAATTTTAGTTATTAGTTTAGTGGGTTGCTTGGGAATAGAAATTTGTAAAATACAATCATTCATTAAATTAAATCTTAAACTTAAATGTAGTGACTGTAATGTCACTGTTTATGTGATTTATGTTATGGTTGGTTTCTGAGGTAGATTATTCTTTAATTATTACTGTTAGGTCATGGTATCTTTGAAGAAGAAAAGTTTATTTTTATAATTCAAGGTGGGAGTATTATGTGTTGTATGCTTTTGGTTAGACAGGTTTTGTATATGTATGTTATTTGTATTGTATACGTGTATTTTTGTATGTATTGTTTATGTATTTTGTAATTTGATTTGTATGTATTTTGTGTACATGTTGCTTTTTGGTGTTGTCACAAATGAAATTATGAAGACCCCAGGAAGAATAGCTGCTGCTTTGCAAAAGCTGATAGGGGATCTTAATAAAACAACAAACAAACTTATGTAAAGTTCTTTATATATGTGTCTTTATTAGTTAAAAGACAGGACATTGTAATTGTAAGATGTCATTGATTTACACCTGCATTTTGTGCTTCATGGCGCTAGGTGTGCTGTTTGCATGTTGGACATTGTTTTACACAGACACCACCGAAGAAGAAAGGTGCAGCAGGTTCTGCACGTCGTTCTCCCCTGTATTTTGCCGACCACGGTCAGAAAGCGGACAGCAGCAAAGCCTCAGGCATTACAGCGACACCAAAAAATATACATTTTAATTTCACAATATTCGTTCAGTTCTTGTGTATGATCTCTGGTTTGTTATTACGATGAATCTTTCACGTCTCGGAGTGGAATTGTTACCTTTCCCACCGTTGCTATGGTGGTTGCTATGGACGCTTCCACGGGCTAAAGAAAGAGAGGGGGATCTTGTTGTGGGCAGGAATAAAGTTTTTAGATCGCTGTGCGCTGACTGGTGTATGGATGAGCTCAACAAATGAACAAAAGCACGTTCATGGAAATAAATACGGTTGTTTGCATTGACAACGAGCGACTTGTGGATCATTGAAATGCAACTTGTTAACAAGGGAGCGAAGCGCGTCAACTAATGAACGGCCGGGGAAGACATCTCAGTAACTTGCAGTAATCACCAAGCGTTACATAAATGATTTAACAACTCAAAAAATTACACAATGCAACAATACAAAAATAAACACACCGCTTGTTTTCGTTTTTGGCAGCGTCCTAATCAACCAACATAACGCACAAAATGTGACACTGTCACAATTTAATGCCGTGAAGTGAAATTCAGCGTAAAAACAAACCAAACCAAAGATCATTTCCAATAACTGAATGGATAATGTGAAAGTGTTATATATATTTCTCGCTAAAAATGTAATCAAAAATTTTTTTCTGTCCAAACTATCTTAAAATAATGCATTTTCCACGGAAAATAAAAGGAATAGCTGCCATGTTTTCATTTTGAGAAGCCTGCAGCAAGCAGTCACATGACCCTTCGTCAGACCCATAGAAAAGAATTGCGGGAAAAAACGTGAGCATCTCACAATTTTCAGGCCAAAATTGTGAGATTGTAACGTTTTGCATTGTGGACAAACGTGACTATGTCACAATTTGATGTGAGACTGGGTTGGTTTGTTTCTATACTATTTACTTCTCTCTGTGCCTTTTAATTGCCCCTGAGGATAAATAAACTGTTTTCAATTGAACTGAATTTTCAAAACAGTCCCTTCTTGCTGCCTGAATGTACTTCTAGTTTATGTTTATGTATGTTTTTTTAATTTTAAACTGCACAATCCACAATTTGATCTGACACAGATTGTATATATGTAAGAAAATCCAATTGTATGGTATCAAACTTTGTGCAATCACTGAACTCCAAAAAGTCTAACCGACCTTTAATAAACTGCTTACATTAGTTAGACATTTTAAGATGTTCCAAGACTGAAGAAAACAATGATGCTTAATGTCTTGCAAAACAATGTGCATGTACAACAACATGTAATAACCTGTGCAAGCTAGACTTTTTTGAAGCTTCAAGTTCAGCATTTAGGTCATTGCCATTATGTGTGTGTGCTTTTCTTTTTAACTGGATATGATGAGTGGGGGGACGGGTCTGATTGTCAGTCTGATGAAACAATGCATGCACATACAGTAGCAACTTGTCAGTTAAATGGTAGGCATGCCATACTTTGCCATGTATTTTCCTTTAAGTGGCACTATAATTCACTAAATGAACACTATGCTGTATTTAAAGAGACTTGAAACTAGTGTTTGAGACCATAACATTTTTTTTTTACTGAGGAAGTGAGAAAAAGGGTGCTTTCTCATAGATTTCTATAAAATCAGACTTCTTTTGGCATCCAGAGGAGTCGCCCCCTTCTGTGGCCATTAGAAAAAATGAGGTTTTACACACTTTCATATCTGATTTACTTTTTGGACATGAAGGCTACACCCATGTTATATTTACAGCTGGTATCCAAACACATGAAAAGCCCTTGGGCTAAAAGCACCTTCATAAACTCTGGCTCCGTTCTGCTGAAAGTAATTCACCATCTCTGTTTCCAAATTCACTGTGATATACTCAAAAAGAGGTCATACGCTTTACAGGTAATTTGTAAAGTGTTGTTGCAGCTGAAAAACAGAAACTCAGTCAATGATTATTGCCCATTGCTGTCAGAGAGCTCTGTTGCCCTAATGACCTTGTGATTGAACAGCCAGAAACAATCACAGAAAGTGACAATAAGACCACAGGTTTATGACCAACTTGGGAGCAATTCTATCCTCAAGTGTGTCTCCATTGCCTGCTGTGAGCTGTTCACACTAGGGCTGGACCCGAATATCTGAATATTCGGTCGCGATAGTGGAATCCGAATGTTTATTTTGAGATCCAAATATTTGGATTGCAACCTCAGCTCCCACCCGTTGGAGGATGTCGCACGATGTTGCACACTCGGTACCCACCCCCCAGTCGGGCATTGCCAACCGATTAATTAATTGATCACGGCCGAATATCCGGAGCTCACAAATTGCTATTTGCGCCAACCCTGTTTCACACACATGTTTAAAGCAGCTGAATGTATATTGTCAAAACAATGTGCTTAGAAATTGTCCTTATTTTTGAAAGAAAGGCATTTTTTTCAATGAAGACAACATCAAATGAATGAATAAATCCAGTCTAGACATTGTTAATGTGGTAAATGATATTTTAGCTGGAAACAACTGGTTTTAATGGATTATCTACATAGGGGTACAGAGGAACATTTCCAGCAATCATTCACTCCTGTGTTCTAATGCTACATCGTGTAACTAATAGTGTTGAAAGGCTAATTAATGAGTTAGAAAACCCTTGTGCAATTGTGTTAGTGCATAAAAAAAATTTGCCAGGGTGACCCCAAACTTTTGAACGGTCGTGTATTGACTGTAGGTTGCAAAGGTTTATCGAAATTCTCATTGTCACTTGACTTTGTGCCCAAAGACATTAGCTGCTAATGTTACATGCTATCCAAATATGTTTGTCCTGTCTGTCCTAAAGTCCACAAAGGCAGAGAAGGTGAGTCATCCATCCACAGCCCTTTCTTTGAAGCTGTGGCACAGTGCAACCATTCACCCTTCTCTTTGCACAGCAGAAAAGCCATCTATTCATCCTCGCCATGCTCCAGCATGACCATCCATCCATCTTCAACAGATTGAAACAAACCATTAGCATCAATGCACCATACATCTTTAATGGCTTTAGCTTCCAAATCTTGTTGGAAGATTATTATTTCATACATTCAATTCCTTAATATTTCAAAAGTCACATACGATTGGAAATAATAATAAAGCTGATTTCCAGGAAGAAATGTAAAAGTGGAAGGTGCAAAGGCAACTACTACTACTAATGCTACTACGACTCAAGCATGGTTTGACTTTTTTTCTTCTAAGTTGATTTTAATGAATATCAATTGACATTTAAGTACTGGTTTTAAACAGTAAATGTTGTTTGCGTATTCATATATGCTTGTATGTACAGCATGCAGCAGCACAGCCTCCTGCAGCTGTGTTTTCTCACTGTCATCTCTGTAATAACAGAGCATCTGCAAGCCTCAAAGAGTGGTACAGATGATGATTTTACATTCTTCCACAATCCATTTAGTGCAAGAGAGAAACATCAAAAACATTAAGGGGGGGGGGGGGGGGGGGGGGGGTGGTCTATCCCAGCTAGTTTAGGGTGAAGGCAGGGGACAAACTGGACCGGTCACCAGTCTATCACAGCGCGACATGTACAAACAATCACACTCACATGAGCATAATCCACATGTCATAGGTGGCAAATTGTTGTTTTTCTTTTCAGCCAATACTTTACTTTTGCTGTTAAAATTTTTAAATCTGCTAACATTTTAATTCATTTGGTAATGCATTCCAGATGTGGCAGCCTTTGATTGAAAAGGCTCTCTGTCTAAATTGTAGTTCTGCGTAAGATATTTTGCATTTGTGTCGGTGGAGCTTCTGCTGACCCTGCCTGCTGTCCTGTCTTCAGATGAATCCACAGGGTGGCTGTGGCGCTGATTTACTGAAGCATTTAAAGATTAATTTGATGAAACAAAAATCGATGGATCTTTCAAAACTCAATAAATTGTGTGTTTTTAAAAAAAATAAGACAGTGATGCCACCGAATTGTTTTTTATTCATCATTTTCAGAGCCTGTTTATTCAGCTACTCTACGTAATTTATTTTTTAACACAATGAAAAAAGACATACATGTACAAACATTTGCACATAAATAATCAATAAATCAAAGTGATTGATTGATTGACTAAATAAGAATAAATAAGGATAAAAGAAATGATGTTGAAAGCAAGTTAAAACCTGGAAGTGCTCAGCTGGGGTGAAAACCAACACACCTACCGAGGTCAACTTTCTGAGTTCAGAAACCTAGTATCATCAGATAGGTCAGGTCTGTCAGCCCCCAGAGGAGCTGCCAACAGTGCATCACTGTTGAGGACACAGAGCTGATGTGTTTTGTAACCATGAAGCCAGTATGACAAGTTAGGTCAGTAGGTATGGAAGAGAGAGGTCTCAGGTGATGCAGACTAGTAGGCCTCAGGAGACTGCACTGCAGTGCCTACTGAGAGTGACTTTATCAAGGAATATGATGGGTTTTTAGGATCCTGGGAGGGAGAACACTTGAGTTTGATGAGGCATCCAAACATACACGCTTTCATGATATTTGGAATTCTGAAGCATTTAAATGGCACCATTAAACACTGTACTGATTTTTTTTAAATTTTATTTATTATATATTTGTTGTATTATGTGCTGTAATGTCACAATCAGCCTCTCATAGCACTAATAAAGAAATCTACCACAAGAAAAACCACCATTATAGAGTATATTGCCATATTAAATAGATACACTACCAGGCCAACCATAAAGGCATATTTGGCGCCAGTCTCCTCTGTACAGTTGATGAAGAGACGTGTCTCCTACTAGAATTCTGTGTGGAATTATCTAGGCTCTAATCTGAGGCGCTGTTAACTGTGATTTCTGAGCTGGTGACTTGGATGAACTTACCCTCAGCAGCAGAGGTGATTCTTAAGTCTTCCTTTCCTGGGGCAGTCCTCATGTGAGCTAATTTGTCATAGTGCTTGATGGGTTTTGCGCCTGCACCTGGGATGCATTCAAAATATTTGCAATTTTCAGACTGACTGACCTTCAGTTTTGAAAGTAATGATTGACTGTCATTTCTCTTACTTAGCTGATTGGTTCTTGCCATAATATGGCTGCTAACAGTTGTCAAATAGGGCTGTCAACCTGACAACCTGACTTCTGCACATGCAACTGATAGTCCCAGCCCTCAGAGGAGGCTGTCAACAGTGCATCACTGTTGAGGACACAGGGCTCTGTGTTTTGTAACCATGAAGCCAGTTTGACAAGGAGGTCAGTAGGTATGGTACCCCATTAAGAAGGCAAGAAATTCCACAATTTACCTTGACAAGGCACACCTGTGACACCATTTCAGGTGACAACCTCATGAAGCTCATGAAGAGAATGCCAAGAGTGTACAAAGCAGAAATCAAAGCAAAAGGTGGTTGTTTTGAGGAGTCTAAAATATACATGATTTGACTTTTTTCACACTTTTTGTTTACTCCATAATTCCATATGCGTTCATTCATAGTTTTGATGCCTTCAGTGAGAATCTACAATGTAAACAGTCATGAAAATAAAGAAAAAAAACATTAAATGAGAAGGTGTTCCAAACTTTTGACTGGTAGTGTATGTAGCTCAACTTGTCAAATGTCAAGGCGAGGATTGATATCACTGAAAGTTTGGTTCACGTTTAGCTACACCGTTGAATGACAAGTCTTTGCTTTTTCTCTGAAGTGAAAAAAAAATTGAACTAGGTCACTCATAGTGTGCAGAGCAGGCACAAAATGAGCATGCAGCCCAGAGGGCAGCAAGTTTGTTGAGGAGAAAAGAGCCATCAGGTGCATTTATGAAGGGCTTGTCCTACGGTTTTGTTCACCAGCATGTAGAGAAAAAGGCATAGAGCCACTAACATGCAGTTTTTTTGCTTGAAGGAAGAAAAGAAACTTTTTTCTGTCCCAAATTAGAAAAAGGTTTCTTCTTTGAATAGACCATGTAGTTGTTATCCCATCTTTACTCTGAGTGCCAATGCTACCAATTAGTTAGACAAGACCAGGCAAGACCTTACGCCTCTGAGTGACACAAGCATAAGCAAAACTAATTTCAAACTTGCATCAGGTACCTCAGTGCATAAAAATTTGGGATTACCAAAGCAGCATTTTCTTCCTGGCATCGTTCCCTAAAGACAAGGTAGTGCCTGCGTACCTCCCACATCATCCATTTCCCCTAACTCCCAGCCCTTTTCTATTGTAATGCCGGGAAAGAGTAGAAAGTAGTGAAAGCCTTGTTTTCAGCAGCTGCTGTGTGTGTCTCTGTTGAGTTTTTCCTAATTACCTCCCAAAGGAGCCTTTCTGCTGTCAGACAGAGAGAGGAGAGTGAGAGGAAGCGTGATAGAATAGGGGAAACAATGTAGGGAATAGAATGGGAAGAAAGACAGAATGTCGACGGGAACAGGAAGGCAGCATTACACAGTGAAAACAGAGTGAGTGAAGGGAAAGAAAGAAGTGGCAAAAAAAAGGAGCCTGCATGCACTCTTCCTTTTAGCCCTGCTCTTCCATGCTGACAGCTGCTTCAGCTCTGGAAAACAGATAAAATAACTGCATCTCTAGCACAGGAGATCCCTCTGATCAGGTTATACCTATACGGTATCTCTAATTCTTTCATCGCATAAATACAACAATTGATGGTCTGGCACAATGTGTATATACAGATGGGTGACAAATTAAAGTGAAAACCAACATAAAGTGTCACAGTAAGGTGTTGGGCCATCACGTGCTGCTAAAGCAACTGGTGAGGTGGCTCCAGTGGTAGAACGGGCTAATCATGGTTTGATCCCGAGCTCCTCTAGCCTAGCCGCGCTAGACCCAGGGTCTGAAGACACAAGGGTCTAGGAACTCTCGACAGGGAGGGAGGCGGGCTAAAAGGTTGTCTTTCAAATCACTCTGCAGCAATTGGGTAGTTATACAACCAATCAGTGCAACAAATAGGCTGACGTAGTTCCTAGCGCGCCGGAAATCAGAGGATGCGGTAGTTCGGTGAAGCCTTATTTATACAGTCAATGGGTGAAGCTCAAGTATATTACAGACATGTTAACAGAAAGATGATTCAGAGTCGGTGCTAATGGAGCTCAATGACTGTTGTCGTTTTTGTTGTCGACCCTGGCAGAGAATTAAATTCGTTGCGGTGGGTTGTCTAGTGCGGCTAGGCTAGTTGTTTCTGGCTGTTTCTGTCAGAATCGTCGTGCCTCTGTCGTCACTTAGTTACGCCCGCCTTCTGACTCTACACTTCATGGTGATTCGTCGGCCAGTTTTAGGAGCATCCAACCTCGAGGCTTACCGAGGGTAACTAGACCCACCCTGGCAGAGAATTAAATTCGTTGCCTTGGGTTGTCTAGCGCAGCTAGGCTATAGCCTCTCCACATCTCTATAGTCCATGAGCCAAGTAGGTAAAATTGGGGTCATCGGTACGACTTTGAGGGGCAAATTCTCATATGCATATCCCTAGTAACTATTCCTGTATGACAGACATGCACAAGTGGCAGCTTCATGTGGGATATCCATGGTTTTTAATAGATACGTCAATACAATTTTCTAGCCTCTAATACAGTAAATGCAAGCATATACATTGATTTAAATACTAACTACATTCATAAAAGACATTCAAAATCACTGAAAATTATAAAGAGTTTATTACTAATATGCTGTGATGCAAAAAACTTAAAGGAATGTTTTTATCTACACTTTTTAACTGAGCAATTTAAATTAAAGCACCGTGTTTAACACTAATTTTGTCATTGTCTTTCTTGTAGATTGCAACACATCCATCACTGATGTGATACATCTTTAGTGTGACATAGAGCAAGGCAAAATACAACATTTACCATCCTGACCACCTCTGTGGTTGGGCTTTGACCTTTACATGGAAGTATTAAGGGTTACCATAAGGGTTATCCATGTAAGATAGCCAATAAGACAGGGTTAGGGATAAGGCTGGTAAATGCCTAGCCCTTTTGCGAAAACTTGCGACTTACATAAAATATATTTAGCTGCCACTTTGAGAGGTCAGTCATACCAAAATGATATATTCATGGGTAGCACAACAAAATGGTATAGGTATCAATTTGCCCCCCTGAGTGGTACCGACCAACCTATCTGGCTCATGGACTAAAGGTATCCTTGGGCAGGACACTGAACCTAAAGTTGCTCCTAATGGCTGCTCCGTTGCCATTGGTGTGTGAATGGGTGAATGAGAAGCACATTGTAAAGCGCTTTGAGTACCACTAAGGCAGAAAAGCACTTTACAGTGGTGCAGACCATTTACCATTCTTCCAAAAGATATTCCCTCATTTGGTGCACCCAATGGTGAAACCGCTCCCATCAGATAAAGGTGTTTTATCACAGGATTAAGGTGGTCACCCAGAACAACTTTTACTGATGTGCAGTGTCCCTTCCCTCTCAGGGGTCAAGCAGATTCAAAGAATGACAGCAAATGTGCTGTGGATGGTTCAAATAGTTCCAGTTAGTGTTCCCAAGATAAGTTTGAACTAAACCCCACTGCCTTGACTCAGCAAATTTTAAGCTTGTGAACTCAGAAGATCTCACAAAGAAAACTTGGAAAACATTTGCCTTTTGCTGCTGCGGCCACCGGTGGACTAAAGGAAAGAAAAATCTGATAGATTTTATTTTGTCCTTTAATTAGCTCCCAGTACATTTTATGCTAAAGATTCTTTGCCCCCCTTTATATCTTATATCTACTATATGCAAACTTAAATGTGTTCCGAACATAAACACAGGTAGAGAGCTCTGTGTTGTAAGCACCCCACTCTGAAAAAGTAACATGCGATATTATTTTAATATTAGATTTTTCACTATTTTATTTTATGCTTTGTTTGCCTTATAAGTGGAAGAACAGCCCATGCATTTAAGGACTGAAGACTTTATCATCAAGGTTTGTTCAGTTAGAAAGCAAAGCTAATTTTTGCTCTGTGATATATGCAAATTTGTCATTTACCATGATATTTCATGACAGTTGCAGCACTGGTAAAAGTTAGCCATAATCATAGTTTAATTAAATTTTATGTAGTAATTCCCCAGTACATGCATTTTTATGTAAGAATACAAATAATAAACCATCAAAATACATTTGCCTTTTTCAAAAAGAAATGAAATAAACCACAAATGAGAGAGATTTGTAGGATTAGACTGAAAAGCAACTAGTCTGGTGGTGTCATCAGCACTCACAGTAGATTTACCTCATACTTAAAGAAAACTATGAAATTAAATGTACCAATGACACGCTAAAAGGCAGTATAGAGAGGAATCATCAAGTCAGAAATCTGGCAAAACAAAGCTTGTGAACATTACCAAGTCAGACTATAGCTGAGAAATCCCTGAAAGTATTGAATGAATGAAGTGGGCATAATGAATTCAACATTTCATTTGTAAGTGAAAGATGGAGCCAATTTTTCTTTCAAAGGTTACATAGTCCCTTTGGACAGATGTTACACATGCTACATTTAACTTGATCACATGACATCTGCCGTCAACATAATTAATCATAATTATTTAAACTACAGAAACAGTTTAGTAATAGGATGTTGAACTTTTCAAGATTAGACTGTAAACAGAAGGACAAGCAGAAGGCAAAGTCTGATACTGACATTAACAACCTGCTTTTTCCATTTAATATTTTTTCCCTATATATAGGTTAAGCCCTTTGAAGCTGACACTAACCTGACAGGAATTCTCTCGGTTACACAAATAAATCTAATGTTCTGGCAGGGCAGGTCTAATGATTACAACCCCAGTGCTTTTCGTTGGGTTTTTTTTTTCATTTTGACTTGGCACTCTTCAGAGTGTGTGAGAGCGATAATAAAATACCACAGTGAACACTGTTTCTGTGCCACAAATGTGACATGGGAGGACTCATGTTTTCCATGATTAGAGGATAAGTTTATCCAGGTTATTGTAACCCATTTATTTTTTTCATGCATTTATCCAAAACCAGGTTACCGGAGCAACCAGGTCAAGAATATAGTTCTCTATGAATGGAATTGAGGTCACCAAATAGACACCACACTGCTGATAAAATTTGCCTCATTTTTGGGTTATGGTAATGTAGGTATATTTGCATTCCACATCACCTAATTGTTATTGGTGCAGCTGCAGGCTTTAGATTTTTGTATGGCCTCCTTTTCATAAACATGAAGCTAAAAACAACACACTAAAAGTCAAACATAACATTAACAAGAATTCACATTGTAGCCTTGTATAAGTAGCTCTTCCCTCTTGAAAACAACACAGGATTTGGTACACATGGCAGGCTCACACAGGATTAAAGACATTAAGCCTCTCCAGTTTTCACAAATCAGAGGCCATCCCAGGTAACAGTCCTGTGTGAATATAGCCTCAGGGGGGTGTAATAAAACTAATTCATGCTGTGATAATACAATGGCTGTGAAAGTAAAGTGCTATTCCGAAATACCATCTCAAAAGTCAGAGCAGACCATTGCTGCTGACCAGGACCAAAACTCCACGTGCTTGTTTTTGCTGGAATTACTGTTCTAGCCTTGAAAACAATATACTGACAAAGTGTTGTTTAAAGCTAGTTTATTCTTCCAAATGCACCATTATTACAAACTATCTTAGTGTCGCTATCCATGGTGCTTAAAGGGAACTGTAAGTCAATTCAAGTCTGTGCGAGTCTACATATATAAAAATAAAGCCTGATGTAACAGTTGGAGCTTCTGCTTAATTATTACACAGCTGAAAACATAGCCTCCAGCTAGAGCCTCCAGCTTGCTGCCTTGTGTACAATACATAATGTCATTAAACCCAGAAGCAATGGTTTCTGTACTGTGACTTAAAGCTAGAGTTTTTGTTTTGTTACAGATTCAGAAAGAAAATTAAGTGTGTTCAATCACCAGCACTATTAAAGTAAACGTAAAAACATAAAGGGACAAAAATGAAAGTTTCTGCTTGTACTTTTCCTCTTCTGACCAATGAACAGTCACACTGCACCAGCCTGAACAGAGATTTTCACAGCAGACATGTTGACTTGTCACAGTAGGAAAAGCACAGGTGGACATAATAACAACCACTCTGCCCTATTCAAGTGGCTTTGGCTTCACAGCAGAAATATCACATTTATCTAAAATATTATCTGTGTCTTCTTCATGTACAGTAGAAAACAGAAATGAGCACACCCCTGTGCAATATCACTTAAATGTCAAATTATTAAAAAAATTGTAACACTTTATATGTATTGTCTTACTTAAAGATCAAAAAAGGAGGGTATTTGCTTTTGTGTGAAATTCATGTCACTATATTGAAAAAAAAAAACAGTCCCTACAGTAGGAACTGAGGGCAAGTTTCATTACTGATATTCAAATCTTTAATTCTTTGAATGCTACATCCATCTTTTATTGTTGATGACAAACTCAGTCACAATGGAGGAAATCAAATTTCTGAAGAGATGTTCTGTCATTCTTCAGAGAGCAGTTTTTCTTTGCTGGAGGGGTTGCGTTTCTTCTCCTTAAAGCATCCCAAAGGTATTTTTTTGGATTCATTCAGGTGACATACTTGTCCAGATTGTAGCTTTACCTTTTATCTTCTTCAGAAACGTCTGTGCGACTTTGTCATTGTGCTTTAGATCATTATCATGCGGAATATTCCTCTTCTACCAAGCTTCTGCAGATTGAGAATCTTGTCAGCCAGTATTTTGGTGTATTTACAGACATTCATGGAGCACCTGCAAATGTCATCTTCCCAACACCTCCTGCACTCATGGAACCTCAAGTCATCCCATTCCCTCCTTGATGGTTCATTCTCAGGACTATGCATTCACTATGGTAGTCCTGACCAGGTTTTTGCCAAACATGCTGGACCCCATCAGATCCGAACAAATTTATCGTGGTGTCATCTGACCAAAGAATATTCTTTATCTGTATTTTTAAAGCTAGTTCGTGCAAGTAGAGTACTCTCAATTGTGTAAATTTAAGACAACAACTACTGCAGCTGTGAATAATGGTATTATGGCTCATTCTATACCTCCTGAAACTGTTTCAAATGATGTTTAGTTGCTTATTGATCTCTCATATTTAGGTCTTTCAATTTCTTTGACAGCTCTTTTCCGTGTTTAATCATGATGCTGATATCCAGATAGACACATCCCACAGGTCCACAATTGAGAAAGTTCTCATGTCCACACATCATTTTTTAATCATGTTTATGCAGTTAGACTAATTGGAAATCACAGTTGCAATTTTGTTTCAATGATCACTGTTGTATTAGGTTTTGCTGCATTGAGTCTTGGTTCCTGTATTTTTGATTTAGCAATTGCAAAGGATTTGTTTAAGATTGGTTACAACCACAAATACTCCACTGTTCAACTCTGAAATAATGCAATTGTTGAGAGATGATACAATTTGGATTATTTGAGATCTAAGTGATTTTGCACAGGGGTGTTCTCACTTTTGGTGTATGCTGAACTTCACTATCCATAAAACTTAATGACTGCCACAAAGTAAACTGGATATTAACATTTAAGGCCACGGGTATTCAGATGTTACATTTTCATTTTTGAGGTAATGTTTCCTTCGTTCAAATGAGAAGCTGACTTGGTTGGCAAGTGTGCCTGATTTGCTCTTGTCTCTTCTCCCAGTGAGCCCAAGAGCTAAGAGCATCTCAGTCAGTCTTAGGAATTAGTGTAAGTAAACCTAGGACGAAGATCACTCGAGCTTTTCAACTGACTTGAGTGTTATTTATTCGGTTAGTTTACACTATTGCCTTCCTGACAGTTGCAGTTCTGTCACGGTTCCGCTCCTCTGTCCTGTCTGTCTGTTTGGTTGTCTCCCATCCTCTCCTCTGCCCTGTCTCTGTCTGGTTGTCTCCCATCCGCTCCTCTGCCCTGTCTCTCCCCTACAGCTCGGTGCCTGAGTGGAGTCTAGCTCCTCAAGCTGACTCCACTCAGGTAATCAACGACCTGCACAGCTCCCGGACAGCTGACAACCATTTCACTAACGACTCACCCCTACAATAAAGACCGGCTCAACCTTCCACTCCCTGCCAGAGTATTGAACAAGCAACCATGCAGTTCGGTTTGGTCTCTAGCCGCCTTAGCAGTTTCTGTTTTTGAGTTCTGCCGTGTTTTTTGACGTTGTGTTTCTCCTGCTTTTGTTTAGTTCGGCTGCCCGGGAACCCCCACTCCTGCCTGGATCCCCCACTCCTGCCTGGACCCCCACTCCTGCCTGGAACCCCCCACTCCTGCCTGGAACCCCCACTCCTGCCTGGAACCCCCACTCCTGCCTGGACCCCCCACTCCTGCCTGGACCCCCCACTCCTGCCTGGACCCCCACTCCTGCCTGGACCCCCCACTCCTGCCTGGATCCCCCACTCCTGCCCGGAGCTCCCCGCTCCTACGCCCTGGTTTTCCCCCACCTAGCCACCCTCTTCACCCCACACAATAAACCATTCGCACTCAGCCAGCCCTGGTAGTGTGGTTCTCTGCTCTGGTCCACCAGCTCCGTTCGTGACAGAATACTCTGGCCAACAAACGGACCCAGAGAGCCCACTACCGGGGTTGGACCAATCCTCTCCCCTTCACAACCCTCGCCGTCCCCGTAGGTGGAATCCCTCTGCTCTGCTCCTCGTCTGGTCACCGTCAGTCCTTTCCCAGCCACCATGTCAATGCATGACTCCTCCTCTCCCTTCTGGGGAACCCGTTGGGCAGTAAAACTGCCGTCCAAGAAGCACCATGGTTCCCTGGGTTCTGCCTCAGCGAAACCGCACTCCGGCCCTCCGTCTCCAGTCCACACGGGAGCCATCTTTTGGAACCGGACCCCGACCTCTGCTCCCCAGAACCGGACCCCGACCTCTGCTCCCCAGAACCGGACCCCGACCTCTGCTCCCCAGAACCGGACCCCGACCTCTGCTCCCAGAACCGGACCCAGACCCCACTACCACCAACTGAGGACCCCGACTCCCTGCCCTGGACCCAGGGCTCCTCCCTTGTTGTTCTCTTCTCCTGCTTGGAGAACAGCATATACTTTTATGCATTACGCGATCTACACGACGCGTGGAGGAAAGATCCCAGGGAGGAGACTGTGGCCCAGGGCCTTCGACTGGCGGTTCAGCGACCTGGTCTGATAAATTACTTACCCGACTACATTCAGCAGTTCCTGGACAGCCCCGTCACACTTCCCGATGGCAGCCAACCGGGCCCTGTCTCCCTGCCGCCCATAGAACCACCTGCCAAACGGCCTGGCCGTCGAAGACGCGAGGCCAGGAGGCACCGTGGCCCCCCGCCTTCAGTTCCCGCGGTGGTCGACGCACCGCCTCCAGTTCCCGCGGTGGTCGACGCACCGCCTCCAGTTCCCGCGGTGGTCGACGCACCGCCTCCAGTTCCCGCGGTGGTCGACGCACCGCCTCCAGTTCCCGCGGTGGTCGACGCACCGCCTCCAGTTCCCGCGGTGGTCGACGCACCGCCTCCAGTTCCCGCGGTGGTCGACGCACCGCCTCCAGTTCCCGCGGTGGTCGACGCACCGCCTCCAGTTCCCGCGGTGGTCGACGCTCCGCCTCCAGTTCCCGCGGTGGTCGACGCTCCGCCTCCAGTTCCCGCGGTGGTCGACGCTCCGCCTCCAGTTCCCGCGGTGGTCGACGCTCCGCCTCCAGTTCCCGCGGTGGTCGACGCTCCGCCTCCAGTTCCCGCGGTGGTCGACGCTCCGCCTCCAGTTCCCGCGGTGGTCGACGCTCCGCCTCCAGTTCCCGCGGTGGTCGACGCTCCGCCTCCAGTTCCCGCGGTGGTCGACGCACCGCCTCCAGTTTCCGCGGTGGTCGACGCACCGCCTCCAGTTTCCGCGGTGGTCGACGCACCGCCTCCGGCCCCCAGGACTTCGGCAGCCGTCGAAAGGCTTAAGGCCTCCCCTCCAGACCTGCCCCTGGACCCTGCTCCGCCCCCGGAGGGGCTCCCGGCTCCGCCCCCGGAGGGGCTCCCGGCTCCGCCCCCGGAGGGGCTCCCGGCTCCGCCCCCGGAGGGGCTCCAGTCCCCGGCTTCTGTTCCGCCCCCGGAGGGGCTCCAGTCCCCGGCTTCTGTTCCGCCCCCGGAGGGGCTCCAGTCCCCGGCTTCTGTTCCGCCCCCGGAGGGGCTCCAGTCCCCGGCTTCTGTTCCGCCCCCGGAGGGGCTCCAGTCCCCGGCTTCTGTTCCGCCCCCGGAGGAGCTCCCAACTCCGCCCCCAGTTCCCGCGGAGGTTGACGACGCCCCGCCCCCAGTTCCCGAGGAGGCCGTCGGCGCCCCGCCTCCGCTCCCTGAGGAGGCCGTCGGCGCCCCGCCTCCGCTCCCTGAGGAGGCCGTCGGCGCCCCGCCTCCGCTCCCTGAGGAGGCCGTCGGCGCCCCGCCTCCGCTCCCTGAGGAGGCCGTCGGCGCCCCGCCTCCGCTCCCTGAGGAGGCCGTCGGCGCCCCGCCTCCGCTCCCTGAGGAGGCCGTCGGCGCCCCGCCTCCGCTCCCTGGAACCTCGGCAACCTTAAATGGGACTAAGGTCTTCCCCGAGTCCAGGAAGAAGCTTTGCGCCTCCCATCCTGCGCCGCCCCCGGAGGGGCCCCTGGATCCTGCGCCGCCCCCGGAGGGGCCCCTGGATCCTGCGCCGCCCCCGGAGGGGCCCCTGGATCCTGCGCCGCCCCCGGAGGGGCCCCTGGATCCTGCGCCGCCCCCGGAGGGGCCCCTGGATCCTGCGCCGCCCCCGGAGCGGCCCTTCTGCCCTGTCCGGCCCCCGGGCCGTCCGCCGGAGCGGCCCCGCCAGTCTGTCCGGCCCCCGGGCCGTCCGCCGGAGCGGCCCCGCCAGTCTGTCCGGCCCCCGGGCCGTCCGCCGGAGCGGCCCCGCCAGTCTGTCCGGGCCGTCCGCCGGAGCGGCCCCGCCTGTCTGTCCGGTCCCTACCTGCCCAGTCCCCGGGCCGTCCGCCGGAGCGGCCCCGCCTGTCTGTCTGGACCCCAGGCCGTCCTCGGAGGAGGACCCTCCGGCGAGTCCAGCCTCGGCCGGCCCCGCCTCCAGGCCTCCCTCTGAAGCGTGCCCTCCGTCCTGTCCTATCTCATCCCGTCCCGCCTTCTGGCCGCCCACCGGAACGGACCCTCCGGCTTGCCCAGCCTCGACCGGGCCGCCCACCGGAACGGACCCTCCGGCTTGCCCAGCCTCGACCGGGCCGCCCACCGGAACGGACCCTCCGGCTTGCCCAGCCTCGACCGGGCCGCCCACCGGAACGGACCCTCCGGCTTGCCCAGCCTCGACCGGGCCGCCCACCGGAACGGACCCTCCGTCCTGCCCATCCACGGCCAGCCCGACCCCCGGTCCGTCCTCCGGAGCGGACCCTCCGCCCAGTCCTCAGCTTCGCTCAGCTCAGTCTCAGTCCAGTCCTCAGCTTCGCTCAGCTCAGTCTCAGTCCAGTCCTCAGCTTCGCTCAGCTCAGTCTCAGTCCAGTCCTCAGCTTCGCTCAGCTCAGTCTCAGTCCAGTCCTCAGCTTCGCTCAGCTCAGTCTCAGTCCAGTCCTCAGCTTCGCTCAGCTCAGTCTCAGTCCAGTCCTCAGCTTCGCTCAGCTCAGTCTCAGTCCAGTCCTCAGCTTCGCTCAGCTCAGTCTCAGTCCAGTCCTCAGCTTCGCTCAGCTCAGTCTCAGTCCAGTCCTCAGCTTCGCTCAGCTCAGTCTCAGTCCAGTCCTCAGCTTCGGTTCAGTTCAGTCCAGTCCAGTCCTGCCCTCGGTTCAGTTCAGTCCAGTCCAGTCCAGTCCTGCCCTGCCCTCGGTTCAGTTCAGTCCGGTCCTGCCCTGCCCTCGGTTCAGTTCAGTCCGGTCTTAGTTCAGTCCCTCTCCCATTTCTCTCCCTCCCGTCCTTCCCTCCCTCCCGTCCCTCCCGTCCTTCCCTCCCTCCCGTCCCTCCCGTCCTTCCCTCCCTCCCGTCCCTCCTGTCCTTCCCTCCCGTCCTTCCCTCCTGTCTGTTCCCCTTGTTTTCTGCCCTTCCTGTCCTTTTGGTCCCTTCTGTTCCGTCTGGTCCCTGTGTCTCTGTCTGCTCCTTGGTTGCCCCGGTGGGTTTGGTTGGGTCCATGGGGCGCCGGGAGGCGCCCGTTGAGGGGGGGGTACTGTCACGGTTCCGCTCCTCTGTCCTGTCTGTCTGTTTGGTTGTCTCCCATCCTCTCCTCTGCCCTGTCTCTGTCTGGTTGTCTCCCATCCGCTCCTCTGCCCTGTCTCTCCCCTACAGCTCGGTGCCTGAGTGGAGTCTAGCTCCTCAAGCTGACTCCACTCAGGTAATCAACGACCTGCACAGCTCCCGGACAGCTGACAACCATTTCACTAACGACTCACCCCTACAATAAAGACCGGCTCAACCTTCCACTCCCTGCCAGAGTATTGAACAAGCAACCATGCAGTTCGGTTTGGTCTCTAGCCGCCTTAGCAGTTTCTGTTTTTGAGTTCTGCCGTGTTTTTTGACGTTGTGTTTCTCCTGCTTTTGTTTAGTTCGGCTGCCCGGGATCCCCCACTCCTGCCTGGATCCCCCACTCCTGCCTGGATCCCCCACTCCTGCCTGGATCCCCCACTCCTGCCTGGACCCCCCACTCCTGCCTGGACCCCCCCACTCCTGCCTGGACCCCCCCACTCCTGCCTGGACCCCCCACTCCTGCCTGGATCCCCCCACTCCTGCCTGGATCCCCCCACTCCTGCCTGGATCCCCCCACTCCTGCCTGGATCCCCCACTCCTGCCCGGAGCTCCCCGCTCCTACGCCCTGGTTTTCCCCCACCTAGCCACCCTCTTCACCCCACACAATAAACCATTCGCACTCAGCCAGCCCTGGTAGTGTGGTTCTCTGCTCTGGTCCACCAGCTCCGTTCGTGACAAGTTCGGATCTTTAGAAAACAGTCATATTTAAAATGTAGAAAATTGAAGTGGTTTTGTCTTGTAGGTTTTGTACAAAATAATCAGGTTAGCGAAATTATTCAAGGTTGTATGGGGAAAGAGGTACATGGTAATCAATAAGTTTGCATCATATGCCGAGCAGGCTTACGCAAACACTGCCTAACTACTTTTGGAGCTCAACCATTAAAACTATCTCCAGTACAAATAATTACTAGGCTTTGGTTCTATGACCTATCCTTGACATCCAAATCCACTCATATCATTTTACAATGCCCATATTGGCACTGCATCTTGAAGGTATTATGCAATATTTATATTTTTGAATGTAGTTTATATTATATTTATATAATTAAAGCTTAACTGTTTTTGTTTTTTTACTGCATAATTTGTTCGTTGTGACAGCCCCCAAACTGGAACTATCGTAACACTAAATTTCCTAAAAGTTCCACCAACTTTGCAGAGAAAGTATGAGTTTCTTTTTTCATCGTGGAGATGGTCAGTCAAAAAACACACCAGTGATATCAATGCATGCCTCAAAGTTGTCTTAATGCTGTTATTGTCACCAACACAACCCTGTCCACGAAACATTCATATTTATTTGTTTATTTAAATGTCATCTGTAGGTGACTCCCAACCAGTTAGGGCATTGATGGGGCTCTTAAAAATATCATCAGAGAAAACTTCCTTAAAGTGAGGCTTTTTCTGGCCGGTTCAGTGATTTCCTTCTTTGAGCCACTTTTGTTTGTGCCTCAGGGTTTTGCTTGTGCCTCTTATCATCTAAACTTCAGAAAAATTGCTGGTCACACCCACCCTGTTAGAGCTTTCACCTAGTTCCAGGGAAATACAGATGTTAGGCCAGAGCTACAAGTTGAACATATCCACGCTTCAGTTCACCACATTAATCACTGTTCATCCTAATATAGGCATGCTGACTAGAATAGACATGTCAATACTGTTCACAGCTGATTTGACCATCTCTTCAAGAATAAATTAAGGTTAATTACGTAGCCTATGGACAGACTAATTGAGTAGCTGTCTGCTGAATTCATAGATGCGTTCCTTTGATCAGTGTAAAGTGCAAATAGCGTTTAAAAAGGCAATAAAAGTGACATCAGTGCAAATGGTATTGACCTGTTTATCTGGTTTAAAGCAGGTGTAGGTGGTTATTTATGAAATGCACACATATACTTTATATATAATTATTATAATTGCAATCTCGTAACCATAAATGTGCCCCATCTCATTCTCACTGACATGAGACAAATGTAAAATGTTGAAATACATTAATTTTGGCCTAAAATCCTCATTTAAAATCAGATAAGGCTGTAAAGCAAGATCCATCACACGCTCTAGCAACTGGATTGAAGAAAGCGTTAACTAGCTGCTGGTGGGGCTTCCAGCAGCAGAAAAATTCAGTTATTGCATGGAATAATCAAAGGTGGATTTCTCCTTTGCGAATTTACTCATGGAAATGAAATGGGATCGGGCAGAGCTATTTATTTATTAATATATCAAGCATGGGGCATTACCTCTGTGGCATATTATTTTCTCTTCTCCCGGTGCCCCCTCCCCTCGACAGGCAGCATTAGTAAATGTGTGCTGACAGCAGAGGTTACCTTGAGCAGGCCGCTGGACCTGGGGGCTGTATGTCTTCATTTACCCCAGTATCTGCAGATGCCAGGGAAAAGCGAAAGTTATTTTCTGTGTCTGGCCCGTGGGGAAAACTGAGGCTAATGATCTTGGCCATGTTGATTGTTACCTTGCTCCTAAAATAGCACTTTACTTTTAGGAGCAAGGGCCAGGGAATGCAACCAGCAGCGATGAGACGGGATATGTTGAGTGAGCCTGTGTGTGTGTTAATACAGCAGAAGCAGAGGTGAGGGTAGGGGTTGGAGGTGTTCATGTCACCAGTTGGAACACCCCCCCCCCCCCACACACACACACACGCACATGGGAAAGCTTCCGAACCCAAGTGCCCAGAGTCAGGTGAGCAGTGTTATTATACTGGACCTTTGTTTCCACCTATTAATCATCTGGATTATTTAGGCCAACCTCAATGCAAACACCCCCCATTACCATGCAGTTCCCTATTATGTGAGTCTGTAGGTTAGTATGGCTTTAGGGTGATAAGTGTAAGCTTGTCTGATGTTACTGCATAAAGGAATAGTTTATCTAAAAGCAAAATCACAAGCACAGAAATGTAAAATGGTATGTTTGTCTGCCTTTACTTGCGATTCTTAGCATGCTAATGATGCTAACTAGCTTATTACACACTGTATATGAACAGTACTTTCAAAGCTAAGGAGTACATGTCAACCACAACCATGTGTAGGGTTACAGTATTACTGCTGGGAAAAGATTAACATTATTAATCGCAACTCATCACGTTTTTTTATGATTAATCAAGATTAATTGCATTGTTACATGCAGAATTCAGTGTTATATGAACAAAATGCAGTCACATCTGGTTTGCAAACACTTTAAATAAATAAAGTGCTGTATAATTGCACAGTATTCCCTTTACACAGTAGCAATTAACATATTTCTTGGAAATTTCAACCTAAAAATGAATGTTATCAAATCAAATAAAGCCAAAGCTGTTTGCCACGGCAAGGGCATTAATGTTTTGTCTGGTTTTTATAGAAAAACAAGTTGCCCTCAGAGTCCAGAGCCAGGATAATCACATTTTAACAGGAACCTTCCTGACAACAGCAAATTAACATTTATATATCTGTCTTCTTATTTTTCCTCTGAATAGACATCAGCAGAAACATTTTATCATGGAGCAGCAGAAACAGTCTGTGGTCAGTAACAGCTGTCCCTGTTAGAGTGCAGAACATTATATTGTACAGGAATTATCAGTGATTCACTACACCTGTCAGTGATGTCCATTCTGTGGATAATGGACATATGTACACTACCGTTCAAAAGTTTAGATGAAGATAATATTAAATGAATTAGAAATAGAGTCTAGACATTGTTCATGTGGTAAATGACTATTCTAGCTGGAAACGACTGATTTTTAATGGAATATCCAGCAACCATCACTCCTGTGCTCCAATGGTATGCTGTGTTAGCTAAGCATGTTGAAAGGCAAATTGATCAGGAAACCCTTGTGCAATTATGTGAGCAAATGAATAAAAGTGTGAGTTTTCATGGAAAGCATGAAATTGTCTGGGTGACCCCAAACCTTTGAACGGTAGTGTAGCTATTATGAGGCACCACCGCTACTGTTTCTCACCATTTTCCATCTCTAAACCTTTCTGTTAGATGTTTTTTCTAACTCTGCTCCCAGGGTTTCCATACTGTATTGCATTATTAATGCACATTCACGAAAATGCCTTCTCCTACATGATAGCATATCCAGTACTTAATATGTTTTTTAGCTACTTCATGTTTTTAATGTTGGCCTTCAACGTATTACCTCTACAAACTAGAAGCTTTAAGGCAGCTCAGTGTTTTGTGAGTTCACATGGTTAATGTGAGTCTGATGACAATTTTGCCATTTCCCACGAGGGCATAATTAAGGCTGTATTTGTAAACAGATAGATAGATAGATAGATAGATAGATAGATAGATAGATAGATAGATAGATAGATAGATAGATAGATAGATGGTGCAAGCCCCAATCAGATCCTTGGCGTTGTACCTTGTCTCATGCTGGCACATTTTTATCAGTCTTGAACAGAGCTGTACCCTCTAGCTCTTCCTTTTTCATCGTAATGGAATAGATAAAGAGGGTATGCGGACGGTAGGAAGCAGCCACAGAGCCAAAATGAAGGGTTATTACAGTTAAATACACGCTGACACTCTGTCAGCTAATCCTGGGGCGGCCATTATGGAGAAAACTAATATGCACATCAGTAATCAGGGCCAAAATCATTGTCTTATCTCGGTCCGAAAAGCACCTCTAAATAGCACTATAACAATCACTGTTAGATGATCTCCCCCAATATTTAGTACGAATTACTGACTTTTTAATTGGTCAGCCGGCTGTTATACCGTTAACAACCTTAACTGATTGCCTTGAAAAGAGAAAGTGTTTAAATTTGTTTGATGTCACGTAGAGTTATAGTGGTAATTAGTGATTATTTTTAGACCATAGCCTGCTACCATTGCTTTGACAATGTCAAGAGCGGTTCTTTCCTGTTTCAACCATTTTTTTCCCCCAGTTTGTAATGCAACAAGTTGTCTGGCCTGCTCAGAGCTGGCCTTTGGATGAACTGTTACTGTGAGCCAGGCACTAATTGCCCTGGATCAGATGCCGACCTCATTGATGCTCTTGTGACTGAATGGGAGCAAATCCCTGCAGCCGGGTTCCAGTCTTGTGGAAAGTCTCCCCTGGGAAGCACACTGAAGGTCCCATAGTGTTTCCCTTTCGGCAAACTAATGAAAGTCTCACATGCCTCCAGAACGTCTTTCAATTTTCATCACAAGATACTACAAAGATGGTTCATTTCACCATGATTAGAGAACTCCTGGTTTTAATCCTGTTCAAACAGACTGTCTCAGTAGTTGTAGCTTCAAATGCAGCTGAGCCAGTTGTGTCCTCATTCCCTTCAGGAAGGAGACTCTCTCTGTGTCCATGATTGACCTCAGAAAAAAACATATGACTGCATGGCAGCTGACATGGATGTGAATGAGTGTGTGAGACCAGAACTTTGTAATTCTTCTAACTTTCTCTCTGAGCGATTATTTTCACCCATCCATTGTTTTTAACTCGTGTATGGTGAGTTTGTCAGACAACGATGTGCTTAAAATTTTTGGAGGATTTCGCTCAGTGCAGAGCAGCAGCTTGGAAATGTCTCTAAAGTGTAGTTTTAATGGGATGCATTTCTGTCACTGTTTGTATACATGTAGCAGCTGCAGAGCAGAAAAACTTGGCAGACTGAGAAGCAGCTGTTCACTCAGAATTTCTCACCTGAAAGCAGCAGGCAGTTTGTACAAATTTTCAGGCTGTTGATTGTTGTTTATTAGTTTCTCCATGGAAACTGGTTAAAATCCTTAGTGCCTTGTAAAATTGGGAGGTCATCTAGGTGAAGGAAAGCTTGAGAAATGACAGTAGTAAGTATTTTCTTACTCTTACAGCCTTGATCTTATAACTCCAAGTTTTTAAGGCAAACGATGGGCACAGAATAGAAATGGATTTTAACTATGAGACCTTTGAGGCCATGTCCATGTGTCCAGTGTATCTATATAAAGTGAAACAAAAGTGAAATGATCACAGTCAGTCTTCAGCTGATAAAGCACTAAAAGTACATTTGACAAAGATCTTGGTTATCTAATTGTACTGAAGAATATGGGGTAAACATAAGGCATTTTCATTAAATGTCCAAAGATGCGCAACTAATTTGGAAAGCATACATCATTCAAATCAGCCCTGATGCACTGCTGTTAGCGCACTCAATTTATTGAATTGAGTTTAGTTTTAATTTGCATCCTAATTTGACCCTGGCATCTCTGACTAAAGCTCAGGGCACTTTTATTGCTCCCCACTCTGTAATCAGTCAGTTATTCATGAGTACTCTGAATACCAATGGTCTTACTCCTCCAGCTGCACTGAGGTAGGAACATTTCAGTCATTCGTATTATTTAAAGGCTGTGAGCGTGTGGGCACTGACATTCAATCCACACCTATTTAATGTAAACAGCTACAAAGGACAAAATAGATATACTCTCAGTCCGAAAATGTTTTAAGATACAAATAATGTGACTGGATGAGAGGTGAAAATGTCAAAGCCAAAGTCAAGATTGGTATTTCCTGAACATTGTATGTTAAACATAGTATGAGTGAATTCCCAGGTATGAGATTTGTATCAAGTTATTTTTTGTCTGCTTTTACTAAACTTTAACTTAAACTGACTTACATTCCCCAGAATGCCTTTTGGCAAACCCCAGAGAGAGTGCCTGAATGAATGTTTTTTAATGTAGGTGGAGGATGCAACAGTTCTGCTGGAGTTCTTCCAGTTGAAAAAGCAGGACTCACCCTTCCCACTCATAATGCAACTTGTCATAATACTGTGTCTTATTCAACTCTGTTTTGCAACTGTTGGTGAGGAAACAGGTACACTAAGCCTGCATCTTTCATCATGTCTGTGCAGTAAACATCAGGGTGACCTTTATGTTTTTGCCATTCATATAACATAACTCTAAGGATGAAATTGTTTGTTGATTGATTCCACCATTTTAATCCAAGCTGAAATAATTCCACAGTTTTTGAAAACCTTGTCAATTGGTGTTACAAAAAATGTACCATCAGTTACTTGGTCTTAAGACGACAACACTAGTCTGACTGATTTGGTGTAAAATATCTTAAAAATGCATTGCTGAATTATCAGATAATGTTCTGTTGATGTAAATACACTGGCTATGAAACATATTCACCCCACTTGGATGTGTCACCCTTTTGTTGCTTTTATACTGGAAATCATGGTCAATATAATTTGGCTTTTTTGGCAAGAATTTGCCAACATTTTTATATGAATCATGTCAATTATTTGAAATATACATAAGGTAAAGTAAATGATTGCATAAATATTCCCCCACTTTAAAGTGACTGGCCTAATTCAACAGAGGTCCAGCTAGTTGATGCCAGCAGTGTCACAGTTAGTGAAATGGAGAGCATCTGAGTGCAGCTGATGTGTCTCAGTGATTGTCATGTAAAAACATCTGTATCTGGAATATCCAGTCTGCTACAGTATGCCTGCTACAATTGCAACATGAAGACAAAAGAACACTCCAAGCAACTCAGAGAAAAGATCATTGAAAAGTATGTCAGGAGATGGCTACAAAAAGATTTCCGTTAAATCCACCATTAAGAAATGGAAGTGGTATGGCACTTGTTTAAATCTACCTAGAGCTGGCCTTCCTCACAAACTGAATGATCGGGCAAGAATAAAACTGGTGAGGGAGGTCACCAAGACATGCACGACCACTCTGAAGGCGTTAAAAGGTTCAGTGGCTCAGATTGGAGAGATACAACTGTCGTTCGGGTTTTTCACCAGTCAAAGCTGTATGGAAGAGTCAAAATGAAAAAGCCATTGTTGAAAAAAGCTCAGATAAAATCTCACCTGGAATTCATGCAGACAGGTTGGAGACTCCAAGGTCAATTGGAAGAAGGTTCTTTGGTCTGACGAAACAAAAACTGAGCTTTTTGGCCATCAGACTAGATGCTATGTTTGGCAAACACCGAACATAGTTTGGTGTTTGTAAAGGTGTAGACCACTATGAATGCTGAAAAGTATCACCAAATCCTGGAGGATAATTTGAGAAGTATTCTAATGGGTATGAGAAAAGTCACTCAAGACAACTACGAGAAGACAATTTATTTTCCAGCAAGACAACGACCCCAAGCATATGGCAAAAGGTCCAAAGAAATGGTTCAAAGACGACAAGGTGAATGTTCTGGAGTGACCAAGTCAAGAGCTGTTCACTACTGATCTCTAAGCAATCTGACAGGGCTTGAGCTGTTTTAAAAGGAAGAATGGTGAAGAATTGCAGTGTCTAGATTTTCAGGCTGAATGAGGCATATCCATACAGACTCAGTGCTGTGATCTATCAAATACTGACTTGAAGGGGGTGAATATTTATGCAATCATTTACTTTACCTTATAATTGAATGATTTAGTAGTTTTTACTTAGATATTAAAGAGCTGTCTTTCTTGCAAACTCTTGTGAAAAAGGTCAAATTATATTGACCATCATTTCATGTATACAAGCAGCTTGTATACAACTTTTTCTGTGTTCTGACCTTTTCTCTAACTCTGTGTTGAAAAAAATGCTGAAATTTCAAGGACTTAGGATTCTGCTGAAATGCTATCACTGTCATATAAACATCAACTTTATTTATATAGCACCAATTCAACATGTCATCTCATAGCACTTTCCATATTTTGCACAAAAACAGAGAATCGAACAATCCAAAATTGGCTTTGGATTCCCACTGACCAAGCAGCCCATGATGCTAGGAAAGAACTGATAAAGAAAATAAAAACTTTTGACGTGCAGAAAAAAAAAATCCAACAGAACCAGGTTCAGGGAAGACAAACATCTGCCTCAAATGGTCAGGGTGAGACTGGGGATGAAAGGTGTGGTGACAGCAGGAGGGGTTGGGGTTAAACCAATCGACCAGGTTTTTGGTGGTCTTACCTGGCCAGATTATTCCCTAGCACTGACACGGAATAGTCTGGCTGCACCTTTACCGTTCTAGTATAGGGAATAACTGTGGTGTGTTTGTATTTCTTTAAACCAATCACAGTCACCTTGGGCAGGGCCAAAACTACAAGGCAATGGTGTTAACTCAAAGTAGCGACAGGGGAAATGTTTAGGTGGAACATTTGCATGCAGGGAGAGGAGCACTGTCATAAAATAGATAATACACCAAAAGAAGCTAAAAAAAAAGAAAACTAGCAAGGCAGCCTTATTGGATGTTCCAAACCTTCAACAAAACATGAAATTTTCAGTGTGTAAGTTGATGCTCAAACACTGTTGTATTCTAACCTCAGTCCTTTGTTTACGTTTACTCTCATTCTGGTCTCGCAAAGGGAGACCACGAGTTGTGGCAGTACACAAATGATCCAATTTTTTTTACAGTTGCCAGTAGTCCAAGCGATAACCTTTCACAATAGCTACAGTATTAAAACAATATGGGGCACTGCCTACTAGAAGAACCAGTTACTACAATGACAATGCTTAAAGTGACTCATTATTAGCAGAAGTGCTAAATGACTTAGGGGCAAAAACCTTTGACCGGGACATTCCTTCCTTGACTCCACTTACTGTATTGCAAATTTTTCATTTAAACAAAAATGCCATGATCTGCTGGCCTAATTACCAGGATATTTATTCAGCACAACATAAAAATAAACCAATTTTAAATGCACTGTCTTTGTTCTTAGTTTCACATCCTTATGACATCATTATAAGCTGTTTCCTCAGACCTGACAAAGCCCCTCTTGTGCCACATAAGACACCGTACTGTTTCGAGAGGCTGATCAGTACTAACTGCGATGAGTAATCTGACTTTGTGTGACACTGAAGGGCTGCTAGCAGAACTAGCCTCAGACTTTTAAATTCACTCGGCCAGTAAACTCACTTATACAACAGCTATTAATGTTTTATTTGTTCAGGTATTGACAGTGACAAATGCAATAGCTGTTTATTTTCACCATTACTGAAATGCTTTGTTTTGGACTCTTCCTTAGATGATTTTACAGTCAGCTGAGCATGAATACGATTTGTGAATGTCTTATTGTAAGGTTGAGTGCAGAAACCCCACAGCTTCAAGTTTCCCTGCAGAAAAATATGACTATTTTTATCTTCACTCAAATTCCTTTCCATTCTTACCACTTCTTTTAGTAAGGATAGCTTTATCTGTTCAAAAGCTTTGAGGGAAAAAAACAATTGGAGCAGTGGTGGTGAAATAGCCATTCATTTAAATTCTACAGCACATATGAATAGCTCTTGTCTTTGTGCTTGTTTTCTGGCTTCTAGGGCACGATGAGTGCTGTTTTAGTATGCGCTTCCCTTCATCATATTCCCCTTATATGAGGGTAGGCATTCAGTAGCACGATAACTCACTCTGCTCAAAATTATTGTCCACATCCCTCTCTGGCTTTTCTGGCTGGCTGGAAAACCCAACGGACAGGGCTTTCTGCAGACCAACGCCAGCCACACGCTGAGACCCTGTCCATCTCCTTTGGCTTTTTTAGTGATTTTGTCCTCTTTCCCTCTCCATGCTTCCCTCTCTGGTTCTCCATGGGTCCCCTAGGCAGCGGCAGGTGCATTTAGGGGGCTATGGAGGGTCTCTGCCAGGAGCTTGAATGAAGCTTTTATAGACTGGCTTTCAATGTCCCTCCTGTTCCCCTCTGTGCTATCTTAGGAAAACCATTATCATCTCTGTTATGATCTACAGCCCTCCGATTGTGGCTTCTCCCAGTCAGAGGAGAGGGGCTTATAAAGACCTCCTGGGGGGTTGCGATGCTCCATTTCAATCAGGCTCGTGAATCAGCACCCCCCTCCTCTGCCACACACACACACACACACACACACACACACACACACACACACACACGCGCGCGTTCACGCACACACATTCCCCACAGAGACAGAAACTGCATGTAACTTTAAGGCAGCCAGGCTACAGTGACAGAAAACAAGACAAACACAGGAGTCTGACACCACAGCTTTCAGTGGAATTACTGCAGAATTAAGCCGGTGAACTGAGCGGAAGGCAAAATGAGTCAGCACAGCCTGTCATTGTCACTAGTCTAGCCATGGCCACTGTAAACCCAGGGATGAGAGTTAGCACTTTAAAAATTTGCAGCATTCTTTATCAAAACAAACATGTTATGCAACTATCACCGATTGCTATGCAACAGCAATCCAACCTATTTTCAGCTTATGGAAGCTTTTACATTTATACTTCAGAACATTCAGTGTCTTTTCCAGCAAAGAATCATCTGACACAGGCTGCACTGCACTCAGAACCTATAGATTGTTACAGATGGAAAGAATTGGAAAACTGCATGATAACCCAATAGATTCAGTGAGAACACCAGATAATGTATGTTAACAGCATGCTTGCGATGTCCATCCATCCATTATCGATACACCGCTTAATACTCATTAGGGTCATGGGAGGGGGGGATGAAGTCTGTCCCAGCTGACTGAGGGTGAAGACAGGGAACACCCTGAACAGGTCACCAGTCTGTCACAGGGCTACATATACATACAAACAATCACACTTGCATTTACAGCTACGAACAATTTGCAGTTCCCACTTAACCTCAGCATGTTTTGGACTGTGGGAGGAAGCCGGAGTACCAGGAGAAAACCCACGCATGCACAGGGAGAACATGCAAATTCCATGCAGAAAGATTCCGAGAAGACTGTGACGCAAACCAGGGATCTTCTAGTTACGAGGCGAAAGTGTTAACCACCAAGCCACTGTGGAGCCCATGTTTACAATGTGTTTTTTTAATTTATTTAATTATGTATTTATTTATTTATTTATTTCACACAGTCTTTTGATTCCGCAAGACGAAATTCTCTTTTTGCATATCCCAAAAAAATCTGGGTTCAAGTGCCCAGTAGTAGCAGCTTGGTAGTACTTGGACTTAACCCCCGACCTTCTGATCAGTAGCCCAAAGCTTTAACCACTGAGCCACTTAAAGCTAACAGATTCAGTTCCCTGGTTAAGATGACGTCAATTTGAGGCCAGAATATTATAACTGTCTTAACTTTGTCTTCATTGCTGCTTTTTTGCATATTCTGCAAATACATTCCTCATTTAATATGTCTTGCTGTCTTGCTTGTGTTTTAATTTAGTGTCATCTCTGTACGACTTGCACAGCATAATTAGAAAACCTCCTTTACCATTTCCGATGTGTCAGTGAGTATTGACTTCAACATTATGCTGGCCTTAGTCATTTGTGTGAATGCAGCTGACTGAATCTTTCGTCCTTAGACTCATTAAGACACAAACATTATTGACAACTGATGAATGAAAGCCATTGTATTTAGCTGTTAGAGAACACCATTACACCGCCCAAACCAAAGGCTCCAATGAAATGGACAGCATCATGGCAGTATTCTTGTGTAGGATTCCAGCAAAGCTTCTGTAATGTGCATAAAAGCCTGACTCCAGTTTAGAGGTCATGGTCAGTGAAGTCACCATATACTGATGCCTCTGAGTGCTTCTGCTCTCATGAGTTCCAGGTCAGCTACAGTATTGGTTGTTACAATCAATGAGAATCTAGAGAATAGAATCAAGAAATAATGCCCTTAATTTATTTACTGCAATACATTAAAGTGTTAGTCAAGGGTTTTTGTTGTTGTTGTTGTTTTTGTTGAGATTTTCATAGTTAATGGATTTTATCAATATGCTTATTGTTATTTTGAGAGAGATGATGTCATACAGTGGTAGAAAAATATTCCACAAAGCTCTCAAGTATATTTGATTAAGAGCTAAAACTGTGTTTCAAAACTGTACTAGCCAGAACATAGGCATAAATGTAAAGTAGGGTCTGTTTCTGCTTGGCTACAGAATACCTAATGACATCTGAAAACAGTTTATTAGGTACACCTGATAGTCCAATACAAAAGTCTAAATACACATTTAATAACTTCTCTCCAGTTATCCAGTTATCTAGCATTGCTGCTAATTCTTTTCTCCATTTTGTGAGCTATCTGCCTATTTTGAGGTAGAGCACTTTTCTACCAGAATGGGGTACTTTTTGGTAGATAATTTATACAAATAAAATTAATTCCATTGTATAACTATCAAATCATAAAACTATCATCATTGCTGTAAGTGTTTTTGTGTATCATGAAAAATAACAGGGCTGCACAGTGGTGTAGTGGTTAGCACTTCCGCCTTGCAGCAAGAACATCCCTGGTTCGAGTCCCGGCCTGAGCCCGGGATCTTTCTGCATGGAGTTTGCATGTTCTCCCTTTGCATGCGTGGGTTTTCTCCGGGCACTCCAGCTTCCTCCCACAGTCCAAAGATATGCTGAGGTTAATTGATCGCTCTGGATTGTCCGTGGGTGTGAATCTGGGTGTGATTGTTTGTCTGTGTATGTGGCCCTGTGACAGACTGGCGACCTGTCCGGGGTGTCCCCTGTCTTCGCCCGAGTCAGCTGGGATAGGCTTTGGCGCCCCCTGCGACCCTAGTGAGGATAAAGCGGTGTATAGAGAATGGATGGATGAAAAACAACAGGGGCAATCATCTCTCTAGTGTTTTTGATGCTTAGGTTTAAAAGATGGCTTAGGTTTAACCAGCATCATGTCTTTCTATTACCAGGGTTCCTGTTATTCTCCCATTATTCCTCCTCCAAGGAACATGGCGGAGTTATGCGACGACCGGTGTAGTTTGTCTGTGAGCTCATCTGTCTGTCTATCCGTGTGCAACATTACTCAAAAACAGACTAATGGATTTGGATGAAATTTTCAAGGAAGGTCAGAAATGACACAAGGACCACCTCATTAGATTTTGGCAGTTACGTGGCTTGTAGTCTGGAGTCATGGATTTGTTAAGGATTTCCCATTGCGAGATATAGCGGTCAGCACAGCACCACTGTAACTATGAAAACAAATGAATGCTGTGTCAGTTACCTGCATCAGTTCTCTCAGCCCGCTACATATTTCAGTCACGGAGTTTGGTATCCTAACGTGCACATGAATAACACACTCCTGCGCTCAGCGGAAAGTAATTATTACTTTGACAATAGGCATACATGAGTCTTTCCTTCCCTCTGTTAGCAACATTACTCAAAAACGGACTGACGAATTTGGACGAAATTTTCAACCAAGGTCAGAAATGACGCAAGGACCAACTGATTAGATTTTGACAGTGATGTGGCTTATAGTTTGGATCCACAGATTTGTTAAAGATTTCCCATTGTGAGATAGCAGCTGGCATGATGTCACTGTAACCATGACAACAAGTGAACGCAACATCAGCTGCCTGCTGACGATCACATGATTGTGATAGCCAACTACTGACTTATTGGGACTTATCAAGAAACAATTAGATACAATAAACAATTGATTAAATTGTGGGGGCATTTCTGAGTTTCCTTTCATTCCTATGTGAATTTTCGGGAGCATCTTCCTAATGTCAAGAAATTGCTTCTTAGATAAGCACTTCCTGTGCCACAGGAATGGTGCCAAAAATAAAAGCCCATAACATTAAAAAATATGCCTTATAAATAAAAGCATGGAGGGAACAGTTATTTTAACACTACCAAAACAAAGCCTCGCAAAAAGTGATGAATTGATCAACAGACCGAAAGAGTAATTTACACATAGCTCACATGATTCAGCGTCTGTACATAATGTACACATGCATAACACACGCCTGTGTTCAGCGCAAGGTCATTTTGTTCGTGGGTACATCTATATTAAATAGCCACATTCTATGGTGCAGTGATTTCTGATCATCAATAATAGTAAAATAAAATAAAATTCTGCATTTTTACAAAAATATGCTGCATTTCTGACAATGCCATATGGGGAAATGAGCAGCCTTGATGGAATACTGTGCTCTCTGAGTGCTTTTCTTGTTGTGGATAATTCACATACTACAGTTAAAGAGCCCTTTCAGTGAAAATGATGTCTTCTTTCTTGGTAACATGTCTCTATGGTGTTTTTTTTTTAATGTGTTGTGATGCATCAAAATGAGCACTCAATACCGGGGCTAGGCATTTGCACCTTGAAACTACAGCGTTTCAGTAATTCCTGCATAACAAACCTAAATAACCAGTCCTGTCAAACTGCAATGGGGGCCTTTTGTATGAGGATTCTTCTACATAATTGGTTTCTTGTCCAACTATATAAGGCCTGAGCTGCTCCAATATACATACAATTTATGTATAATCTGCATTTTAGAGGAAGCAATGGTGTAGTGTTACATCTAAGCCATTCTAAGGCAGGAAATGATTGTTTTCACCAACAAAAAAATGGTTACAAAGACATGAGATTGTCTGGGCTAAAATCGACAATCAGAGAAGTATCAATTTTCATAGAAGTACTGTACACCAATGAAGTTTTTCAATATAGATTTAGCCAAATTGTGTGTAATTTGAATGTTACAAAGTAATATTAATAGTGGACCAAAATAAATGCAGGTATTTATGAGGATTGATCAAAAGTTAGCATGGAACCATCTGTGAAAAGCACTGAATCTTTTTAACAGTGTTTAAATGATGACCTTTTAAGTAAGGGAGCGTTAGTTTGGTGGTTGTGGCCAACAAACCTATAGGAAACTATAATTGATTAACTGTCTATTGACTTGCCACACTTGTTTTCTTTTAAATCTTTTTATTCTCCTTTAAATATATTCTACTTGCCAGTGTTTATGTTATGCACTAAATCACCACATCAAGTTCATTCTATGTGAAAACCTACTTTGCACAAAATTGATTCTAATTTTAATTTTGGTCACCGTGCTGTGGTCCGCTGCATCAGATTACTTACATGCCATCTAACAGTAGCACAGGACATTCAGTACTTCACAGTACTCTGTCTTGACAGTACAACTCTAGGGATTCACTCCTTGTACACCACCATGTAATGTTGAGGAAAACAACAAGCATGCTCCACATACTCCAGATCGGATGCTCCTTGTCTTATTTTGGAAACTGCAGTTTAAAAAAAAAAGTTCTTTGTGTTCAATGGAGAAATTGCAAATGCACCAGTGGTCACAAAAACATGCGGAACAAAGTGAATAGTCTGATGGTAGACAACATTCTAACTCATTGCACTCATGACTTTCTCTGTGCATGCGCATTAAAACAGACTTAACTTTTTGATCAACCTCAGATGTGTAAGAGACTTGTCCAATGAAAAAAACCCCATAGTTGCTTGGGAAAGCAACTCATTATGACCTCAACTTCATTGCGACAGTGGCCTCTATTGACCAATGTAATTCAGATGGGAGAAAAAGAAGAGGCAAGGTTGTGCAGTCTTAGAGACTCAAATATCACATAGTGAGAAGGAAGTTTCCTTTTTCAACCTGAAAGGCACTATTTCTTTTAACCATACCTGTTCCATTACTGTAGCTGCTTGTTTGCTATTTTAACCTTAACAACAATGATTGTCTATTTAAACCTGATAACTTAAAGTTGGACGTTTTTTTCCTTATTTTTTTTCTTGCCTAAACCAAGCAGAATGCACCACTTGCAGTGCATTCAGAGCAGTCGATAGTGTCATTCAGGTTGGAGAACAAAAGAAAGAAATGTCAGACTACTGTATAACTGCCTGAAACTGCTTGTAACATTTGGTCCACGAAATAGGCAGCAATAACACAAACATGTGCCACACACTTTGCGATGTGACGAAATTACTGATAGCAGTTGTCAATCTAATGTCAGACCACATACTAGTCTTTATCAAGGATTAAGCCTAATTGCCGCCTTGCTGCTGCAATTTTGCATCGAACAGCATATTGACAGACCTTAGCGCTCAGAGGACAGACTGTTCATCATGGTGATGCCCTGTGAGCAAAGAGTGGAGGGTTAATCCTGTAAGGTGCTTTCAAAGTGCCTTCCTCATTCAGTTAGAAATAAACATTCCCCTTGATCCTTCGTTGTACATTCATGAAGGTCCTTTAACCATATGTAGGGACCACTTTGCATTCTACCCTCATTGCCAATGCCATTTTAAAAGAAGAAGCCCTTAGAGGGGCAATTTATTAATTATTAACTGACCCATGCAGTTATGCTATGTGGTCATGATGAACATAGGCTTTTAGGAACCCCCATCGACAGCATGCTTTAAATTTAAGACCTTGATGGAGAAACAATGCGAGCAAAAGCCAAATTTCAGAACTGCCCTTTGCACCAGCAGTGGGTAGGAAAATATATTGAGTTGGACTTTGTGAGAACAAAAGTCCTCCCGCCCTCCCACGGCGATTCACAATGATCTTTTATCAAACAACGCAGCGACATTGCCCTCTATCAAATCGGTTACCCATCAGCCATCACTCCAATTCAGGGGTTTTTAGCGTTGGCACTGGTACTCAATCACTGGTGCCTCTGTGGATTTCCCAAATGTACTGATCCTGCCAAAGACTCCATTGCCTTATTAAAGTGCAGTCAGAAAGGCAGCACTGTGGTGAAGTAGGATGCAGCAGCCTAAGGCAAGAGAATGAGAAGCTACTGACAAGCAAATTCATTACATTACTTTATGTTGATGGTGTTGTAAAATGGAGTGTGAGATGCTGCACAAAGGTCATCTGCTCACATGTTTCTGTTGTTGGGGAAGAATCTGAATGACTGAGTAAGCTAGTGGCAATGACTTGACCCTTCACTTGCATTCAGCAGACCAATCGATTTTTAACAGACACTCGGTGTGTTTGAACCAGGAGACGGCAGCAATGTGACACTTTCATAGGAGTCTTTGGCGTCATGAATTGTAATATTAATTTTTTTAACTATTTATTCCCTATTTTGTTGGTGTTACAAAACTGTGCCTTATCTGTTTCAGTGATATCAGTGGTGTTGTGATACTTTGTCAGGTTGGAATTGCGATCAAAGTGAACCCAGAATATTCAGGTTCCGTTCCAAAGGTAAGAAAATCCAATTCAAATCCGCACCGACATTTGCACAAAAGCAAAGCTAAAAGATCCATAACATAAGGAAACTCTGCATGTACAGTCTATTGCAGCACAAAGTGCACCTCTGTGCAATATCTCTTAAATGTCAAATTATTCCAAATGGTGCCACCTTTAAGCAGTTTCTAGATGTGATTTTCAATAAGTGCAACTGCATGAACATGTTTATAAAATGACCTGTGAACAGCAGAACTTACTCAGTGCTGGATCTATGAACTGTGTCTGTCTGCTTGACTGCATCATCACTCTATATGAAAAAGAACTGCCAGTGAAACTGAAATATGATTGTGATACTTTACAAAGATAGAGAAGGATACAGGAAGATTGCTGACCACCTAAAAATAATGGTGAGTGGTCTGATCTGTTCATGAGGCAGGACAGGTCACCGAAGCAGCACAGAAAACAATCAGAATTTTTTGTTTAGAGTTTGCACAAGTGTATTGTAACCTAAACCAACCAAGACCTTTGCTGAAACCTAACAGCTTTGGCACCTGAAATTAACCAAGAATATTTGTAGCATAAACAAATAAAACAACAAACCTGAAATGGAAATAACAAACTACTAATAGTGAGTGACAATGACACAAAACAACAGAAATTCATAGGACTCAAACCCCTGCCTTCTGGACAAAAGTCCTGAGATATATGTAGTCACAGAAGTGGCTAAAAATCACCATTTCACTGTTGACCAATGCAGTTATTAAACATTTTGGTGTGTGACTGTGTTGAAGTTGTAGTCATACTAACACTATGACATGTGAACGATATTTTCAATAAAATCAAATTACCTTGCAATACCATGCCCACTGTACTTTTGCAAAAACCGCCATAATTTGCAGCAGGCAACTAAAGATGAGTTGTCAGCACTGAGCAAAACAGAAAATGAGTGGCATCCATAGAATCTTATGCTGCTTCCACAAATGTCAGGTTTCCAGTATTCATGTTTGCCATTAGCAGTGCATGGTCTCAGGGCAGTACTGGGAATGTGTACTGCTATGGTAAGGCCCAAGGGCAAAACATGTCACCACTTGCAGTGCAAAATGTATGCTACACTTTCACACAGTAACTCATACAACATAAAGTGAGTTTGTGCAACTGTAATGTTTCCACTGTGTGTAGTTAACTTGGCGATGTTCATAACCCAGTTAGAGGTTGGGAAGGCTTTACTGGAGTCCATAAGTATTTACCACTGCGCCCGGTGAACAAAAATAGAAATAACACAGAAGTGTCATTCATGAATTTTTGCTACTAGAGCAAGGTGTTTGGGTTGTGAACATGATGGAGCAGTTGCTTAAAAACACGACACCCACTAGAGTACCTATTACAATAACACTTGTTTCCATTCCAGCTCACCATCACAGAATGACGTCACACTGGTTGGTTGCTATATTATCATTAAATACATCTGTGCTGTCCTACAAGTCATAAAACTAAGAAACATTTCTTAACAGCAGCATCACAGGGTGCATGAATTTTAAATGCAATGACTATTAACATGGTGGGGCAGTGGTTAGCAGAAGGTCCTGGGTTCTTTCTGTGTGGAGTTTACATGTTCTCCCTGCATGGGTTTTCATCAGGTTCTCTGGCTTCCTCCCACAGTCCAAGAACGTACTGAGATTCTAAACTGTCCACAGGTTTGAATGTGAATGTGTTTGCTTGTTTGTCTCTATATGTAACCCTGTGGTAGACTGGTGATCTGTCCTGGTGAAGTCAGCTGGGATAGACTCCAGCCCCCCACAACCCTACAGAGGATAAATGGATGAATGACTGTAAACAAAGTGCACAAGGTAGAGTATTCTAATGTTTTGTACGACTTCGTGGAAAGTGCAGTATGTAGTATTTTGCCATATTTAATCTGCAGTGGATTAAATATTCTGCAATGGATTAACCTACTCCTGATCTGGAACAAAACTCTCATGATACAACAGCAAATATTTACAATTTGACCACACAGCAAAATATATTAAATCAAGAGATTCATTACCCACCTTAAGATACTTAATTAATCCCAAAGTGATAAAAATGATTGGTCATGCTTTAACTCTTTGTGCCTAAAGTGCAAGCATAGCATAACACTGTAATTGCCAGGTAGCTGAAATGCAATAAATGTCTAATTGGTCCGTGTTTGCAACACACCACAGAGCATTACATATCACATCCTCCACAATGATGTCATTTTGATAGAAGTCCAATGCAAAGCAAGTTAAGAAAAGAAACAATCCTGCAATTATGGTGAGAACTCTTCACAGAGGCTCTCGGCATAATTAATCAACCTTTACAGTACTGGGGTCACTGAAAGGGTAGAGTCGTCACAAATGTATAGAAAAAAGCTTAAAGATGAAAAGAGACTATCCGTCAGCTGGCTCTGACCTTCCTCCTCCTGTCCTGTAAAGTCTATAATTATACAATCCAGTAAGGAAGCTCATTTGTGAAATGAATTGGCTCCACACTATAGATTTAATTGTGTGTCACTTTTCAGCTGATAATGCCATTTATTCACACAGGTTCAGGTATTGAATAATGTTGGATAATTCATACAGTGCCGTTCAGGCTGTCTGTTTCATGCAGGAAGGAGGGGGTGGCTTGTTGAAGCTTTGCTTGCCAGCTCCCTGCCACTGAGTCTTGAATACTAAATGCCCAAAGTGGGCGATGCATAATGGGAGATGACATATTTGTTGATGCATGTTGTTTTCATGCAAGATGAATGTACAGAAAGTCTTTGTCATAGTTTACTATAAGAATTATGATTCATGCTTTTGGTGAGTGGACCGGAGAGTGGACCACACGGGCAGCCGCATGGATCACAAATAAATAGAAACTCAGTGAATTACTACATCAATGTGTCAGAACTAATATCAAATTCTGTCATTCCAGACTAAATAGCAGATAAATTCTGTACAATGAAATTACTCACAGCTCTATAATGATATACAGGTCAGCAAAAACTGAGGCCTGAGCAGTGCATTCGAATGCTCTAAGAAGTAAGTCTTACAAAGCCAGGCTCTGTGTTAGTTGGCTCGACAAAACCTGCAACCCAATTATATAGTTTTTCTTTAGCTGAGAGTCTGTATGGCTCGGAGAGAATATGGCCAGGACAAGAAATGGTGAAAGTGTGGTGCTTCTAACAGCGGCTTTAAATCCCAAACTCAGAACAGAACCTCGTCCAGAGCAGTTTAGCTGTGCGGGATCAGTTCCCATGGTGCCCTAGCAGGTTAAATGGGAGCCGCCTTGATGACATGCACTCCCATACAAAACCACCCCAATCATTCTACAGTGGTTCAGTCTTTCCAAATAGGAAGTAATCAGGTGAAAATTGCTGGGATGTCTAATGCATGAATAAGCTGGTCAAATTTGTAGTAGCAGATGTAGCAGCTGTATTCTGCACTGATAACAAGTAGCAATAGACTAGAATGGTAATCTGTTAAGGACAAACAGTGTATGCCTTTTGTAGAGTATTACACACTGCTGTTTTATGATTGTACAGGGTGTCCCAAAAGTCTGGACACACAGGAAATTGCATTAACTATAATTGTTTTCCTCCACATATTAAACATGGATTTGTCAAAAGACGAAAGAGTTGAAGTGGTACTTCTCAGTGGACGTGAAGGATGGACATAGATAGATAACAGATGAAATTAATGCACATCATCCAAGGAGGATTCCACCTGGCTTTTCCACGATGGTGAAGGTGTTTAAAAAGTTTAAAGAAATGGGCAATGCCATGGACAAACCCGTTCTGGATGACAAAATGTATTAGCCAAAACTAAAGAATTGATTCCGGTTGAAATTCATCCTAAAACATCACTTTCCTAACCCTAACCCTAGCTTTTGATATGTCCATCCTTCATGACCACTGAGAAATATCAGTCCAACTCTTTCTTCTTTTGACAAAGCCATATTTAATCTATAGAGGCAAAAAAAAAAATACATTTAATGAGATCTGCCATGTTTCCAGACTTTAGGGACACCATGCATTTTAAGAGTATGCCAGGAAAAAAAAAAGTCTGGCTGTAGAGGAGGAAGTAGAGTCTGTTTTGTTTAGCTGGAGTGCAGGTACAAGGACTATAGCCCTAGCATTGTCCCCTGTCCTTGTATCCTACAATGGGAGAGTTGCACACAGGTTACACTGCCATCTGTAACAATTGATGACATTGTCTTGACTGAAAGCAGCTGGAGTAAATGCTGCTAACTGAAATGGAGATGGCCTGCTGCTTTTCTTCACCACTAGATTTTTAGTTCAGATGTACTACTCAACAGCATTTCTAGGACTTGTGGAATTATGTGTCTTTCTAAAGTTTGCTTTGCCAGAACTGAAGCCAATTGTCACTTCCTCGTTCTGTTTCCGTGTAGTTTACATTTCTATTATCCACCCTGTTTTAATTTGGTAAAATCAGACACCAAATTAACTCAAACAAAACTGAGGTAGAGCACTGAATACAGTGCTCAGTTATATACATTACCAGTCAAAAGTTTGGAAACACGTTTTCATTTAATGTTTTTTCTTTATTTTCATGACTGAAACTATTGTGTAGATTTTCAATGAAGGCATGAACCACTGAAGGCATGAACCAGCATGGCTACCACAGCATGCTGCAGCGACATGCCGTCCCATCCGTTTTGTGTTTAGTTGGACCATTCTTTCTTTTTCTACAGGACAATGACCCTAAACACATCTTCAGGCTGTGTAAGGGCTATTTGACCAATAAGGAGAGTGATGGAGAGCTGCGTCAGATGATCTGACCGCCACAGTCACCTGACCTAGACCCAGTCCAGATGGTTTGGGATGAGATGGACCACAGAGTAAAGGCAAAAGGGCCAACAAGTGTTCAGCATCTCTAGGAACTCCTTCAAGACTGTTGGAAAACCATTTCAGATTACTACATGAAGCTCATCCAGAGAATGCCAAAGGTGTGCAAAGCAGTAATCAAAACAAAGAGTGGTTATTTTGAAGAATCTAAAATGTAAAACAACTTTTGATTTAATTCACACTTTTTGTCTATTGCATAATTCCATATGTGTTCATTCATTGTTTTGATGTCTTCAGAGAGAATCTGCAATGTAAATAGTCATGGAAAAAAAGAAAAGCATTGAATGGGAAGGTTTCTCCAAACTTTTGACTGGTAGTGTATAATTATCACTAATGTTAAGAGCAGGTTCCCTCAAAATAAGAGCATGTCTTGAAAATGTTCGACTTTGAAAGGATGAGTGAAACTCCAACGAACACAGCTGTACGTCTCCAGTTAGAGTGTCAAATCTTTTTTTTTTTTTTGAGTATTTCACACACAGAAGTTTAGTCTGAACTCCTCTCAACAAGGCTTAACAGTATGTTGCAGTTTGTGGAAGTTGTTAGGCTTCCAAAGCTTCCTTCTTTTCTCTGCAACATAGAGAGGAAAAATGCTGCTGTTGTTGTCTATAGGAAGAAGTCAAATGAGGATTTAGAGAGAAGCGAGGATTATTGACAACCTGAGACTCAACTCATCAATGACTAAACAACTGCACAAAACTTTCCATTGACTTTGAATGAAAAATGTGTCAGATTTGTTTTTGTTTTTGTTTTTTACTTGTTATTTATAGTCTGTTACAACTGTCTAGGGTGGTCAATGAGTAACAAAAACGCCGAACAAATGCTGATTTCCAGGGGGATAGGCAGGGATTTATTTGAAAGGTCCAATGTCAATTTAATTGTAAGTTATTTTTTCTAATTTACTGCAGACACATGACTTGCCTCCACGACAGCCTATATGTGAAGCCATTCTGTTTACTGATGAGCTTTGGAAGTCACAGGTGCACCAACAACCCAACATCAATCCCTATTTGAGCCCGTGTTCATCTCTTATTTTTAATTCCTGTTCATTCTGTCATGCTTTATCATTTTTCAGTTAATCTATCCCCAACTCATTCTATTGGTATTTTCATCATTAAATGCTAAAATATTTGTTGACCCAGTTGAAAAACAAGACTAACATTAAAAAAACATTAAAACCAAATGATGTTTTCATGTTTTTTAAGTATTTAAAAATATAATGACAATGTAATTATGACAAAATGAACACACAAAAAAATACTGCACAAACATGTAAATATATGCTTTTTAGCCCTCTACATCCAATACTTACTACAAGGTTAAAAAAAAAATCTAAATGACACCATGAATCAGCGCGGAAAACTAAAACCAGAGAAATTATTGAATCTTCACGTTTTAGGTGGTATTTGAAGTATTTATCTCTGACATGCTGTTTCACTGGAAAATTCCACTAAATCTAAGATTTTGATAATATTTCATCCAAATTGCTTTCTGTGTTTCAATTAAACATTTTGTTTGCACCAGATTCACTCGAATGCTTCTAGGTGCAACCAAGAAACTAGCAAGAAGTTGCTCTGCTTGGCATTATATTATGGCATTTTTGACATTCTCTACCTCGTCATGTTTTGCCTGCTTCAAGAGAAATGATAGGAAAGGAGCAAAAGATGGTGAGAAGCTTCCTTGAGTTCAGAGATTTAACGTCTTTTTACTTTCCCTGCATATATCTGCTGAATCCATAGTCTAGCACACTGGCTGTAATATGTGCTGTCATTGCTTTCATCAGCTAGTGTGGCTACTGGAAGGAATGACTAAGTTCTAGGATTAGTCAATCAATCAATCAATCAATCAATCAATCAATCAATCAACCATCTGAAATATGTACACCAAAGAAATATTACAACTATGTTATCTGATGCTTCAGCTCCTCCTCTCCAGCAAAACTCAAAGATTGAACAGTATTTTAATAGACAAGTGTAACACCCTCCACCTCTGGCTCCAGGTAGTATAAGGTTTTCCCTGCCACCTCCCTTCTCCTCTCTCCTCAGGTGGGTGTGAGTGTGCGACCCGGCTTGTCGGGGAAGTGTCTCCAATCCAAGCAGTAGCAGTTGGCACACGAGCAAGTGGGAGTGATCTCATCAACTGCATCCTTCTCCGTAAGACCAGACTCTGCACACTACTCAGCGCCAAACCATCGAACAGCCTCAGTTAATTCCGACCCCTATTCAGTCTAGCTCCCTTTCCTGACAACCTCGTGCTGACCTCTTGCTCTTTGCTTTCCAGCCTGGACTCCATGCCTGCTCGTGCTGCTTACTTCTTGAATTTGCTTTGGGATTAATAAAGTACCTACCTACCTACCTACCTACCTACCTGGATCATCTCTGCTTCCCTCCTTGTCTGTTGGAATCCATCCCCCACGTTGGTCAAGCTCCCCGCCATCAACACCTGCCATGCCGCCAGCCACATGTCACCTACACCTGCCACTCTCTCCCTGTACTCCCCCCTCTGTCGTCCCTTGTCACCCAAGTTTCCAGCTCGATCTCCAAAACCAGTCTCTGTATTTGTTAGATTGCTCGTGTTTAGTATATCCAGTTCAGCCAAACTTCTAGTCACCACTTAGTCCTGGCGATTGCATTTCTCGTTTTACTCTCCTGCCAAGGTAGTACTTAGCGTGGGTTAGTTTTTTATTTATACCTGTTTTTTTTCTTTATTAGACTCTGATCTTAGTTATTCCACCAGCCCGTTAGAGGGCCCTGCCCTAGTTACCACGGTTCAGTTTCATGTCTCTGTATTGACTTCCTGTTGTAGTCCTACCACACCAAATGGTTATTTCTGAGTTTATTATTGTCTGCTCTGCAGCAAAAAACAGATGCAGTAATGCTAGGTTAACAAGAATGACTGAGAGAGAAAGTGCTTCCTTTATGGAAATGACAACTGGCTTTACTTAAGAGAGTCATTTAGTCGTTGTATAACTGCAGAGGAGTCACATGGAAACAGTGTGTGAGAAGCTTTTTTCACTGACCAAAACAAGACAAAATTTTGACTAAATCAACCTCTGAATCAAAAGCAGTTGCCATGAATAGCTCTGACCCCTCACTCAACCCTGACCACCAATTTGCACACATGAATAGCTCAACCTTTTCTAGTGAAGTGATAAATTTCAAGACATTAGGATACGACGTTTTTTTTTATTTTTTATGCCATGCTTCTTTGATTGAGACAAAAACTACTGATAACTAAAATGGGGTGGTGTAAACAAATGTTTAAAGAGGAAAGGGTTTGCCAGTACTCATCTAGTGGCTGTTACTGCATGAGCAGGTTGTGTCAAAGAAGAATCTTCACCTCACTTTCTGCCTTGAGAGGTACCACATATAAGGTCTAATGCTAGGAAGTCTAGTTTAGTTTTTATGAACATACTTTCATTTAATGTCACATGTTGAGAATCAATGATGCAATAATTATAATTATTTAATAAAAAACTATTTTACACTGTTATCAGCCCTGTCTTTGCCATTTTCCACTGCATAGTCAGGCTGACTGACATTTTGGATTCCTGTAATGGACATACTGGAGCTTTTGACGGTGATTTCTAAAGTGCAGTTCTCAGACATGATTTGACAGCTCTGCCATGAGTGGAAGATGACATGGCCTCATTGGAATTGATTTTTATAACCAAGTGACAGAAATTTCTGCAGAAGGGCTGAAATATAAAGCCTGACCTTCCCACAAACAGCATATAATGTAATGTTAACCTTGTGCAAGAACATGTGTCAACATTGCATCTGTTTATCTGTAAGGAAAGTGAGACACACATGTTTGTTTCCCATCTCATTGATTAAAAATTTACAGACATCTCTTGGCATTTGTGGTTCAAAAAATTAAAAAAAACTTCCTAATCCCCAGCGTTCAATGGCCTAAGCAGTCCTCAGAGAGCTCATGATTCATGTTTTCTTCTGGTGTCAAGTGGGCTTGACCTCAGAAAATCTCACCATCAGTGAATTAGCTCTTGCTAATGGAAGTCTTTGCACTCACACAATATCGTGTTTTACATGACTCAGCTTTTATGCAAACTTTCTGCTTATTCGAAGAGTTACTTTGCATCAGTGGGCATATTTATTGTACTGTCCTCCAAACAGAATTTGAAGCTTAAAGAAAAAAAGAAGAAAGAAAAAATAAGCCAAGTGCAAGCAGGCAGTAAAATCTTGGTGGATTGTTTTCACACTGACTGAGCGCCGTCTGTGGAATTTGTTAAGCAGTGATTATTGTGGAATCCTATTTACTCTTTATGAAATGCATGACATGAGCTGGTGTAACAGTGAGTGTGAACTGCCTATTGGCTTGGGTGTCATAAACTCTGTTGCTTCAGCACGTCTCTGTGGCACAGGGACAGCCGCTTGACATGAAGTAAATTCTAGAGGTTTAAGGGTGATGAGAAGCCCAGAGTGCGAAAGCGGCTTCATCTGTCTCTTTCGTCGTGTTTGCTGAGCTTGTGGTTTCCACCTTCATAACTCAACCCCCATGTGCAGAGAATCGGACCTCCCTGACAGGGATCAGCTCTACCCACACCAAAGAGAACCAGGGAGGGTGCAGGGAGTAGGGGGCAGAGATGAGAGAAATCATGGAGTGGTACAAACCACAAAATCACTTAAGTAAAGTGGCTACTTGCCCTGTGAATTGGCTTTTCAAAGCTGGGGTAGATTGTAGAGCAGGCAGCAGAGGCAAAGGAAGTGCTAACACTCAGGGAGGGACATGAGAGCACTAAATTACACTGAGTTGTCTGTAGGTCAAAAAAGTGACCTGTACCCATTCAGACAGAAGAAGACAATATTAAACACCATCCAACATGAAAGTATCATTAGCATAACAACATTAAAAGCCTAAAGCCCTGATAACTGCAGAGGCCGCAGTGTTTATTAATTCATGTGAAGTTTGTCCTTGCATGCCTTGCAACAGGAAAGGCCACTAAAATAAAAAGGTTTGTTCCCTTGAGAGCATGAATGTACACAGTCAATTTTATGTTAATCTGGCTAATTTGCCTTTATGTTTGCAAACTCTCACTTCTCCAGAGCTTCAGCTCACACAAATTATGAACTTGTTAATGTTCACAGTTCACAGTTTTAAACTTTGAACTAAGTTCACAGTCCCAAAAAGTAAACTAGTTCACACTCATTTCTAGCAGAACCTCCCTGAGGCCCCGAACGAAATTCTGCTGAAGGGGATTCCTACATAACCTGTGAGCCGTTTGCTTCACAGTCACACCTGAGTCCCCAGTAAAAGTCTCCCTCTTTTAACAGGGTTTTCTCCATCTGTCAGTGTAAGAATAAGTACACCTATACAGAATGATGTATGAAGAAATTATATTTATTGATAGAAAAAAATTGATAGGATCTTTAGATAAGTTTATATTTCCATTAAAAATGAATGAATGCACAATGAAAAAGAAACTGTAGAATATATTAAATATAGACAATTATTTAAAAGTTAATGTAGTCCTTGCAATGTATCACAATTATCTGTGACTTTACAAAGTGAAATGAAGTCTAGGGTCTAAGACTGCAGCTAGGCCCTATGTGTCATTTAACAGTGCCATCCATCCATCCAACTAGTTATCGATTTTCTTTCACTTATCCAGAGTCGGGTCACGGTAGCAGCAGGCTAAGCAGAACAGTCTCTCTTCATCCTCTGGCCGAGGTTGTAAACACTGACACTCGCTTTAAGGCGAGGGTAAGGCAGGACCCTTGTGGAATTTGCAGGGTCCTATGTAACTCACCTCATGAGTGAATATTTCCAGCCAGCTCTGGACTGGCTTCAACAGTATCAGTAGCTGCTTTGTCTGAATTCCTAGTTGCTCAAGCTATGCCAGAAGCATGCCGGTGTGTCAGTGTAGCTGGTGATTATGCTGTCTGATGTTCACAGTGGCATATTCGTCATATCCATGGAAATTGTGGCACCCAAAGCTGGTGTTCGAGATGACAGAATGATACAAACATGCATGTTGTGTTCTCTGTGTCACAAGCAAGAATTAAAACATAATAATTGCTCAGAATTCCGCCTCTTCTTCAAAAGGAAGACAAATATCCCTGAAACCCACCCTGCACAGTGGGACTCGACGGCTAATAAAGTGCTGCAAATTACAGTAGCTTTGAATGTTATTTTGTTCTAGATATTTCTGTGGTATGTTCTGTGTTTGACACCACTATTATTCTGCTGCAAAGATATTGTAGGTGAAGCAAGATGTTCCGGTCTAAACAAATGTAAAAGCTGTGCAGTCCAACTTGTGTAGTGATTGATCAGTGACTGACAAGAACTCCATCAGCAGACAAACAGACACTTGTTGAGAGTGGCTCTGAAAACAATTTCTGCACTTAGCTGCGTGTTTGTTTGTTTGTTTTTTTGACATTATGTGTTTGTATGCTACGTAATGACCGCTATGTGCACTTTCAAGCAAAAACACAAAAATGACTTGTCTGCAGTGGTGGTGGTACTGCTGGCTTTTATGATAAAAGGTCATGGTGGCTTAATTTGTGTGTGATTCGGTAAATTTTATTCTGATTGATTTTATTGTCACGGCTATTGTTTTGTTTTAGCATTTTTCTTCTTTTATGTTTTTATTGTTGTATTCCTTGTTTTACTCTGTTTTTTTTAACTGTTATATTTTATATCACTTTGTTCAAGCACTTTGGGCTGCATTTTGTGCATGAAAGGTGCTCTATAAATAAAGTTTATTCTTATTATTATGACGAATAACATTATTATTATTATTATTATTATATTATAGTAAATAATTATAATAGTAATATGCTATTATTATTATTATTATTATTATTATTATTATTATTATAACAATACTGTCATGCCTTTGAAGGCATTAACAATTTCATAACAGTTAAACGGTTGCAAATACGTTCATAATGTGTAATTAAATAAGTTGATTTCAGGTTAAAAACTGTTGAAGGACAATGGTTAAAAAGTTGTCGGAGTGAGACACTTCTTCATAAAAGATCGTTTTGGTTGTTTTTTGGACCGAGAGTTCATCTGGGTATATAGACAATCTTTGACGTAAGACAGACTAACAATCATCTTTATATACAGTCTATGCTAACAGTACAGCAGAAACAGTTGCAAACACTACATGTATATGCTGCAGTGGCTAAACGCTTGAGCCTAGAGAAGCTTTCGTCTTTGTAAGTATCAAGTTTACAAAGTACTCGTATAGAGGCCACGAAGTTATGAATTGTTACTTCAGAAAGACTGTAAATTTTGGTTAGTGAAATTCACTGGATTTTGGTTGAATTTTATGGGAATGTTCTTAAGAAGCATTTTAAACATTTCTTTTTTTCCACCAAAAAATGTACAAAGATTTCCCAAAAATGTTGAAAATGTGGACATCAGAAGTTTCACTGTAAAAAAAAATCTTTTCTCCACATTTTCAAACTTTAAAACGCGTCAATTTGACCTCAGAACGACACCAGGGTTAAACTTATTTTGAGTTTTCTTGTAAAATTCAACTCAAAACAAGATAATTTCCAGATTGTTTGACTTTACAAGATATTTAAGATGCATTGTCTTAAAACAAGTCCCTCCATCTGCTGAAATAACACTTGTTAAGTGAATTTATCATAAATCAAGTGGGATGAGACACTGACTAAAAATAAGACAAATAGACTTGGTGAGATTTTGAGCTTTTGCACTGTGACCAGTGGAAAGACCAAGAAAGACATGATTGGATAACATCAAACAGTTCTTAGCATTAAGAGAATTCTATTGGAGAGAGACTGAAAGTCCTAAACTGTAGATGATTACAAGAGATGGAAGGCCTTTGTACTGGACAGGCCAGCCTAACCCTTAAGTAGAAAGTGAGAAGTTTATGGTCTCAATTACTACTTTTAAGACTTTTCTGATGGGGTTACTTTGCAATTTTGCTATCATGTGGATGTGAATAGTGTCCTCGGGCTAACAGTTGCTTTTCTTCAGTATCAGGATGTAATTACTGCATCACAACGTCAGACATTTTTGCATCTGCAGCAAAATCCGATTCAGTTTACTGTGAATTTTTCCAAAGATTTTAGAAGTCTGGGAGAACTACAAATTATCACTAAACAATAAGGAGTTTGATGGTGTACCACAGCAGCATTAAGGCAATGCACAAGCACCTGAAGAGAAACACACAAGGACCATCTCAAGAAAGCAATTCACACTCACACTCCTACTCTCTGCTTTCATATACTACATGTTAATACAGCTGAAATTCCATGAATCTGTTTTTTTTTGTCTGTTTCTGTATTCAGACAACAGAACAAGTATGACTTAGTTACTGAAATGTGGCCCACAATAGAACAGCAGTACAATAGAATGGTTATTTCATTGATTTGGAGACCAAATCAATAAAGTTGTGAACAGATTTCTATTTTAAAAACATGGTTAGTGGAAGCCCTACATCAGACCTAGATGTCGGTGGATGAGTGCTGAACTTCCAAACAGTAGTCTACAAACCAGTAAGTGCGGTCTATGGTCCATATATGACTCCATTGCTGCTACACTTGCATTTACTGCCTTCATTCCAAGTTGATATTATCTAGAACCACCTATATAGAATACTGCAGATGTTTAGTCATCGCTAAAACCAGGTTCAAAAGTGTGTTTTAGAGTTATCACAATAACAGGCAAAAGACCCAAGAAAGTAATTTTGAAATGCCGGCTTATTTATGGCTGCTTAGTTTTCCCCAAAAACGTTCACAACAAAAATCAATACCTTGCATAAAATAAGCAAAATTTCCCTCTTTTATCTCACTGCTTTTAGTTAATCTGTTATCAGCTTATGCTCCTTTAACCCTCGTGTTGTCCTGCAGGTCAAATTGACCCGTTTTAAAGTATGAAAATGTAGAAAAAATACACATGTTCACAGTGAAACTTCTGATGCTCACATTTTCAACATTTTTGAGAAATTTTTTAATTTTTTTTGGTGGAAAAAAAGAAAAATGTTTCTTAAGAACATTCACACACAAAAAAATCAACCACAATCCAGTGAATTTCACTGGATTTCCACATTTCCATTGACCTCTGGGCCCATAACCCAGAGGTCGATGGATCGAAATCATCCTCTGCTAGACCAACATTTTCTCTACAAACTGCAACAGGAGTTTGACTGTAATTGTCACATAAAACAAGACAAAGTCCAAAACATTTCTTGAAATGTATGAATAAAATCCATCCATCATCTATACACTGTTGTATCCACTGCTTAGGGTGAAGCCAGTAACCAGGTAACCAAAAGGTAACCAGTCCATCAGAGAGACACACAACCAAACACCAAGCTGTGATGGCTGAGTGGTTAAGGTGTTGGCCCTGAATTCCAATGGGCTTTCCCTGCGCAGGTTTGAACCCTGCTTGCAGTTCATGAGTTTATTCTTTAAGGTGAGGATGTTAAGAATAAATCCGCAGAAGTAACAAGTCATTTACATGTGGGACCAGAAATACTCACAATCTGTTGAATCGCTCAGCAAAAGTTGATCACTTTCAAACAGAGAAAGGAGCAGTTGGACTGCTTAACTTGTAGCTCATTTCTTTGCTAAACAGCAGAAATCTAGAAATCTGCCCTCTTTACAGAGCAGAGAGGATTTAATGATTTGAAGGCTGCAGACAAACTCTGTTTCACTTCATTTTCCCCCTTTCTCTAACTGAATGTTGGTATCAGTGGTAGAACAACTACTTCAAACATGATCTGACCATCAGGAGATCTCCAATTGGAGTCCCATCCAGAGTCCAGAGGAGCAGAGTGGTGCAGTGCAAGCATGCTGGACCCAGAGGTCAATGGATCAAAACCATCCTCTGCTAGACCAACATTTTCAATACAAACTGCAACAGGAGTTTGATTGGAATTGTCACATAAAACAAGACAATAGCGCTGCTGAATTTACTGAAGCTTCTACAATTACCATGACCCGGATGAAGAAGATAATCAATAGCAGTAATTTTACTTTGATTTGTCCAGAAATGAGTCCCATGCTGAGTCAACCTTTTTACTACAAAACGAACATTAGCTTGACTCTGCTGTTCAGAGAAAACACCACCTGCCTCATCAGAGCAGCGTGCTACAAAATGAAATGAAACAGAGCAGAGGAAGGTTCATACTTCAAGTCCTGAGCTTTTGACAAATTTGAAGAGACAAGATAATACGACCTCAGTGTCTGTTTTTTGTAACTGAGTACCATTCAGTTTTAGAGTTGAGTTGATTTCAGCAGGTTTCTGATAACATTTAAATTACTTCAGGGACTCATGTGAAGCTAACAGAGTGGAGCTTCAGTCAGCCTCAATGTTCAAAGGTCTGCAGAGTCAATGAAGTCACTTCCTTAATAAAACAATGCACAGTTTTTGTTGCATCTATCAAATATTCAATTTCATAGGACATTAATGTACACAATTTCCAATGAAAAAAATGGAAAGATCGGGGTGTTCTAAAACTTTTAATCGTTAGTGTGTCTGTGTGTGTGTGTGTATATATATATATATATATATATATATATATATATATATATATATATATATATATATATATATACATATATATATATATATATATATATATATATATATATATATACACTGCAGTTTTTTGTTATGTACAGGGTATAAAAGTCTAAAACCACCAGTAAAGATACTCCTATTTTGCATGTGTTTCCAGAATTAAATCAGCCTAACAATTTGACTGAAAACTTAAATCTGAAAAAATAAATCTTATCATTATTACAATGTTTTACTATTTAGTCTTCCCCCCTTTCTAGCTTTAATAACAGCATGCCTTCTATTGTACATGGACACAAGATTGCACAAATCCTTATAAGTAATGTAATTCCAGTATGATCTGATAATATTCCAAAGTGCTTCCGGCCATGTCAGGAATGGTTGACTTTCTTGGTCTTCAAGCAGCCCATCAGTGTTCAATAGGGTTTAGGTCAGGTGACTGTGGAGGAAAGTCTGCAACAGTCAGCACTCCTTGGTCTTCTTTGGTCTTCAAGTTCTTTTAAGGCTTTGAGGTGTGTTTGGTCTCATTGTCCTGCTTCTCCTTGCCTTGGTCAGGGCGGAGTCAGTTCATTGCAACTGGCCAGCCCCCAAGCAGACAAAACACCTGCAAACAGGAATATTCCCAGCAGTATGTGTCACTGTGAGTTCAAACTGTAATTCATCAGTAAACTAGATTTTTTTCCAGCATCCACTGTGAAATGTTGGGAAATCTTAGCCCACCCAAAGTGCATTGTTTTCCATCCTGAGAGGTGGTTTAGGAACACGATTCATCCTCTGAGAGCACTGCTTGCAACTTTTGTGTATTTGATGCAGTTGTTATTTTTTTCTTTATCTCTCAGTGAACAATGCTTGATGTATTGATCTGTCTGACGATGTGCTCACTTTTGGTCTGCCTGATCGTGCCTTTGAGACAACTGATCTAGTTTCCACACAGTGTTTTTGAGCTCCATGCACTACCCTCTTAGAAACCTTCAGTCTAACTGTGACTTGACGCTGGGTGAGAAAGTTCCTTTTTGCTCAGAATAACAATCTGACATCTGACACTTTCACTTAGTTCAGATAACATATTTACCTCTATCACAGTGCTACTGTGAGCAGTATTCTGCTGGAAACTTGAGGCACAGCCATATTTCTGACAGGAACAATGGTTCCAAGTTAATTTATTGAACAAGCCTCTGAAGAGTCAATCTGTGTCCACGTCCACGCCATCTGAATGCCGATTCAATGGAAGGATACAACTCTAGGAGAAATGTGTTCCAGGCATTGATCTCCACTGATCCCAGCCCACAAAATTCGACCGAAACTAAAGCAAATAAATATTTTTTGTTTTAAAATCAGTAAAGTTCAGCGTTCATGCAAAATCTGGATTATTTCCTCAACAACACCTCGAAAACACACCGCACTTGCCATGCTCATAAAATAAATGGCAAACATTCTGTGTACTGCTGGGAATGAAATATAAATCTGTAGTGTTGACATCTTCATTCTAGCATTTCAGCGGGATTGCTCTGTGCAGAAACAATGATGGCAGAGGAATCAAAACAAATTGATGTGCTCCTAATCTGCATATTGATTGGGAACTTCATCAAGCATCCCTAATGAGCACACAAAAAAACAGACTTTGAAGATGAGACTAGTGATTATGATGAAGTTGCCATTCAGAATTATACGTGGCTCTCCAAATCAAGATCCACATACATTTAAACATAATCAATTACAGCGTTTCTTATTCAGATCTACAAGAGGGACTTCTCTCTGCAGATGTTTATGAGTTGAATGTTTTGATTTATAAGGTAATAAATCAAGTTTAAAATGCTTTAACTATTGTATATCAGTATCACTGATTGTATATCAACATAGGTGAACACTATGATGCATCTTAAAGGTTTATAAAGTACGATTTTAAAGCTCCTGGTAGTGTCTGATTCCTTTTATATCCTGGTTAGCAAACAGATGGAATGTGAGAGGAGCTACGGCTGGTCATGTAAACATCTCTGAAATATGGGCAGCACCGGTCACTTAAAGTCCACACGCAATAAATTAGCGCATAACATTACATCTTACTACAATTTAAACAGATTAGTTATATGCAATTCACCTCTTTACAGTTTTCTTGAACAGGGAAATTAGCAATAGAGACAGAAAAGTTTTTGCACCAGGCTGTTTATTTCTGCTTTGCAGTTGAACAGTTTAAGGGTTCTAAAGAGACTGACTCATTTTTGAAGCATGCCTTAAGTGGCCATTCAAGAAATTGCAGTTTCTGGCATCTCTGTGTTTGCCACTCTTCATAATCAAAAAGTGGAATTCTTTCAAATAGTTTATATTTGTTCTGTATGCAGATCCGTGGAAATCAATCTGATAGTTTTCAAGACATTTGCTAGAAAGCTGGAGAAAAAGTCTGAGGCTCGCCTCAGTGATGAGGATTTATTCTCCAGGGACGAAAAATGTCTGCACAATAATTCAAGATGATCTCTTACAAAGTTGTTGAGATTTTTGGTTAGGGTTAAAGCAGGCTTTTGAACCAATGTACAGTGCCATCTTGTAGAGCAGCTGTTGTGCTAGCATGGCTACAAAAGAGTGACAAAACCCCTTCACTGCATCATAAAGCCAGTAAACAATAAATAAATGAATGAAAACAAAACAAACACTGACTACACATTTTGACAAATCCCTTGGCTTTGGGGGATTCTGCCTGACAGATTGGACTTTTTATTTGAGAATTGCAAGGATTTCAGCCATGCAGTGTTGTTAGTGTGTCCACAGTCCCTTGTGTGTTGTAATCCCATACCAAGGAAAGCTTTTTTCGGTTCTCTTCCCTGGGCGTATGTGTCTTCTCGTGGCCCCATGTTGGCCATGGCTTCAGCAGACCAATTAAGTGTTGCTCTGGAGTCCCATCCCCACCTGGCTGTCAGCAAGCATTTTCACTTAGTTTTTTGGTGAAGTGAGAAAGTGTGCTAACAAAAAAAGAGAAACTCACACTGTTACAACAGTGTTACACTAGACACTAGGACCTGTTATCGTACAACACTGAGGGAGCCAGCATTGCCATGGCCTCCCTATAATGACCTGCTCTCCAGCAAGGCTGGGTAACACAGGTAATGAATGAACACTCCATATCTAAAGAAACAACTCTTTTTTTTTAACTCTGCGATTGCCTTGGACCATAATGAGCATCTTTCAATGACGATACAAAGCAGTGCTGCCATAAAATGCGTTAGTGTGCAGTAAGACTGTAATGTAACAGGAAGTTGTTGGGCCTCACAGACTTTTTCTCCATGAAGAAACAGCACAAAATCATTTTTAAATGGTCTGCAGGAGCATATAGAAGCAGAGGGGAAACAGGTAATGAAATAAACAGAATAAAGGGATTTGCTTAGTTTGTAGAACCATTTCATGAACATGGATGCAGAAAGAACAGAAACAGGCTTGACAGCTACTCCATAATGTGTTTTGTTGACCTCTGATAATGGGCTGCCTATTGATTTTTAGATCGAGTTCATGGACTTCCTGACAAAGGCCTTCACCTGGACAAATGTAAGCACTGATATCTTATCAGTGAGTGTTTTCAAATCAGTTAACTAAAGAAAATAAACACCACGTTAAAGCTAAAGCTAATTTCTGTTTGATGCTATGTCAAGGGTAACGCTTAACAAAAACTACGCTCCACTTGTAACTGATAAGGATAAACTTTTGTTGGTCAACACAACGAATCGTCACTTTTGTTACTGCCCCATTCCAGCTGCACTGTGTATCCATATGGAATATGATGAGTCTGAGTTTAAAAACCAAATATGAAATCTAGACTTGATCATATACATCCCCTGAACAACAGTTCTAATGGGAGACAGTGACGGTGTTGTTTTTTTCATTGTTTTCAAGGCAGCATAATAGCGTCACTACTTTTTCTACGATCATTCATGGCATTAAATGTGTACAAAATGAGCTAAACCTGGTGCGAGCTAAGATGAAAACAGACAGCTGTTGGTTTATTCCTTCCTTAAGACTTCTAAGGTTAGTACTGAAGTAGAGATAGAGGTGTCCACAGCCCTTCCTCTGCACAGCAGAAAATAAAATTCCCTCAGGAGTTGGTTTAGGGCCTTGGAGAATTGCAGATCAGTGTTTTAACCAATTTGTAATTGAAAATTAATCAACAATTTTACTAGTTTATATCTGTTTTCCATGTGTGGTGGTGATTACATACTTCTGTGCCTTTGTTTGTTTTACTGGAGGACAAATTGTCCCCCATAGATAAAGAAGATTGCCTTACTTTACTGTCAACTGTCTGTCTTATGTTACTTCGCTTCTACATCCTCAACTGATGTTTTCTTTTACTTCTTGCTCATTAGAAGTACAGTCCTGGCTTGGTTACACAAGATATGTTACGGTATGTTTTGCTTGGGTATAGAATTGTCCAGTTACAATGCCTTCACTGTGAGTACAAATTTTTCAGTTAAATGCAGATAATAAGAAGTCAGTTAACACCAGGGACACATTGCTCACATTTTTCAGAGACAACAGTCAGTTGGACAAATGATTGAAATGATGGCAGTAGCTGGAGTTACACACGTGGACAAAATTGTTGGTACCCCTCAATTAAAGAAGGAAAAACCCACAATTCTCACTGAAATCACTTGAAACTCACAAAAGTAACAATAAATAAAAATTTATTGAAAATTAAATAATCAAAAACAGCCATTACTTTTGAATTGTTGATTAACATAATTATTTAAAAAAACAAACTAATGAAACAGGCCTGGACAAAAATGATGGTACCTCTATAAAAGATTGAAAACTATTTGACCAGAGTGACATGATTAACTCAGGTGTGTCATTTAATTGACATCACAGGTGTTTCCAAACTCATAATCAGTCAGTCTGCCTATTTAAAGGGAGACAAGTAGTCACCCTGCTGTTTGGTGAAAAGGTGTGTACCACACTGAACATGGACAACAGAAAGCGAAGGAGAGAATTGTCCCAGGACATCCGAAAAAAAATGATAGACAAACATCTTAAAGGTAAAGGCTATAAGACCATCTCTAAACAGCTTGAAGTTCCTGTGACAACAGTGGCTCATATTATTCAGAAGTTCAAGACCCACGGGACAGTAGCCAACCTCCCTGGACGTGGTCGCAAGAGGAAAATTGATGACAAATTGAAGAGACGGATCGTTCGAATTGTATCCAAAGAGCCCAGAGCAACCTCCAAAGAAATTAAAGGTGAACTCCAAGGCCAAGGTACATCAGTGTCAGATCGCACCATTCGTCGTTGTTTGAGCCAAAGTGGACTTCATGGGAGACGACCAAGGAGGACACCACTGCTGAAAAAAACTCGTAAAAAAGCGAGACTGGAATTTGCAAAAATGCATGTTGACAAGCCACAAAGCTTCTGGGAGAATGTCCTTTGGACAGATGAGACCAAACTGGAGCTTTTTGGTAAGGCACATCAACTCTATGTTCATAGACTCAAAAACCAAGCATACGAAGAAAAGAACACTGTCCCTACGGTGAAACATGGAGGAGGCTCAGTAATGTTTTGGGGCTGCTTTGCTGCATCTGGCACAGGGTGTCTTGAAAGTGTGCAAGGTACAATGAAATCTGAAGACTATCAAGGCATTCTGGAGAGAAATGTGCTGCCTAGTGTCAGAAAGCTTGGTCTCAGTCGCAGGTCATGGGTCTTCCAACAGGACAACAATCCAAAACACACAGCCAAAAACACCCAAGAATGGCTGAGAGAAAAGCGTTGGACTATTCTAAAGTGGCCTTCTATGAGCCCAGATCTGAATCCCATTGAACATATGTGGAAGGAGCTGAAACATGCCATTTGGAGAAGACACCCATCAAACCTGAGACAACTGGAGCTGTTTGCTCATGAGGAGTGGGCCAAAATACCTGTTGACAGCTGCAGAACGCTCATTGACAAATACAGAAATCGTTTAATTGCAGTGATTGCCTCAAAAGGTTGTGCAACAAAATATTAAGTTATGGGTACCATCATTTTTGTCAAGCCCTATTTCATTAGTTTGTTTTTTTAAATAATTATGTTAATCAACAATTCAAAAGTGATGGCTGATTTTGATTATTTAATTTTCAATAAATTTTTATTTATTGTTACTTTTGTGAGTTTCAAGTGATTTCAGTGAGAATTGTGTTTTTTCCTTCTTTAACTGAGGGGTACCAACAATTTTGTCCACGTGTGTATGTCAAGATTCTATTTATATTTTCAGGTTTGTCTTAGCCTAATGATAACTTGCATGAATTTTGCAAACAGTTGTGTCTAAACCTTATAAATTAACATTTTGTATCGTGCTCGTTTGATCATTACAAAAACTGAGTATTAATGTAGACAACTGGATATTTTATGGGATGTTATGGTGCAGACAGAAAACTCACAAATGAAGACAAAATGCATTTGCTCGAAGGCTGTAGAAGGTAGCAGAATGAACATATGATCCTTTTTCAGGTGTGGCAAGCTGTGCTTCATCATTTATTTCCCTCAGATCTTTAAGAAAGGGAAGACACTTGTCACATACCGCTAACTCTCACAGATGCCTGTTCAGTGAAAGAAATAACCATAAATTGCACCCATAACTCATGTAAGGCATCGTGGGGTGAAGAATAATGTGGATATTGTACAAGAAAGTAACAGATACATCATCATCGCCACCAGAGATTGAATACTCAAGAGTAGAGTTTTTATGATATACATCTGCTTTATTTAATCAACTGAAGTGTTAATGTTTGACCTCAGTTTTTTGTACAGGGTTTAGGAGAAACCTGAAGAAATATTTAACAGAAAGTGATGCACTTAAAGGTTACCAGCTAAAACAACTGTCCATCCAAGTTGGGAAAATGGAGGGTTTTTATACAGAGATAATCTGTTCACCATGGCAACAACAGAGCTGTGCTGCCCAAGGCCAGCTTACTGATTTGGCTTCACAGTGCCAAAATAGTAGGCAGCCAGTCATTGCTTGGGCAGAAATAACTGTCACTGCGGCATCACCACTCAATAGCTCTCTCAGCCCACACTCATTTCCTGCTATTCACATTTGTAAAATGTTGTACCGGCACTTGGCAACTGCCAATGGCATTTAAATTCCATGATAGCTTCCTACTCAAAATAAATCAAGACATATCAGGATAAGCAACTGTCATGATATGCTGAGTTCCATTTTTATCAGATTAGGATCTGTATACAATCAGCGTGATTTTTAAGTCTGTTTTTATTTTAACCATATTGCCAGTGTTACACTGTGTGATTCCTGCCTTCTTGGTTTTAAGCCACCATTCTTTAGCCCTGAGGGTAAAGTTGGATTATGAATCACAGTGCACCCAATCTCTTCAAAATGAAGCCAGGCAATTTCAGAACTCAGTCAAGTTTACTCAGTTAAAAAACACAACCTGGATGACTTCCCCTCCATCTCAAGGGTCCTTAATGGGTCACTGAAGGCCAAGTGCAGCAAGTCACCTGAACCTAAGCGTTGATGATTACTGCTTGTGCAGCATGTGTGGAACACTGAGAGATCTGAGAGATGTATGGGAGAGATAATACACTAACAACAAAGCATATAACCTCCCAGTGGGGAATCAAAATCTTTCATTTAATATTAAACACCTTCATGTTTACCTGGCCTATGCAAGACCTTCCTCTGGAATGCAATGAGGGAGTTTCTGATGGTGGGTTATAAAGATGTCCTGAAGTGCTTTAAAAGAAATGCATCTCTGGCAATTAAAATCTGAACATTTTCATGCCAAATTTTGTAACTGACCTAATCAGACTGTCCAGCAGTCAAATTAAATCACCCTACAGGCTAATATTAAAGGAACATGAATCTGGAGTGAGAGAAGAACAGACATCTCAATGAAGGAAATAAAGCACAGCCTTCACAACAACATTAATTATCATGGACTAAAATAATATAAACTGAAGTCAGGCCTGAAAAACAAAGTACTCTTTCTCTTGCTACACTATCATGATCACAAGCATTTTTAATTAAGATGGAATAACTTTACAGTGTATTTGTAATGTAAATATCTTTCACAAGTCATTGAAAATTGTCTTATAACATTTTTATTCACAGTCTGAGCTACACTGCCCTCACAGGGACATGAGAGAAAACGAGAGAGAACACATTAATTTGTCTAAAGTATAAAACTCAAGAAAAATGAGTGCTAAAGATTCCAAAAATAAATCTGTATTTTCTTGTATTTATATGAATCTATTAAATTTTCCACTTAAAAACACTTAAATTGCACCCCTCAGGAAATCAGCAGCCACTTACAAATTCTACACACCAGCAGGACAACAATATAATCAACACTATAATTTACTGTTTCTTTTGTGAGACAAATGACTTGGTACCTGATACGTGTACTGTATGAAAACACTGTCTAATTTATTTAGACTAAATTATACTCAGTGAATGTGTTGTGAATTTGAATTTAGCCATGAGTGCCTGTAAGCATGCTATAATTTAGTGTAATAAAACTTTTATGCACCTATTTTGTAGTATGTCATTTGTGTGGAATTCTACGTCCTCCACTAACCTCTGGATAGAAGTATTTATAACCACCTCTATAGCTATTTCTACATCACTTTTTACAATGGTGGAATTAAAACATTTCATGAAATAGCACGTGAGTCATCATCCCAGTGGCTCTGTGACAGCTATTGGCTTAACAACAGAACTGAATGGGGCTGCCAAGTCGTGCCAAAAGCTGCAGTGTGAAGCAGAGAAGAATGGGAAATTTTTACATCTCCCTCGGTTATTAATAGAACATTATTAATTACTCACTGTGGTATCAAATATAGCAACAGACAACAGGCCTCGCCTCAGCTGGAGAGCAGCGACCATGCAGCGCTCCTTAGCGTGGAGCTGGCCCCAGAACAGCTGCTCAGTCCTCAAACACCTGAGTCCACAATGGACCAAGCACATACAGCTTATTCTGCCCTCCATCAGCTGTAGATTAGTGTAGAATTAGCCTTCTCCTCGGCTGTCCACAGTACAGTGGGACCACCAAACTGAAGATCCATAAAGGGCATTCATTTGCTGCTTCTCTACATTTTGCGCTTTTAGAACCTACATAGTGGTCTCACTGTCCACTAAAGTAAATAAAGGGAATTTAAATGCGGTCTTCATTTCTTGTCAATGATTCTTGAGGAGTCATATGTTACTAAACCAAAATATAACATACAGTACAGTGCCACAGCAAGACTGTACCCTCAACTTCTGTAACAAAACGTAACCACATGTAAACAAAGTATCCATACTGAGATTTTAATTAAAAACCAAAACAAATAATCCACTCAGCAATAAGTAAGTTCATTTGAGCCCATTTCTGTAGACAGAAATAGTTCATTTTCAAAGAAAAAAGTGCAAAGCTGGTGAGGCTGTGTTCAAGCTAGGAGGGTAACAGCTAGTGCCGAGGTGGCAAATGCAGTAAGTAAGCAATTCTGCTTAAAGCAAAAAAGCATAGCAGCATGAGTGAATAACTAGTACAAAAAACCCCAGACCCTGCTGCAATGTGACTGCCAATAGCACAGATAAACAAAATTGCTATGCAATGCACTGTTTGCCTCAGAAGAGCAAGAATCAATAAAACAGTAAGAATTTTCAACTTTTTGACTGTCCTTGAATATATCACATGCAAGTGAAATGTAGTTCTGTCAGGAAAAACAACCAAAAATAAGGCTTTTGATATCAAAATTTTAATATTTTTTTCAAAATTGCATAATCACAAAATTTTGCCTCAGCACTAACTGAGAAGCCTTGACTGATTCGGTTGCAAAAAAAACTGCAAGTTGTAATTGTGCAGGTGGTGTACTTGTACAGTTAGTAAAAATAGAAATGCTTAAACATATATAGCATGTGTAGCCTCCCTTTTATTCATTATTGGTAACCCCTGTGTTCACTTGGGGGAAAAAAACAATTCAAATAATTGTTTGCTTTTCTTTTGATTTAAGACCTGATAACTGTGTAGCATTGAACAAAAAGAGACATTTGTGTAAAGACAGGTTAGAAAGTTGATGAATAGCACTTAGATTGACAAAGAGATTAGATGATTGGAAGAGCAGAGTTTGAGGAAAAAACAGGGTTTTGTTTACATTGGGAGGGTGAAGAAGCTTAAATCATCTTGATCTGTACACAGAAATAATCTGACATCACGTCACAGCAAAGTCCCACATAATTTTAACCTGTCAAAAAAAGCAAAGACAAAGTACAAACATCTCTTAAATGAAGCAACATTATCATTGGTGCCGTCAACAGTGTGTCTGTTTTTTTTCCCAATAGAGGTTTCCCTTAATCCACTTCATCCCATTTTATTTTAAAAAGCACGCAATACCTAATACTAAATAGTGCATCAACAACATTGTAGTTAGTTTTTGTACACAACTTTGAAGTGAAGTGCAGCAAAATACACCCACCTCACCCAGAAGCACTCAAGCTCCTGTCTTAGAGTTCATAATTTTTGTATGACCAATAGATGTGGCCATCAAAATGCTGTCAGCAGTGATGGTCACAAAGTTTCACCGGGCTTTGCAACAGATCATCAAAGTACACATCCTGTCTCTCAGGTACAGCAAAATGCTTTTATGCTGTGACAGAATATGTACATGTTGCCCTTATTGCAGGACTAATGTGCCAGATTGCATTAGAGCTACTTCACTATCTGCATGTAGTGAATATGCATTAGGCAGAGGAGGGCATGTGCTGTGTGGATGCAGCATCTGTGTCTCTGCTTCAAATGACTGGACTATTTTCTGATGCTCAGTGACAAGCACTGCAGCTCACTTCATAGGCAGGTTTCCAGCTGTGCCATGTACAATGGGAAATACACTCGTTATGCTGTTGAGGAACACAATGCTTGTTATGACATGAACAAAGAACTGCAAGGCAATGTCTCCTACTTGACCTGTGAACTGGACATTGTTGGGAGTCTGGTTTGTATTCCACTGTCATTTAACTCAATGTTAAACAGAAACTAGCAGGAAAATCTGAAAAGATACATTGCCATTGGGGTGAAGATTTGATAAGAATCTACAGAAGCACAGAGTATTTCAGCATACATTACTTCAACATCAAGTGGTTACCTTTAAAATCCAATACCTCCCTCAGTGCAGAGAGCAAACCTGTGGAGCAATTGTTTGATGTTGTCTACAAAAGACTTTGAGAAATGCGGAAATAACAAAAGCATCAGCCACTCACAAAGAACCTACTTCCGACTCATTGAAATTGGATGTGCACTGCGGCCTTGCCAGTTGCCTCAGACTCCATTTCTGTAACCTTTTGTGGAACATGATAAACGATCAATGAAATTGCAACAGCTGCAGCAATGGCTTTGGTGCTCTCACATATTGATCGTGGGCTGCCGGTGGCTGTAGTCAATAAACTGTAGATGTAACTCGGGACCAGAGGCGGGACAATCAGCACAGTCCCATAAGACCTCAACAATGTACTTTCTACATAGGCTTGCCATTGCCAGATGATTGCATGGCTTTGAAATGCTCGATAACGAATCTAAAGGCAGCTTACATGACAAAATGACTTTGTTGCTTGGATGAAGTCTCACAAAGCTGAATGCCACAGTGCCTGTAAAAGGAACATTGGCCAGTCTATGAACTGTATTAATCATTAACATTTATTGACCTCTATAGCAACCAGAAGGTACTCAAGGCATCACAGTAGCACACAGTGTCACATTTTCACATCAGGTTTACAGATTAAAAGGGAATGTATCAACCTAGTAAATGTTTTTTGTTTAAGGGTGATGGCAGTGATGACACTTTTTAGCCTTTGCAGCTGTTCCATTTCATGTTGCGTATTTACAGTCACTGGTGTAAAGACTAGCTGAGTTTGTCTTATTTAAACTTAACCATCTACACATGATTATTTATAAATGTTTAGTGCATTTCCAGTGCTCTCATTCCCTGAAAAAGTCTATTTGAACATTAAACTAAACATCATTTCAGGGATTGTCTCAATAAGACATAAGTTGTGTTTCCATAAGACTGTCAAATGCATTTAAGGACAACTTTTGAAATGCCAGAAAAAATAATTTAGTAAAAGAAAATGCTAATTCCACGTCTTCATAGGAGCAAATAAAGTGCCTCGTGCGGTGTCATCAGAAGGTGCTGCTATAGGCTACATTACACATGACCGTAACCTAAATATGAAGGAGTTCAAAACAGAATCAGTTGTTTCCCAACTGCTGTTAAAACTTTAGGGAAAAGGATGAAGAAGATACTGACAAAATTTCAGGAATGTACAAGAGAGCAATGGTAAGAAGTCTTACAAAGTAGTGTTCAGTTGAGGAAGTTGCAGTTCCTCTTTTATGGTCAGCTGGTGTAAATTTCATGCTGTACAAAAATGAAGACAACAAAAGAAGTGAAAACAAGTCATCAGTCATGTGAGGTTCAAAGCTTACCACATCAGAACTAATTCTGACAAGATGTTTTCATTTTCCAGTTATGCACACGTCTATCACCACGCGCTTCTTCAAAAAAAGTGAAAAACACCTCCAGTCAGTAATTAAAAAGAACTGAGCAAAATTAAGGAAATTCTTTTCATATTTTGGTGTTTCCATGAACATTTTAAGAATATGCATAAAAATACATTACGCGAACATAGCTATAGTTGCGTTCTTTTCCCAGCTGTGGTGTTCCTGCCTTCACCTGAAGCTCCAACAACTTATGGGTGAGAAGCTGGTAGCGAATCACGTCCTTGCCAAAAGACTTGTGTCTCACAGTTGGTTTGTTTATTGTTTGTTTATTAATTTATTTGATAGGGACAGTGCACATTAATAAATGTTCATTTAGACAGCAATGGATGTAAATATGCCAGATTGTAGCAACAATGCTAATTTATATCCACAGTCTCTAGGCCTGTAAAAACAAACAAACAAAACATTACAGTCAAACATAAAACAGTAGGTCACAATAAAAGCACATTACAAAAGTACACATAGAAAACTTAACAGTGAAACATACAATGAAACAGGACAACAGGTCACAATAAAAGGCTCACTTTCAGTCACTGTCTAAAGTGAGTTTTGAAGGTTGGTAATGTGGGACACTCCCATATGGAGAGTGAAAGACTGTTCCAGATCTTACTGACCTTCACAGAAACAGCATTTTGTTCGAAGACTGTTTTTCAGTGTGGGATCTCACAGTCCCCACCAGAGGAGGCCCGGGAAGACTGCTGTGAGCCCTTCTTGTAAGAAAGTCAGACATAGGGGTGGGGCAAGTCCATGTAACACTTTGTAGATCAAACAAGTTTGAAATTTTTTAATTCTCAAAGCTCAATAAGTTGCATATTTCCAACAAGCCCTCAAACTCATACGACCACACAGGTCGTATGTAATGTACCCCTGAATACGACCCATGAGAGCATATTTAGGTTAGCGCCCCTACGGGAGACAGGAAGGCATTACGGGATTTAATTCGGGGTTAGGGTTAGGGTTAGTGTTAGGTCAAAGTTTGTTCATGGTGACGTTTCAGCTGAGACACCAAAGTGTCGATAATTACTCAACCGCTAGAGGTCGCTTAACTTCAAAACATAACACTCGGTCGTAATACAGGCGTGTACAGACGACCTATGTGGTCGTTTTTTCAAGGAGGACAATCTCTATATTTCTAAGATATTACAAACATGATAAGGCATTGGTTTTCTATTGAAGACCTTTAACGATTTTTTATAAAGTGATCCTATTCTGGTGTAGTTGCAGGTACAGAAGCAGGGTAAGAATGGTGGACAACATCCACCTCTGCAGACACATGTATCTGCATGATTGCAACTGTACACTCCCCAAGGTAAACAAATTGTTCTGTGTGGTGGTAGCATCAAGTCATTCAAAGCTGGTGGAAAAAGTTTTTAAGGTGGTGCCCAAAGACAAGATGAAACTATGCCTTACTGTCACAGCCAGTAGCTGTGTTTGTGGAACAATACAGTAACAAGCTGTCTAGAGAGATTTTGGATGTGTTTGTAGATAGGAGCGATAGCTGTATTTAAACTTAGAGGTGCTATTTATCAGTTACTGCTAATCTTGATGGTCATCAATGTGCTAACATTGTCATTGTGTGCACGTTACCATGTTTATGTCAGCTTCAGCCCCACAAAATCATCAAGCGTCACTGCAAAGATCAGCCATAACCTCAGGAGTCCTCTCCTGAGAGAAGAGGGCTTTATAAACCTTTAAACTCATCTTAGCAGAATAACGCTCGATTTACATAACTCTATCCATCTTCTCCAAACCTGTGTGTCACAGGAGGTTAACCATCCTAAGCCCCGTTGATTCAGGCCTTATAGGATGTCTGAGACTGTCAGCAGTCTGAGTTTAATAAACTGATAGTCAATAGATCATTTTAGAGCTGCATTAAAGCTATTCTATGTCCCTAAAGATTTTGTGTAAAGCCCTGAATCTGTAAGAAGCAACCCGATCAGTGCAAGATCATCATTCTGTGGCTGTCTGCTGGTAAATCTTCTTAAAGTGGCCTGTTAGTAAAACCAAAACGCTGCTTGGTTATCAGGTTTTGGCCAGAAAAAGTTTTGTCTTTTGTGTGACACCCACAAGAATAAACCGGATCACGTTAAGCTAATTAGATTTTTTAATCAGTTACACAATCTCAGAGTTGCTGCCACAGAAGCGACATGTTCCCTCTAATTATTATGTAGTATTGTTTGGTGAGTCCGTGTTCAACAGTGGGTGCAATTTTTTTCCCAGGCAATTATCTCTCCACTGTGTTTATTTATCTCACTGTTTCTCCAAGTTGAGCATAATAAATATGTATGATTAAAGTAACCAGGTCTTTTGTTACTTCATGTAGAACTAATTAGAATTTAATGACAGTCTTTAATGTCTCTAAATGTGGCTGGCAACCAATTAATCACAATTTTATGAGCGATATATCTTTAAGATTATCACTTAGGTTGTGTTATTAACAGCACATCTGAGAGCAATACTGGTGACAACCCGTGGCTCAGCTGATGGCCTGTAACATGGAAGAATATTTCTGTGTGGCACTTTGTTTGCTGTTAGTTAAGCCAGACTATGCAACCCTGTTTTGTTTGTTTATTTGATTCTGGTTTAGTCATTTCAGGACAATTCTTTTTTTTCAGAGACAAACACTGCTTAAACATCTAATGATGTCTACCAATGCTTGATTAATGCAGCAATTCTTCCTAAATTCAGCCTGATGAAAAAGTCAGATTGCGGGCAAATTGAAATTGATTGAACTCACACATCTCAATTCCTTTTTATACAAGGGACAAGTCAACAGGTAAGAAGTACTAGATCACAGTGGTGAGGTGAACATTTTTATAGATTCTACTTAGCATGTCGAAGCCGCTGGGGAATCTGCCTGCACTCCCTTGCTGAAAATGTAATTCTCAATCTTGTGTGAAATTTTGGTCAATATATGGGTCAATTTCAATCTGTCCACAGAGTGCAGCATAGATGAACTCTGACTGAGCCATCATTGTAGGAGCACAGCATACAACAGATCTGGAAAGTAGTTAGAGCCTTTTTGCTCACTTTGTGTTGTGGATTTAATTTTGTGTTGATAAAATCGCTCATTGATCAATACAGAATACACAGGATTAGATGTCCACGTTTAAGCAGACGACGTGGCCACCAATCAAGAATTATATGAAGAGGATTTCTTTAATGTAGAAGATCACTGGTACAAGCCCAGTCTACTGCATCTATACAAAAGGGTGATATTCCTCACTTATGGTTTCGTTTCTTTGCACTATTTTGTATCAGTGTTTCATTCAAATCAAGCGCTTAACAGGACATGACGGTAGCTTCATCTAGCAAAATAAAAGAATATTAGATGAAACAATGGCTTAAGATACCACTTCCTGCCATTTTCAATAGTATTGAGGGCATTTGCTGTAAAACACCAAATGGTGTTGGTGCATCTTGTTTGCTATGATTATCCCTTTGATGTGCCAAGGGTTGTGGATGAATACATAAAACTGAAATTATGTCCAATTTCTTTTCATGAATGCTTTCCTTGACCTCAAAACGTCATGAAGTTAAAGATGGACCCGTCCATCCATTAGCTATACCTGTTTTGTCCTGCAGAGATGTACAGTGTCTATCTGAATTTCCACATATCTACATGGACAAGAAGCTCCAGAGGAACAGAAAATGTGAATGTGTAACTTCACAAAGACAGAAAAGGATAAAGCAAGATCAATGATCAACTGAAATTTTTTCATTGCAGCAGTAATTAGGAGGTATAGAATACTCTTATCTGGAGACATACACCAATGCCCTGGCCCACCCAAATCCATTGCTGATCGTAAATCCCACCTAAACATTTTATCCACTGCTCTCAGTAATCATCCGAGCCAATGCAGGTCTGGTATAGACGTACAGGAGGGCTTGATCCGCCTTGTACCGTCGGAACAGTGTGTTCACCTGGGATTTGGAGTGTCTACAGTGGCCCGGGCAACGGCGTCATGTCCAGCGGCGATTATTGGTTTGTCTTTGACCACCAATGCGGGAATAGTCGGTTCCCCGCCACAGCTCCCTTGGCGATCTGATGTTGGGGCTGCGCGTTTGGATAGCTGTTTGGCATCCGGGACGACATCTACTACAACGGGCCGTCACTATGTACATCACAAAAAGGCTTTGGAGGCGGCCAGCTTGGTGGCTAATTCAGCAGCTAGGCTACAAACAATACAAGAAGCTAACTCTGGTCATGTGACATCCGCCGTCAAGAACACTACAGGGTCAGTGGACTGTACAATGCCATCAGAGATCAAAACTGGGTGTGTACATCAAACTCCTCACTCACCAAACCGCTGTCAGCACGGTATAAAGACAAGAAATCCTGTACTGAGGAGATTTCGAAAGTCAATAATTTTAAAGACACTAAATCATGCGAAATTAATCTGGGATAGAAAAAATAAACCGAAAGGGCTACTTTGTGCTCATCTGAATATATGTAGTATGCTCCAGAAACGTGAGCAATTGGACAATTTACTTGGTAACTCCAACATTGATGTCCTAGGACTGACAGAAACCTGGCTCCAAAAATCTTCTCCTGAATCTGGTATTATTTTCCCAAATTACAATGTTTTTAGAAGGGACAGAATTTTAAGTAGGAAAAAGAGAGGAGGAGGTGTATTGCTATATGTAAAAATAATCTGGACTGTGTGCAACTTAGTGTTCCTAAAGAGGTTGAAATTGAAAATATATCAGTAAGGCTATCTCTCTCCCCGGAGATGACATTTACTTTAGTTTGTCTATATGGTTCCCCACCAATTAGGCCTGATTTCTATGAACAATTGCAAGTGCTACTTAAGCATCATACAATGCATAATAAGTCTAATGAGATTATCCTAATTGGAGACTTTAATGTAAATTGGGACTGTAAGAAAGACAAAAAGTCACTGAAGCGTATTATGGACAAATTTAATTTTACACAATTAGTACAAAAAGCAACAAGGATTACTAAACATTCTCAAACTAAATTGGACTTGATTTTCAGTAATAAACCTGAAAGAATAGTAAAATCATATAATTTTTTAACTGGCATTTCTGATCATAATATTATTCTATTTTCTAGGAAACTTTCAAAGTCTAGGACAAGGAATGATCACTTTAATTCAAAAAATAATCGGTCTTTATATGAATTTGTACCCAACTGCCAGCGGCAAAACGTATCTAACGTATTGTCATCATTGGATTGGGATACTATACTAACAGATGTTGAAAATTTTGAAGTATATAGTAGTCAATTTACCCAGGTTCTAAAAGATATTATTTCAAATCATTCCATCCGTAGGGAAAATAAACGTCAGAAAAAATATCATTTGCCCTGGCTGAATAAACAATGTAAACAATTGATGTCAACTAGAGACCTATTATTAAGACAATTTCTGAAAACAGGTCTAACAACAGACCGTCAAAGGTTTACACACATGCGAAATAAAGTAGTACAGAATCTCAGACAGGCGAAAGCCAAATTTTTTATTACCATAATTCAAAATTCTAGAGGTAATGGGAAAGTAGTATGGCAAAATTTAAACAAATTATTAGGTCGGCAACCAAATTCCAGTAATCAGAAACTTAAGCTTCAAATAACTAATTCAACAATCATTAAGGATCCCTTACTCATAGCTACTACTTTTAACGATTTTTTTATTAACTCTGTCAGAGAGATTACTCAGCAATTTAATTCACCCTCTTATTATGAGCATGCCAGTGATCCGGACCAACCGTTGTTCACTATCTCAGACATACACACGTGGACAAAATTGTTGGTACCCCTCAGTTAAAGAAGGAAAAACCCACAATTCTCACTGAAATCACTTGAAACTCACAAAAGTAACAATAAATAAAAATTTATTGAAAATTAAATAATCAAAAACAGCCATTACTTTTGAATTGTTGATTAACATAATTATTTAAAAAAACAAACTAATAAAACAGGCCTGGACAAAAATGATGGTACCTCTATAAAAGATTGAAAACTATTTGACCAGAGTGACATGATTAACTCAGGTGTGTCATTTAACTGACATCACAGGTGTTTCCAAACTCATAATCAGTCAGTCTGCCTATTTAAAGGGAGACAAGTAGTCACCCTGCTGTTTGGTGAAAAGGTGTGTACCACACTGAACATGGACAACAGAAAGCGAAGGAGAGAATTGTCCCAGGACATCCGAAAAAAAATTATAGACAAACATCTTAAAGGTAAAGGCTATAAGACCATCTCTAAACAGCTTGAAGTTCCTGTGACAACAGTGGCTCATATTATTCAGAAGTTCAAGACCCACGGGACAGTAGCCAACCTCCCTGGACGTGGCCGCAAGAGGAAAATTGATGACAAATTGAAGAGACGGATCGTTTGAATTGTATCCAAAGAGCCCAGAGCAACCTCCAAAGAAATTAAAGGTGAACTCCAAGGCCAAGGTACATCAGTGTCAGATCGCACCATTCGTCGTTGTTTGAGCCAAAGTGGACTTCATGGGAGACGACCAAGGAGGACACCACTGCTGAAAAAAACTCATAAAAAAGCGAGACTGGAATTTGCAAAAATGCATGTTGACAAGCCACAAAGCTTCTGGGAGAATGTCCTTTGGACAGATGAGATCAAACTGGAGCTTTTTGGTAAGGCACATCAACTCTATGTTCATAGACTCAAAAACCAAGCATACGAAGAAAAGAACACTGTCCTTACGGTGAAACATGGAGGAGGCTCAGTAATGTTTTGGGGCTGCTTTGCTGCATCTGGCACAGGGTGTCTTGAAAGTGTGCAAGGTACGATGAAATCTGAAGACTATCAAGGCATTCTGGAGAGAAATGTGCTGCCTAGTGTCAGAAAGCTTGGTCTCAGTCGCAGGTCATGGGTCTTCCAACAGGACAACGATCCAAAACACACAGCCAAAAACACCCAAGAATGGCTGAGAGAAAAGCGTTGGACTATTCTAAAGTGGCCTTCTATGAGCCCAGATCTGAATCCCATTGAACATATGTGGAAGGAGCTGAAACATGCCATTTGGAGAAGACACCCATCAAACCTGAGACAACTGGAGCTGTTTGCTCATGAGGAGTGGGCCAAAATACCTGTTGACAGCTGCAGAACGCTCATTGACAAATACAGAAATCGTTTAATTGCAGTGATTGCCTCAAAAGGTTGTGCAACAAAATATTAAGTTATGGGTACCATCATTTTTGTCCAGCCCTATTTCATTAGTTTGTTTTTTTAAATAATTATGTTAATCAACAATTCAAAAGTAATGGCTGATTTTGATTATTTAATTTTCAATAAATTTTTATTTATTGTTACTTTTGTGAGTTTCAAGTGATTTCAGTGAGAATTGTGGGTTTTTCCTTCTTTAACTGAGGGGTACCAACAATTTTGTCCACGTGTGTATCAGATTATGACGTAGATAAAATCATTACCAGCTTGAATAATTCGAAAACTCTTGATGCCTTTGGGCTGAATACAATTTTTTTTAAAGAATATAAGGACTCTTTAGTACGTCCTATTGCACACCTTCTTAATATGTCCTTTAAAAATTCTATTGTCCCAGCAAATTGGAAGATAGCTGCAGTGACTCCCATATTTAAATCTGGTGAGAGTACTGAGGTATCCAACTATCGTCCTATAAGCATACTCCCCATTATGTCTAAAATAGCTGAGAAATGGGTGATTAAACTTCTGACATTTCATTTACAGAATGTTCATCCATCTCTACATCCATTACAATTTGGTTTCCGGACCAATCATTCCACGGACAGTGCTCTGTGTGTGCTGACAGAAAATATAAAAGGCCTGCTTGACAAGAGATCTTCCTGTGTTGGGGCAGTTTTCTTAGATTTGAAGAAAGCATTTGATTCTGTAAATCATTTACTGCTACTTAGCAGGTTGACTCAATTTAACATTTCTGATCAAGCGCTTTTGTGGTTCAGATCTTACCTGTCAGACAGGAAACAGTTTGTGGTAGTGGGTGGTGCTAAATCTCAGACTTTACACCTTGATACTGGTGTTCCGCAGGGGTCTATCCTTGGGCCGGTTTTATTTTCCTTGTTTATTAATAATCTACCTAATGTATGTCCAAATAATGTCTTCTCGCAAATGTACGCGGATGATGTTGTAATCTACACTCAAGCAAATAATACTCAACAAGCATCTGATAATCTAACAGCTGCACTATCTTCTGTACATAACTGGTTCAGTGACTCTTGTCTCCTGCTGAACACCAGAAAAACGGTTTGTATGTATTTTGCTAAAACTCCTCGTGAACTAACTACGTCAAACGTCTTTCTAAATGGAATAGAGCTTGACCTAGTTCCAGAATTTAAATATCTAGGAGTAGTTTTGGACTCAACATTGTCCTTTAAGGGTCACGTAAAAAAGGTGACACAAGTTGTTAAATTCAACATCCAAAACTTCCGTCATATTAGAAATAATTTAACTCTGAGTGCAGCTAAAATATACTTTTATTCTATGATCATTTCACATATTGATTATTGTCTGAATACATGGTCACTTGCGTGTCCAACAACACTTTCACCTATAGAAAGTCTTTATAAAAAAGGCTTAAAAATTTTAGATAAAAAACCGTTATCATTTCATTATTGTTACATTTTGAAAAAACATAGATTATTGGACTTCACAAATATGATAAATTTAAAATCGGCTTGTCTGATCTACAAAGTTTTACACTCCCTCGCTCCTCCACCCCTGAAGGTTTTTATTAAAAGTACGAGTTATGATGATAATGTCAGAACCACAAGAGCAATGAGCAGAGGCGATTTGGCGATACCTCATAGAAACACCACATTTGGTCGAATGGCCTTGTCTGTTCGGGGTGGGCATTTTTGGAATAGTCTACCAGTAACGTTAAGAGACTGTCCTACGTATAATTCTTTTAAGGCCAAATTAAAGGATTGGCTTTTGTCTAAACAGGAATGTGCACATTATTGAGTACCTTAGACTGTTGTATATTATGTCCAGGGGAAAACGTCTGTATATTGTGTTGTAGGTGAGCATGTAGAGTGAATGTTTTATAGAGGACGAATGTTGGAGATATGAGTGAAATATTATATTGACTACTTATTTTAATGTAAATACATTTATATGTTTTTCTTCTTCCCTGACCCTGTCCCGTGGGACTACAGATGGAAATTAGCCTGAAGGCTATAATCTGGCATGTTTACTTTCATGTTTTTTTTCATGTCTGTTCATTAACATGCATTGTCCCAATCAAATAAATAAAGAAAAAAAAAAAAAAAAAAAGCCATAGTACCGCTAAACAAAGCTGCGGCAATCATACTCCTGAAATGATGCCATGGATAGAGTGCTGCTTGCACAATCTAGGTCTGAAAACCAATGCAAGTGCTTCAAAGTTGGCACAAGAGTTACTAACAGAAATCAGAGTTCCTGTGACAGCTCGGGCAGAGCCAGGCATATTGCATCATTTCAGCTTCTATGGATGGCATCCAAGAAAAAGACCATTGTTTGGAACAAAAGTTTAACATTAACTTAACACGAAAAGAACACGTTCTTGATTCAAATGAGACCAAGGTGAATTTTTGGCTGACTGAGATGTGGTCCAGCAAGTTTAACAGGAACCTGACCAGGACTACTACAGTCAATGCACAGTCCTAACAGTGAAACAGCACCGAGAAATTACATTTAGTGATGGCACCATGAATGCCTGGATATTGGCTGACAAGATGGCTCCCAGTCTGAGGACAATTTGAAAGGAAAATTTAAAACTATAGCCCAAGTCCTTTAATTTACTTGAATTCAATACAACACCTTCAGGGTATTTTAAAGAGTAAAGGAACTCCTCCATCAAAGAGCAATTGAAGAATGGTAGAGCAAGATGGAGTCTGCCATCAAAGGCAGGAATCTGAAGTACTGCAAAAAAAAAAAAAAGATTTGAATCTTAGTAATGAAAGGTGTACTGACTTTTGTTGCATTGAATTCCAATTTTGGGACCTGTATTTTTAATGAGTCTGAACTTTTTAAATTTTACATAAGAGTAAGAACCCCACTGTTCAACTTGGAGATAAAGCAGTTACTGTAAGGTGATGGACATTTTTGAGTCATTTCATTCAAGTAATATTGCACAGGGGCTTGCAAATTATCCGTTCTCATTCCACATGTACATTTATTTTTTTACTTTAAGATGGCTCAGACTGACCCACAACATAATGGGAGGGTTAGACCTAGTTTTATTTAATGTTGCAAGATACATTTTCATGTGTTTTGTTTAAGTTTTCAACTACAGAGTGGGTTGGCTGGCATGTGTGGAAATGACTTGGTGTAAATCAGTGATACCACAAATATTCAGACACAGAGCCCCGGGAAGGAAAGTTGGTTACATTCTTTGCAATATCAACAACATTATTTCAATCGTCAGTACTTTTCATTTGCAGGAGTAAGATGAATTAGTGAACAACATGATTTTTTTTTATGATGACAACTGTAATACAATTATTTCTGGCTTTAAATTTGTGGTTGGAGCAGTATAATGACACAGTGAAAGCCACTGGATTAATGGACAGTTTCAAGTTGCTGCCACATACACAGCTTTAACTACAGCATGTTAGAAAGGCTTTATTCAGTAATGCTGTGATGGCACACTTTGTGCTGGCATGATTTAGCATAGTCTGTCGGAAGCTGTACAGTTGCTTAATTGGCTGGAGTGGTTTACATTATGGTATTCATTTTTGGACATTGTGTCTTGTAGTGGGCAGTAGGTCCAGGTCCAGTCATGTGCAACAAACACAATATGGAGCAAAGTGCTCAGTCATAGTCAGTGATTCTAGTCTGGGCAAGTAAAGGTTAATAAAAACTGTAAATCTGTGTATAATGATTTCCTCTGCTCCAATCTCACTCTCTGCAGTGCATTGATCCATGCACAGCAGCCTTAGTTTTCTGTAGGGACTGTAAACCCTAGTTTAATGAGTGTATTTGGTGCAGAGAAAAATCGCAAAACACAAATCAACTTTTTTTTTCATTCAGTCCAGGACTGTGCTGCAGTTTGAACCCAAAATAATTACCAATTCAAAACTGTCAAACCACAGTCCCACCAATATTAAAAAGAGTTTATTGATTTAAGCCTGTTAGAAATGCAGCAGCCTGAGGGCAAGTTTAGCCAAAGGAGAGTTCATCAACAAACCAGTGACAGCCATTTGTAGTGGACACAGCCACTTCTACCACTACTGTTTTCAGATTTTAATAAATGTATTATATTAGAACAGCATGACAGTCCCTAATAAAGTACATTTTGGGTTTAAAGAGTTAATGACCATGAAGACAAGACTTTTTATCACATGAGGTATAGTTAAGTCAAGCTTTAATTTCTGACTTGTTAGAAACCCCTTGTGTTTGAGCTGCAGAAAATTGTGGGCGGGTGGGAGGAGTTAGAGGGACTCTATGAATCTATACCTTCTAGAGTTACATTGAGGCCATTTAAAAGCATTAAAAGAAATTTTTTTGGGGGGGGGAATTAAAAAGTACAATTTTGATACACAGACACAAGTTTTCAGAAGTTTAATCAATGACTTGAGAGGGACTTCTAGAAGACGTTTTTTTTTTTAGCGAGGTAGCGTTGAGTGCCAATAAAAAGACTCTCTTTTTCTTCCTTTCACAGGGAGGCAAAAAAACTGACATATGCTGAAATTCTTTACAAAACTGAATATATTACAAGACTTAATACTATGAAATGGAGAAACAAATCAGAACCAGATAATGTCTGGCTTGAAATGTCACAGGACAGAAACTGGTATGAGGCCAAAATACATGCACATGGTGCAGTACACAAATTGGCAATTCTGACAACAGAACTGTGTGCTAATCACTCAGACACACTCTAATAGGGGAACTCTAAGGCCCCGTCCACACGAAGATGAAACGCTGAACAGTTTCAAAAACGATCGCCATAAAGACGAAGGCGTCTCAGAAATTGTGTGCGTCTACACGAATGCACTCGATACGCATGGAAACGCTGTAAAACACATGCCAGACCTCTAGGGGTGCTGTAACAATATGACGGAAATGCGCAAACAGAAGAAAAAAACTGTGGGCATGCGCACTTGTGGTAAAAGTTGTAAACAGAGAGCAAGCCGGGAAGCATGAGTGGACAATAAGGGAAAGCTACTACCTTCATCTGGACGGACGATGAGGTTGAACTCTTGCTTCGGGTGTCACTGGATTATAAAGCCAAAAAGCTGCAAGAAAGCATCGATTGGGAGACATGTCAGTCAAAATACGTTGACATCACGATGGCCTTTCAGGAACAATATCCATGGGACTCCACCGACAGAGATTTTCCTCACGACCTCACAGCCATTACGAAATTCCAGGTAACCACAAAAATTAAAAACATCCGAGGAAAATACAGGCAGGCAGTGGACAGTGGGCGAAAGAGTGGCTTTGGCCGTGTGGTGTACATGTTTTTTGAACTCTGCACGGAGATTTGGGGAGGGTCGCCTGCTACGCGCGCCATTGAATCAGGCATTGAGACGGCGGACCTCATCGATTCATCTTCCACACAGAGTTCAGCTTCTTCACAGAGTTTGGTGACTTCGGAGGAGCCCACTGACTCGCCACAGTCTCAAGACACAGCCGAAAGTCAGCTGCCTCCTCCAGTCGTAAGGCAGCGCAGAGACGCTGCAGGTAGGTCACAACATGTGTCATAACACACTAAATACAAAATTGTTTTGTACAGTTTTGTAGTACGCAAACATAAATGAACTATAGCTCAGAAGTTATCTAATCAAAACAAATTCCACGGTCCTCTGTTATTGGATAATCTTGACTTTGTGTCACTGTGTGTGTGCTTAATTGGCTGTCTGTGTTAAATGTGGCCTGGGAGGGTGGATGGGGTTCTGTATTTTTATTATTATTTCATTTTAGTATTTTAATTATTATTTTCCCCTGACTCTGTTTAATGTTTACTTGAATGTTCAACACTTTCTGCTACATTTTTTCGTATGAAAAGTGCTTTAGAAATAAAGTTTGATTGATTGATAATGTTCATTACCTACATGAATATATTACCAGACCCTTGCTATTCTCTTGTTAATCAAATTAATTTTTTCTTTGTGTCTTTTAAGGCCAAGCTGAACACCCACAGAGGGGACAGGCTGAAGAGAAAGGTTCCTGCAGATAAAGCAAATGAAGACCTACAAATAAAAAGGAGGATGCTACAGCTGATGGAGGAGACCTCAAGACGCAACACTACCAACATGGAACAAATCAATAAAAACATCGCAAACATCACCAATACCATACAGGATGGATTCACTCTGATGAGAGAATTACTTCTCCAGCCTCCCATTGCACGCCCCCACCATAGCAGCAGTGTTTATGGACTATACCAGGGACACTCACCATTGTGCATGCACCCAAACCCACAACCTAATGCATCAGCCATCATTCACACCCCTCCACCACCACCACAATCACAAGACATCTCACTACAACATACACCCTCATTTTCATACACCCAAGCACTGTTTAAAGATGATTGAGCTGTGTCACAGCCTTGCACTACTTGTCTGAAGTTTGTTGTCCAAGTGACTAAATGGAAGCAAATTGATAATTGTTAAAAAGAAATGTTTACGATATACCAGTCATATTGGACAGATTTGATCCTGTTGCCCTGCACATACTCAGTTCTTGCACTGAAATAAAGACACACTTTGTTTACATCTTTGTTTCGATTTAATGACTTAACATATCTCTTCTGTTCTTCCAAATTTTCCTTTTGCTAGTCAATGCCATAATGTAAAATATTTTATCACTGCTACTTTTCTCAGTCTTTAAGGGTCAAGGTACTTCATGACCACTCTCCTCACTCTCTTTCTTTCCCCCTCATTACAGTCAGTGAGGTAACTGTTGGACTGTGTGGGAGAATGTGAGTCCTTCTCGCTTTGCATTGTTCCAATCACAGACATTTCATCCACAGACTCCTTGATTACCTCACAGAAATTGTGAAGTACAAAGCAGGAATATATGACATGGGGCAGGTCGTTCAAATTTATGTCCATCGACCTTTTTAGTGCAGCAAACCTGGCTTTCAGTCTACCAAATGAGCACTCAATAACCATCCGTGCCAAAGTACTGCTCTTGTGGTGTTGACCCTCCATTTGAGAACTCCTTTATCAGATGAGGTAGCAGTGGATATGCGGGATCACCAAGAAGGAAAATAGGTATGAGTTCCTCATCGTCCACAATCTGTCTTTTCAGGGAAGGGATCTTGCCATTTTTCATGGACAGGTTCAATTTGGAGTTCGCAAAGATCCGTGTGTCATGTACACTGCCAGGCCATTTGATAACCACGTCCATGAATCTGTACCGGTAATCACAGACTGCCTGTACGTTCAGGGTGTGCTTTCCTTTTCTATTTATATAGTCCGTGGAGTTGACCGATGGCTGTTTAATTTCAATGTGGGTGCCGTCAACTGCTCCTAAACATTGGGGTATGCCATGAGCATGGTGAAAGCCCTCGACCAAATCCGTGGCGTCTTGCTCCGTAAACGGTAGTTTAACATATCTGGGACCAAGGTGGATGGAGATGGCCCTGCAGGTCTGCCTGACAGTGACCGACACAGCCTGCTGCGACACACCGAAGGCGTTAGCGGTCTTCCGTAGCCTTCACTCGTCACTCAAATAATAGAGCGTCATTGCTACCTTTTTCAGTGGGTCGATGGGTGTCCTCATGATCGTTGTTTGGCCTTCGATGTGCGGGCATAGTTCCTTCATGAGTGCCACGACAGATGTCTGGGACATGCGGAAGTTTTCCCTCCATTCCTTGTACAGGACAACACCGTTCACAAAATTGTCCCACCAGCTACTGGTTCTGCCTGGTCTCACCCAAAACCTCCGCCTCGTTGTCCTGCGGGTCCTTTTCCAGGGTATATCCATAAAGTGCCGTAACGTGTCCTCGATAATTGTTTGTTCAACTCGGTGGTAATTGAGAAGAAGGAGATTTTGCTGCAACAGGGATAGTAGGGTCATCAGCTTCATCAGCACATTTGCTATACTGTACGCCGCCATTGTTATTGTCGTGGCGCATGCGTGTCAATGAAGTTATGAAACTGCGCATGTGTGTCAATGAAGATACGAAACTATGACGCAAGCGTTTCTGAAAAGCAGCGGACCGCCTGTACACATGGAGCTGCGTAAACGGCGTTTCAAAATCTTTCCACTCTGGAACCCTCTTTCAAAAATGATCGTTTACAGACCCCCAAAATGCCGTCTTCGTGTGGATGATATGCAGACTTGGCAAGAAACTTGTGCGTTTTGACCTCGTTTCGTCTTGGTGGATGGGGCTTTAATTCTAAATGGTTGTATCACATTCACCCATTGATGGCGGGAGCTGCCATGCAAGGTGCTAACCATGACCCATCAGGGGTTAGGTGTCTTACTCAGGGACACCTCAACATGAGCACGACAGGCCAGGGGACCGAACCGCAACCCTCCGGTTGCAAGACGGCCACTCTACCCACTGAGCTATGCCGCCCGACTGGTGCAAGAATTTGAATAACTCCAATATGGCAACGAACAAACTTAACATTTAGCTGGTAATGCATGTACGGATACACGTGGCAACAGATCGCTAACAGACTGGCGATACAAGGATGCAGAATAGTCGAAGCAGAAGTAAAAAGCAGAACAAGCCAAAATTTCAAACCCAACACTACTAAGCTGGCATGCAGACAGGAGAATGGTCGAGGGAATGCAGGCAAAGGAGGGGTGTGGCATGGCAGGCAAAGATCTGTCAATCAGTACAAAGATATTAACAAATAAAGAGTGTAGCATTTGGTTACAAGTGATGGAATACAAAACCCAGGGCAGTTAGCTACTAGTAGCATGCAATCGTGTCAGTAATAATAAAATAATGTGCATTTTAATTTGGACTGGTGGTTAGCACTTTTGCCTTGCAGCTAGAAGATCCCTGGTTCGGGTCCCGGCTTTCCTGAGATCTTTCTGCATGGAGTTTGATTGTTCTCCCTGTGCATGGTTTTCTCCTGGTACTCCAGCTTCCTTCCACAGTCCAAAAACATGCTCAGGTTAATTGGTGATTATAAACTGTCTGTAAGTGTGAATGTGACTGTGATTGTTTGTCTCTATGTGTAGCCCTGTGATAGATTAGTGGCCTGTTCAGGGTGTCCCCTGCCTTCACCCTAAGTCAGCTGGGATAGACTCCCGCCCGATCACAACCCTACTGATGATTAAGCGATGTATAATTAATGGACAGATGGATTGTATTTACACTTTACATTTCTATATCATTATCAAACTGTTACATTGCATTTTCTTAAAGGCTAATGTTGCTTACTCATTGGTTATTTGTAATGGCTGGCTTGTCTCATTGTTAGCAGCCATCATTCATTGCTTGGGTGAAAACTTGCTCAGGATCAGCCCTATGTTACATACCTGTATTTTTAGGCTTGACTGCCAAATTGCGAACCCTTATATCTGTTACCATTAAAGAGAATATTATTTCACCATGTTGCATGTCCTCAAAGACTCTGGCTGCAGGCGACATAACTACTGAGGTACAGAGCAAATCTCTGACAGCAGAAGTGGAGCAAAAATCATGTGTAAAAAGACATCCAGTGCTAACTATTCAGATGTTGGTACACATTTACGTTTACAAATTCTTTTACACATTTACAAATCTCACTATGGACACACAGACATACAATTCTTCATATACATTTACAAATTGTTTGCTACAATATTTCCCCCATACTCCATTTCACTAGCTGTGTGAATTCTTGCACCAATGGGCTGTACTTGTATTAAATAAGGTGTGACTTAAAGGGAATGAATACCTATGCAGTCGTTAATTTTCAGCTTGTTCATTAATTGACATTACTATATAGAAATCATTAAAGAACATTAAAGAATATTTTGAAAATGAAATCTTGTCAAGACAGCCAAATTAAAGTGACCATAATTCAATGCTGAAATAAAAAGGTGAAAACTCCACAGTAGGTGAATACTTTTTATAGGCACTAGGTATTTAGATAGTAAGATATTGCTAAATCAACCATTTAAGCGCAAACATACAATGAACATCTAGCAGACTGTGAGATAATATTTGAATTTTCCATGCCAGTAGGACATTATGTAAGGTGACTGAAATTAACACAGTGCTGTCTCTGGTAGCCACTGGTAGCTGAGAAACGTCCATCTGATGGGTTTAAAATGTAAATCAGTGACAGAGTTTCATGATTGGGTCAGTGTGATCAGGCATGTTGAGAACAACCACTGAGCCATCTCAGATGCAGATGTTTAACTTATCCAGTTAGACAAAATCATGACGCATCCATTAGTATAATTGTATGCATCAGTTAATTTTCAAGACCTCATAAAGTCATAGAAACAACAGTATGTATGACTGAGCATTGTAAAAGATGCATTTACCTTCATCTGAATCAGTCTAGGCTGACAGTTATCCAGCTTTGTCACTGATGAGAATCATCGGCACTGTTATGAACTGCTATGAGCTCATCTTGTAACATGTAAGCATCATGTGGAAATAAATGAAAAGATAACAAGATGGACAGATGTGATTTTTTTCATTACTCTACAGATCATTTAATGGTGTCACAGCTGAATGACACACAGTGCTCTTTTCATGCCAGAACACATAGCTTACGGAGCAAGGATTTACTTATAGAGATGTGCAGAGTAATTCATCAGTTAAACCATTACAGATCCTTCTCTTCGATTCTAGTCACCTCTGTGCTCCTGTTTACCTTTTCCCACCCTCCAGGGCACAGTGTGTGGGGAATAGCAGAAAAAGGAAGATCTATTTTTCTCCATCAGATACCACTATTTCAATTTGTGAAGCTTTGCTGCCATTTTGGCTATCTCAATTGCTTCACTGGCTGAGGGAGAACTTTGCAAATGTTTGCTGATTAGACTATTTTTAGTGACAGAACAGAAACTGCCAAATAAATCCTCTTGATAGTAAAGATTAATTACCATTGAGACTGCTGTTAGTCTTTTTTCTGTCTTAATATGCAGACAGGGGCATTTGGCGAGAAGATATATTTTATTATGATATTAGAGAAAATGGCTCTCTTTTATATTGAAAAGGCACTTTTTTTAAAAAAAAGTGAGGATACAAGAATTCTTGTCATCATACAGTAATCCACATCTGTTATTCTGTTACTTTTCCTTAATCTCTTTTTTCTCTTTTCAGTTGTGTGCTTATGAAGTTAATTTTAAAAGGTATGGAATGAGAGCAGAGGCTGATTTCTGATGCAGAGATGCAGAAAAAGGGGTTAAAAGTCCTGAGATGTAGAGCAGAACCAGAGCCTGTGGTGATTTAAAAGTAATCAATAGAATCTTAAATGGAGTTTTATAACTAACAGGGGACCAGTAATTCAGCAAGGACTGGTCTAATGTATTCCCTGCTGCTGTGTTTTGCACAAATTGCAAACAGGCAACTGCTGCACTACGTAGCAAGGGAGTAATGACATGTATTTGTCCATGCAGGAGAAAATAAGAGTTTGCATGTCAACATGTGTCTCTCTCTCAAAAAAGAAAAACTTTAAATCAAAGTAAATTAAGTTCATTATTGTAACATTAGAGATATTTCAGTTGATAAGTCATAGAAAATGAGAACCACAGAAACTTTTTTTGTTCTAAGCAAAAAATTGCAACATGATATGTTTTAGTTGTTCTGCTATACTTCAAATCAAAGCGATGCATTTCATATCACACCGGTGATGCTGAAACAATGTGTCAGGGATAACACAAGATCCAAGCACAGACAGATGCAGGCAGAGAAAAAAAATTCAACAGTTTATTGTACAGTGAGAAAACATAAAAGACAATTACCTGGGAACAAGGTGCAATGGCGACAACTATGAGAGTGAAGGGGAATACAATAATTCACAAACTGGGAAAGTTATCGAAGCCCATGAGGGACAGCAGACTACAACGTGAAGCACAAATAGAATGCAGACTTATGCAACACAAATGACACAATATTTAATGTAAATTACTTGTAAACATATATATATATATATGTACAACTATACTATAACAAATCATCAATTAGACAACGGTGCTAGTCAAGCACAACTATGGAGCTGGAGGAAGATTTCTTTTTACCAGCGGTACGATAACAAACACTTTATGCAACTCAAGGAAAACAGCAAAAATAAAAAGCCTTGCAAAGCAAAAAGTTCAAGTTCACAAAATTAATTACAGTTTAAAATGCGAAGTCCCTTTAAATTTTTCTAAATCTGAATGAAAGAGAAAAAAATTAATGAGGAAAAAAGAGGAAAAAACTGTTGGCACAATAAATTCTTATCACAGCAGCAGCGTTAATACAGCAGGTTTTCTAGCTCGTCATCCAATGATTTCAATCCAACCTAAAAACCTGACCATCCATTCAGCAGCTGGAAAAGAGAAGCCGTCCCAAGCAGCACATCCTGAGTGGCAAGCTCACTGGTGAATTAAATGAATGGGTTTGCTAGTGAATTAAATCTGCACGGCTTGTCAGAGTATGAGGGGATATGAGATCCACTCACCATGCTGGGGTCTGTGTGGGAATCCAGATTCCATTCATTTCCAGTTTGTTCAAAATAATGCAGTTGTTTGCAGATGGTTTTGATTTGGCTGTATAGTCTTTCTGGGCTTGGCATGACTGAGCACATTCATGCATTCAGCTACACAGGTGCAGGGTGGTTCCAAAGTGTGCTTTCATTTGCTTATGAGCTTAGACTAACAGCTGAGCTGTCCAAAAAACACAGAACAGGTTTTCTGATAAATGGCCAACAAACACTATGATAGATCACCCCTTTTACCTGGGCTACACTTAACCCTGAGAATCAAGGTGGAACAGGACAGGAAAACTAACCAGAAACAAATAACACAGAGCTAGGAAAGTTACGAAAACAGAGGAGACCAAAACTAAGATACAGAATCACAAGGGATGCACACTGTGTAGCTATCGTTGGCGACTACACTAAACATAGGAACAACATCACCAGACGCGACAACATGAAAACACTACTTTGGCATGACTACACAACCAGAAAGCACAAGCACAATGTACACTAGTGACAGACCCAAGAACTACGACAAGAAGCACTACTTAATTGACAGTTTCTATTGAGAGCGGTCTGGGGAATGTGGGCAGTGGGGAGAGTGATGGCATGGCTGGATGAGTCCTGGAGCGTGGGTCTTCAGGTTTGCACAGTGAACAGAGTGGAGAATGCTGAGCCAGGAATCCAGACAGGTGGTGGCGTAGAGATCAGGTGAGGCTGGTGTTCGTGCAAAGAATTGGACACGAGAAACAGATTAATACAAGCAATAAACAACAAAGCAGCATTGGAGCAAAGATATCCTGAGTTGACTAGTTGTGAGTAGTACAACAGTACAGCATCTGGGGATGTTCCAAGCCCTTCTTTGATGACAGGTGATGGCAATGGACAGCAGAGACCACTGCCTGCTCCAGGTGTCCTCGATCAGCTGATTATCCAAGGCACATACACACCCGCACACACAATTTTCTTATGCCCTAATAGGGAAAGGGGAAAAGGAGGTTGAAACTGCCAGCGAGGCAGGGGTGGAGGGCATGACAGTACAGCACTCCTTCTTAGAGCACAATGAGACCAGCAATTGGGAGTCATGGGCAGAGCAATGGTCGACATATGGGTGAAAAGTAATGTGGCCAAAGAGCAAAGGATAGAAATTGAACATAGCAGGACAAAGGACTAACAAAGGTGCAATTTGTTTCTTCACATGTACACACATGGACACCAGATGCTTCTCGTTCTGTTATTGGAGAAAAAATTATTCTGGCCTGTTTATAATTCTTTAAACCAATCACTGCCATATTGGGCTGGTCAGAGGACAGGATGAAACCTGTGGTGTTCACTTTGGTGGAAGATTTACATGCAATCAGGTGAACACTGTCATTAGAATAGATAATTCAACAAAAAAGACTGAAAAACAGCAGGACTGCAATTCTACAATTCTGCAATTTCATTTAGCAGACGCTTTTATCCAAAGTAACGTACACTACCGTTCAAAAGTTTGGGGTCACCCAGACAATTTTACGTTTTCCATGAAAATTCACACTTTTATTCATGTGCTAACATATTTACAGAAGTGTTTTCTAATCATCAAGTAGCCTTTCAGCACAATAAACAAACACAATGTAGCATTAGAACGAAGGCGTGATGGTTACTGGAAATGTTGCTCTTTACCCCTATGTGGATAGTCCATAAAAAATCTGCCATTTCCAGCTAGAAAAGTCATTTACCACATTAACAATATCTAGATTGTATTTCTGATTAATTTAATGTTATCTTTACTGAAAAAACTGCTTTTCTTTCAAAAATAATTTGTAAATGACCCCAAACCTTTGAATGGTAGAATATATATGTGAGAATAGATACAACACAAGCAAGATATAGTCAGGAGAAAACAACCTGGATAAGTGCCATAAAACAAGTTCAAGTGTGATAATGGGATCGCGCTGTCTACAGGCAGTGCGGGAGGTAATAGGAAATGTTTTTTGGTTTCTTTTGCAGTCTGTCAAGTGCAAAGGTGTTCAGTGAAAAGCTGTTTTTTAGTCTTTCCTTAAAGACTGAGAGGGATTCTGCAGATTGAACAGAATTTGGTAACTTGTTCCAAGACTAGGGAACCATAGAGGAGAAGTGTCTAGCTATCGACTGGCCCTGTTGTGGTGGTTGTATCAGGCACCTTTTGTTAGCCAAGTGTAGTGAGCAGGAGTGTAGACCTGAATGAGAGGGTTCATGTAAGACGGAGCTGTGTTCATTGTAATTTTGAATGCAAGTGTCAGGATTTTAAATTTTTTGCAGACAGCAACTGGAAGCCAGTGAAACAATCTGAACAGCGCAGTGACGTGTGCTCGTTTTGGCTGATTGAAAACCAGACGTGCTGCTGTACTGTGGATCATCTGCAGAGGTTTGACCATGCATGTGGGGAGGCCTGCCAGTGAGGAGTTGCAGTAGTCGATGTGTGATATTACGAGAGCCTTTACTAGGAATTGTGTTGCATGTTCAAACAGGAAGGGTCTGATCTTCCTGATGTTGCACAACCAAGCAGCAGAGGCCACATGAGCCTTGATGGTTGGCTGGTCAATTAACTGAACTGCTTTACTGTATGATACAAACTTAAAACTGAAAATGTTCAGTGTGAAAGTTGCTGCTCAGAGATAGTTGTTTTTTTCTCCTATGAGGGGGATTTTAAAAACAGTAACAAGCAGATAGTGGAAAGGGAGGGGAAACTGCACAATAGGTAATGGCAGGTTCCTGCAATCTACATCCAGTGAGTCAGACTTCCTTTTCTTAAATACCAATTATGAAAAACAAATCATGCATTTCAGTGTTAATGGAGCTCTTAGCAGACATCTTCTTGATAATCTCATAATAGTAACATGTTTTGATTTTAACAACGTTCTGTTGAATTCTCCAGTTGTTTTGTCTAGACCTCTTTATGTTTCATTCTGTTTAAGTTTGTACCTTTAACAGTCATCATACCAGTGACTCTTTGGCTTAAAACTCAGTTTGATTTAATGCCTGCAAAATGAAACATTTGACCAAGCGAGGCAGTGAAAGCAACACAATCCATCTGAGGAACATATGTCAAAATGAGCTGAAATGTAATTAGAGCTGCTGCATTACATTTGGATCACTGACACTTTCAGCCCCCAACCCCTATCCCCCCACCCCTACTACATTATTCATAAATGTTATAATTCTCACCCATATGGATTCCATTCTTACTGCCAGTTTTGGCAACATGGATTATGCCACTTTCCCATTGTGGCGGGGCTGAGATATTGCACTGATAAATTAAGTGGCTGTGTCATTTGCAGAGTATAAATGGAATGAACCCCAGAATAGAGAGGTCTTTCATCTTTTCTGATAAGACCGTCCTGATTATATCTAAATGTAGAGCAACATTTAGAGGACTATCAATCAAGTTGAACCATGAAAAAAGGGGTGGGAACTGAAGGAATTATGCTCCAAAATGGCTTCCCGCTCTTTAATTTCCTGTGACAGTATGCATTAGCTCTCATCACTGCCTTACTGCCATTAGACTAGCAAATGATTATGGCTACTGCCTCCACCAGCAGTAGAGAGGGAGCTAATGTAGCGTTTTCATGGTGTTTTCATCTCACATCCCGCCCCCATGATGCCGCCTTTGCATCTCTGACTCTTTAAAGTGTCTTTTTAGACTTTTTCCACTCTATCAGATTCCATTCATTTTCACTCTTCTGAGCCCCATCTGCCTCCCGGGCCCTCAGGGCGAGCCTTTAAAAAGCTGTATGTCTTTTTTGTGCTCTCTCTCTTGCATAGTACAGTAACTGGGGTCAGCCGAGCTTCAAACAAAGTCAGTGTTTGAGAGTCCTTGCACAAAGGAGTGGACTGCATGTGAGTGTTGTGACGTGTTTGCTTCAGCAAAGGGAAGACGGATTTTTATTGATGTAGCAAAATGGTAAGACAGTGTGTCTGTGTGTTTGAGATCGAGAGAGAATGACATTTCCAGTGTGCCAGAGAAAGATGTGTGATTATGCGAGGTATCTCTAAAATTGCAGGAGCTATGAATCGCATCAAAGAATGCTTCCCATCAATGATGATGAGGTTTGTCCCACTTTAAATCCCCCATTGGACAACTAATTAGGATCTGCAGCTGGTGGTGGTTGCCATTTGCTTTTACACACATTTACTGGCATTCACAGAATAACACTGCATTGCTTGTCTGCCATCATCAGTATATGAGTGTTTACACTGTAAGTAAGATATCTTTTGTCATTGAATTTACAGTGAATCTCCATTTATCACTGGTGTAACTAATGGCCAGAATGATGGATGGCAGTAATACCATGTCTATCACTAGGTCCTTAAGTTATCTTACAGTATATTGTGTTTGTGGCCCATCTCATCTATCTTCCCATTCCAAGTGCCCTGCTGGGTGACACACAGCATATTGTCCATGACCATGGCCATACACTGTGTCATGGTTAATGGGGACTTGCTGGTAGTTTCGACAGGGGAAATTCATAGGAAAACTGTGAGCTGTGTTGTTTGGTGGGTCACATCAAACACTTCTTCACTTGATTTGTCAGTCTCCACTGAGAGTTTCGGTTCTTTTGAATAATAGGATGAGAAGCCCTTGGGCAGTATCCCCCAGCCCTCTGCTTCATGGCTAACGTGATAAGTGACAGCAGGCTGCAGTGCCCTCTACAGAAAGATTCCTTTGTCAAGTGAAGGTTTATATATGTGCAAAATTCTACTGATGTGCCTTTAATATGTGGCATTCTCAGCATAGCACTACAATTTCATCAAATGTTAAGCTCACTAAATAAGTATTGGAGATAATTATTGAGATAATTCTATAATATGAGGGTAGAAATATCTAGATACCAAGGACAAACAAAAATTAGTTTTCCTAAAATGTATTTTACACGTTTAATCATGACTTTGAGATGCATAAAACGCTTGCTAAATGACCCATAATGAATAATCTATAATTCTGAATATTTTATATCTTCTCTCCTCCTCAGACCCTCCTCCTCTGAGATAAAGTAAATGTGTACTTCAGATAAATGTTACACTGAGCAGTGCAGTAACTTGGCATGAAAGTCAAAGGCTAAATGTCATAACGACTGTCAACGACCGTGTCACACAGGCATAATGAAATTGTTCGCCACGAACTGACGACCACAGGTCATGTGAAGTGACAACTTAATGTCATCATTACAATAGCAGGAACAGTAGCTCTTGTGATTCCTCAGAAGGCATGAGGCACTGTCAAGATGGGTGTGCTTTCCTCTGGTGGAGCATAAGGATTGTGTATTCTGTTGAAGCAGACATAAATCTGAATATAAAACTTAGACATGTTGAAAAATACACAGCTGGCCAGATGAAAAACCCTGGTTATCTCATCACAGTATTCTCTATATTTAAGCTTAAATCTCATATCTCAAGCTTTATATGAAGAAGAAAATAAAGGTATTAAGCAAGAGCTTTTATATCCAAATTGGTGGACTGATGGTCCTGCTACAAAAACAGAGATCCAGTTTGGTGGCTCCTGCTTTACAAAGGCTTGTTTTTTTAGAAATGGCTCACCACAGCACCCATCTAGTACACCCACACAAGGATTAAAATGTGTTAGGCGTAGCATTATGTTTTGCAAAATTAAGATCACATTTCACCCGAGTCCCATTGCATTCTGCAGCAAAAACAATTTTGCTGTGTGTCCTTGGATTTCCAATTAAATCGTTAAGCTTGGTGCCATACAACCATTACAGCAAACGTTGAAACATTCTTTAAAACTCCCTGACAGCAGCTAGTGTAAATGTATAGTTTCTATTTTACTGTAGGGTATGGAAAATAATGTTGTGTTTTTTTGTTTAGTTTTTTGTTTACACCACAATGTGATTTTCTTCGACCAGTGCATACTCATGTTTTGACTGCACTGCTTATCTGTAACAAATAGGTCAGATAAAACTCCCACCAGAAGGCTGGAAAAAACTGAATTCACAACAAAAGAAATGTCTGATGTCACTTAACAACTTTTTTGGCAGCTAGTAATGCACTACTTTCATATTCCCAACATGTTGCCTACCCTTGCAAGTGACAGATATAGTCCCAGTTCAGTCTCAAAGTCCACTTTATTTCTTTCACTGTTAACTCAGTCAGTCAGCTGGATGTTCTCACTGTTTGATTCAATCATCTCATTTTGCAGTGACCTAAAATCCTGTAAACAATCATCTTCTTTTTGTCACATTTTAAAACTGCTTTCACCTGAAGTTTTGGTGCTCCATCTCCACCACTTGCCTCCTCTACTCCATCTCCTATTTTTTTGGTTTATTGGGTATTTTAAGGACTGCACAGTAGCATGGTGGTTGGCACTTCTGCCTTGCAGCTAGAATATCCCTGGTTTGCGTCCCAGCCTTGCCAGGATCTTTCTGCATGGAGTTTCCTCTGGGTACTCTGGTTTCCTCCCACAGTCCAAAAATGTGCTGAGGTTAACTGATTGGTCCAAAGTTGCCCATGAGTGTGATTGTTTGTCCTGTTTAAAGTTACTGTATTGTTTTTAAGTTATTCTCTTGTTTTTCACTGTGAAGCATTTTGGTCACCCTTTGGGCTGTTGTAAAGGGCTGTTGAAATAAACTTTGACTGAGTGCTTGATGGAAAGATAACGTCATGAAGGTATTAAGGTGATACAATCAGTGAAAATAGAAACAAATTTTTGTAGGCCGACAGTAGCTATTTGCTTAGGCCACCCAAACGTGCATTTTACACACCCAGCCATCCATCTATCCATTATCTATACACCACATAATCCTCATTATAATCACAGGGGACTGGAGTCTGTCCCAGCTGACTTAATGTGTAGGCAGGGTCACCAGTCTAAAGCCTGTTTTATGCTTTCCGCGTCTGTGAGGTCCATGCGGCTCCGTGCAGAAAAATTGCTTCATTTTAGCAGCTACCCCCCCTCGAGCAGCTGTTCTCACGCGGAGAATTTCTGTGCCATGCACTTCCACATTTTTCTAACTACGCAGACGGAGTCACACAGAAATACATGGAAGAGGGCCAGGACCTACTCCTAGCTGAAGTCTAGAAACACAGGAACTTATACAATTCATCACACAGAGACCACCATGACAACCGGGTTATGAACAATTCATTGTGTGAAATTAAAACTAACTTCTGAAATGCTTTTATTCTGTAAAATGCCATGTTGTAAGTGATCTAAACATTGGAAAACTTCTCCTCCTCTAGTTTAGTACCAGAGTAGACCAGGTAGACATGTGTTTGTGATACACTGCCCCCTGCAGTTTGGAGCAGACACCGTACGGAGTATAAATGCACACGTGTTCTGTTGCGCGGATTGCCATGCGGCTGATTTCCACGACTCGGTCGTGTGGAAAGTATAACCCAGGATTATCACAGTGCTATAGACAGAGACAAACAATCACACTCACACCTGCAGAGAAAACCCAGGCCTGCACATGGAGAACATGTGAACTCCATGCAGAAAGATGCTGGAAAGATTGGGACGCAAACCGGGGATGTTCTAGCTGCAAGGTGAAAGTGCTAATCACCAATCCACTGTGCAGCCCCCCCCACCCCACCTCACTCACTCTCTTAGAGAAAAGCAAGTAAAGCAAACTAAGGGTCATGCTGCAGATGAAAAATACGCTCACATAACTAGGAACAAATCAGTGTACTAAATATGTATTGTACTTATTTTTAGTTTTTTATTGCACTCACTTTTCAAATTAATTTTTTTACTAATTTTTGTTTTTTTGCGTCTTGCTCTTTTATCGTGCTTGTTGTTGGCAAGTATTATACAAAAATCAAATTTGCATGATTTTTTTTTAAATACCAGCACCTCTCCTTACTTCTTATTGGTTGGACAAGCTACTACCCGCCTCCAAATGATCTTTCTACACAGAGCATCTCTTTTAATGAGCGTTTAATTAAGTAAATTATGATGAATATTAAAAACCACGGGATACTTTTAAATTTCTTCTTTCTTTTTTCTTAAACTTCATTTCAGAATGAGCCAGAAGGAGGTTGGTCATATGCCCAGTGATTCTTGAACACGTACTCTTTGATTCCTACTAGTACGTCTCGGTTTGTGCACAGGAGCAGAATGAGCACAGAGCTGACTATTGTAAAATATCCAGTAAAATTTTTAGTGGTGTTGGGAGGGAGAATTAACAAGCCAGGTTATTGAACAGAGCAGTTGCTCAAAAGGATCCACAAGAGACGTATTTGGGTTCGGCTGAGTTGTAAGGTTTTGACATAACAAGAATCTTTTCACTAAAAATGTGAATGTAATGGGCTTATTGGTGCCTTTACAGGCTTTGGGCAGGAAAGCCCAATGAACTCAAGTCTATTTCATTATTAAGTGAATGAGTCATGTGTGGATCTCTCGTACCTACGTTCCTTCAAAGTATATCAAAATGTCCTGATGTTTTTTCTTGCAGGCATCAAGATGTCTCTGTTATTTATAATACATATGACAGTACATTCCTCTGCTATTCAGCCATCATCAGGCTGACAGGTAGGGGACATCATTATGACTGGCTTCAAAGGGAAAGGGGAAAACAACACGTCGCGGCTTTGAAATACAATTCCACAGGCAGTCAAAGTGAATACCCCTAACACCAGTGAACAGAGACATTTTAATCATCATATCTCCATCTCATATCTCTTGTCGTGTACAGCAGATAAAATTAATAGAGATGGCCAACAGCTGCCACCCAGGGATATAATGTGGGAGTGTGTGCCCTCAAGCTTGTTGGTAGCATAGGGATAACAGACTGTGACAATGAGACAGATGAAGAGCAATGAATTTGACTTCAAAGCAAGAGACAGACATAATATGAACGTGAATGACAGTAAAGATGCTACTGCCAGAATAAGAAGAAAACACTGCCAGTGGCGACAATGCATGGGTGTCTTCACCTTCGAACCCACTTTGTTCAATCTTCCTCTGATAAAAATGATTTCAAATGTACAACATAAGTAATAATAATCACATTACAAATGCATTCAAATTAAAAAATGTTTAATTTGCAAGGCTTTAAAACAATAATATACCGCAGTCAGATGAGTAGTGATGTTGTGGGATCATAGTGTAAATAATTGAAAGTCTCTACACTTCAAAATGTTAATTTGTCACAAAACCCACTGCAGCTCATTTTCTTCTCCACCAGTGATGAAATCATTAGTACAGTATATTAATCGGTTAGTTCAGTAGTCAACATTATGTTTGCTGACAAAGGAAAGAGTAGGGAAGTGACAGCTTGACTTCCTCAGAAGTGCAAAAATATGCCAGACAATAATTACAAAGCTGCCTTATTTATGCACTGAATCATCTTTATTTAATATCTGCAGAGAATATAAAAATAAGGAAGACTTCATGGTTTTGGAACAGCAGGCTTGAAGCTTTTTCTCTTGGCCAGAACCCAGTGGGAGCAGCGACTGTAAGCAACACCTCAAAAGTCCTATTGTCATAGTGGCAACGTTTGCTTAGAGGGACTGGTGGCCAGCCAACAAGAGACAAATGATAAGCAAAATTACTTTAGAGATTCTTTAAAGGCCTTTTACTGGATCTGGAGAAATTAGGCAGCAGCAAATTGAACACTTTATGCTCTGAACTTTTTGTGCAAAAGCAAGGTTAAAGTCCCTTTGATACTTGTTGCCTCCGACTTCTGACTGATGGGATAAATGCTGTAATTGAGGCCTCTATCAGTGGAGGGCTTCAGGCATCACAAAGTAATGTATTACTGTAATCACATACCACATTGCATTTGTCTCTAACACATTATTGCTCATTACTTCGCCAAAGAACGTCAGAGTTATGTGACAATCGGCGTACATCTGCCTGTCCATCTCTTTGTCTGTCTGTCTGTTAGCAACATTGCTCAAGAATGGATCAACAGATTTGGATGAAAATTTTAGGGAAGATCAGAAAAGACACAGGGGTCAAGTGATTAGATTTTGGCAGTGATGCGACTTATAGTCTGGATCCACGGATTTGTTGAAGATTTCTATATCATTGCGAGATTGCAACACAGCGTCACTGTAATTATGACAACAAGTGAACACTACGTCAGCTGTCTACTGGTAATCACATGATTGCGATGCTACTACAAA